>NW_012105531.1:1783501-1836650 GCF_000951045.1 Mandrillus leucophaeus | reverse complement strand
CAGTGGCTCATGCCTGTAATCCCGGCACTTTGGGAGGTTGAGGCAGGTGGATCATCTGAGGTCGGGAGTTCAAGACCAGCCTGACCAACATGGAGAAACCCTGTCTCTACTAAAAATACAAAATTAGCCGGAGTGGTGGCACATGCCTGTAATCCCAGCTACTTGGGAGGCTGAGGCAGCAGAATCGCTTGAACCCGGGAGGCGGAGGTTGCGGTGAGCCGAGATCGTGCCACTGCACTCCAGCCTGGGCAAAAAGAGCAAAACTCTGTTTCAAAAAATAAATAAATAAATAAAATAAATTTGCCATTGTTCTTATAGATTTTTATCATTTCTAGTAAGCATAGGTACTTTACATACATTGCTTCTTATTTCTTTTTTTCTTTTTTCTCTCTTTTTTTTTTTTTTGAGACAGAGTCTCTGTCGCCCAGGCTGGAGTGCAGTGGCGTGATCTCGAGTCACTGCAAGCTCCACCTCCTGGGTTCATGCCATTCTCCTGCCTCAGCCTCCCTAGTAGCTGGGACTACAGGTGCCCGCCACCACACCCGTCTAATTTTTTTGTAGTTTTAGTAGAGACAGGATTTCACCGTGTTAGCCAGGATGGTCTCAATCTCCTGACCTTGTGATCTGCCCACCTTGGCCTCCCAAAGTGCTGGGATTACAGGCATAAACCACTGCACCAGGCCCATTGCTTCTTATCCTTACTATGGTACTGCAGATTATTGCTATCCCCATTTTCAGTGTAAGAACTCGAGGTTCTGAGAAGCAAAGTAACTTGCCTAAGGTTATACCACCATTCTTGAGGATGGCAGAGTTTATCATTATTAATATCCAAACCTAACTGCACAATGAGGTATCACTTCATACTTATCAGGGTGCCCGCTATTTAAAAAAGAAGAAGAAAAGAAGTATTGGTGACAATACGGAAAAACTGGAAACCTTGTGCATTGTTGGTAGGAACGTAAAATGGTGCAGACACTATAGAAGGTTAAATGGCAGTTTCTAAAATAATTAAAAATAGAATTACCATATGATCCAACAATTTCACTTACGGATATATACCCAAAAGAATTAAAAGCAGGGCTCAAAGAGCTATTTGTACATTCATGTCCATTATAGTACTATCATGATAGCCAAAACGTAGAAGCAGCTAGTGTCCACTGATGGATTAATGGATAAACAAAATGTGGCATATATAAACAATAGAATATAATTTAGCCTTAAAAAGGAAAAAAATTCTGACACATACTACAACATGCATGGACCTTAGGGTCACTACACTAGGTGAAATAAGCCAGTCACAAAAAGACAAATGCTCTATGATTCCACTTTCCTGAGATACTTAGAGTAGTTAAATTTATAGACATAGAATAAAATGGTGGTTGCCAAGGGCTGGTGGGGAAGGAATGGGAAGCTGTTGAATGGGTATAGAATTTCAGTTTTACAAAAAGAAAAGAGCTCTGCATATTATTTGCACACCAATGTGAATGTACTTAACACTATAAAGCTGTACAGTTGATAAAAATTAAGATGGTAAATTTTGTGTATATTTTACCGCAATTAAAAATTAGAAAGAAAACTAACTTTGCTCAGAATGCATGACATGTGTCAAGCAGTGACACTGTCCATTTAATCCTTACAGTAAGCCCACAAGGAAGATATTATTATTCCTTTTCTATTGGTGAGGGTTGTGGTAGGCTGAATAATGGCTCATAAAGCTGTCAGTGTTCAAATCCTTAAAGCCTGTGAATATGGACACTTGACACATGTGATTAGCTGAGGATCTTTAGATGGGGAGACTAAACTGGATTTTCTGAGTGGGCCCAATGTAATCAGAAGTGTCCATATAAGAGGGAAATAGGAAAGATTTGACCATAAGAGAGGAGTCTGAGTGTGCTGCAGCAGGAGAAAGACTTAACTAGCCACTGCTGGCTTTGAAGATGGCAAAAGGGACCACAAACCAAGGAGAGCATATGGTCTTTAGAAACCAGAAAAGTCAAGGAAATGAATTCTCCCCTAGTTTCTCCAGAAGAAACACAGCCCTGCTTATTTATTTTAGGACTTCCAGTCTCCAGAACTACAAGATGAGAAATCTGTGTTGTTTTAAGTCACCAAGTTTGTTGTAATTTTACAGCAGCAATAGAAAACTCATTCAAGAGCTTCTATAACATGTTCAGTATCACACAATTACTGAATTTTACACTTAAGATGCCAATTCAGATCCACCCAACTACAGAAGCTGAGTTCTCATCCAGTGAGCCTATGACAGAGTCAGTCAAATGAACTGTATGGTACAATGAAATAAGAATGTGTTCACACCAATCATATGGTGATATCTGCCTCACATTTATTCATATATACATTCCTCTTCTTAAGAGTTCTCGGAATGTTTGACACTTACTTTTCAATTATTTGAAATTGATGTTAAGTAGCACCCACTGGGTAGAAGATTGAAATATAAAAATTAATATTTCCACCGAATGTCATCTATACAAAAATTTTAACTGAAAATAGATTACTTTCTCATTGTAATATTTTTCTGGAAATAATTGCTTGAATTAAAGAGAGGAAAAAATATCTGACAAAGAAGAGTTGCAAACATAACCTAATACTGCAAACAAGTCAGGTTGTCATCACCCTGAGAGATTTGCACTCATATCTTTAAAGCATTGTTATTGTTATCATTGTTACATAACAATGTTCCCTGTTTCCTAATTTTTTGCACTGAGGTATTATTGCATATAGTAACAGATCTTAAGTTTACAATCTGATGAGTTTTGACTTATATAGCCAATATCTCAGTCTAGATAGAACATTTTCATGACCAAATGATAACAAGTAAAGAGGCATGCTCTTCTCATGCCCCTTTCCAGTTTTGATCTTCAGGAAATGATTTATGATCAGATTATAAGCAACCCATTTCTTACCCCCTAAGCCACAATTCTGCTATGCCCATAACTGATCATGAACATATTTGGAATCGAAATTAGGGTGATATTATTTATGGTACACAAAGGGAATACTTATTCACCTTTCAATATGTCATTTCATGCTCTCCATAGTTTAGCCCATACCTGCCTCTATAATTTTGGTCCCTTTCTCTCCTTTGAGTTTTCTTCTTCAATTGTATGCTCCCCATACCCAGCATAACCTCCTCCCCTCCATATAAATCTACAGAACACCTATTCCTCTTTTAATATTGAAACTGCCTTCGCAAAATTATGACAGTAAGAGAAATCTGACATAGTTGACTCCATCTTGCTTCTAATCTCCAAGCTGTCCTTGGTCATTCCTGGCTGTGGGCTAAACTCACTTTGGGAGGAATTTAGCCTATAGTTTAACCTTAAAGCAAGGATGATAATAGCTCTTCCCAAAATTAAACCACCTTTGTAAAACTAGTGAAAGGCCAGAAGGTTAGAATTATGGAGGAGCCTGAGTGCTGCTAAGATATAATTAAACACTAACCAACCATTTCTCTGGAGGTCACAAGATTTGTAACCTCCCCCAATTACTCCTGTAGATAACATCACTATTGTAGAACCTAAAATTGGCCTTTTGAGGGTTTTTTTCAGATTTTTGCATTTCTAATGACCAGCTGACTTAAGACTCAACTAGTCCTGTGATCCTCACCCAGAAGTTGACTCAGTGCACCAGGATCATTTTCCGCACCCCTATTATTTCATCCCCAACCAATCGGCATTGTCCATTCCCTAGCCCCCTGCCCACCAAACTATTCCTGGAAAACCCTAACCTCTGGGTCTTGGAGGAGACTGATTTGAGTAATAACTCTGTCTTCCACAGGGTTGGCTTCATGTCCATTAAACACTTTCTTTACTGCAATACCACAGTCTCAGCGAACTGGTTTTGTTTGTGCAGTGGGCAGGAAAAATCCATCAAGTGATTATGACAATTCAAGGGCTACTTCTTTATTGAAATGTTTCCTGAAGTCTTCCCCAATCTATGAATAATTACCTCCTCCTTTTTGCCCCCAGTGTACCTTAATCACTCTGCTCAAATAAAATCCAATATCACATTTCTTTATACATGTTAGACCATAAAAGAGGGTTGCAAATCAAATGACTTCATGACCAAGAGAAAAATAAATGAGTGAAACAGCTAGAATTAATATAATATGGAATGGTGAGAGTGTAGCAAAGTAGAAAGTGCATACCACTACCTAGAGCATGCAAATAAATTTATTTTAGAACAAACAAAAACTGAAAAACCTGGGAGTGAAAGACTTATGACACTATCCTTTTTAAATGTAAGCCACTAAAGTTGGTGTATACTCTTCAAGACGGAAGGGGACAGATACTAATGACCAGCCAAGGTTTAAAGAAATCTGTATGTTAAAGAGTTTCCCAGCTCAATCCAAGTCTAGAAATCCACTCTATTGCTTGTGAGAGTAAACCACAACTAATTGCCTTTACTTAAAGTTCTAAGTATTATCAGAGAAAACAGGAAGCAATTTTCATTCCAATACCTAATTACTCACAGATAAATTTTACTTTCATGGAGAAAGTCAAAGATACAATTTCTCAAAAATGCAATATTACTCTGTTTGACATCATACAACGGCTCTTTCTCATTAAGCATTAAACTTGGGATTTTTAAAGTATCTACAAGATGTTCACATTTTATAGGCAACTATTGTATATCATGTGTTTAATTGGGATCTAAATTTATGACATATTGTCAGATAATTTCCTCACTAATGCCCACAAATAGTTTCTTACAATATTTATTCATTTTGACAGCATTGCTTTCTTGGATCTTTTCACTTTCTTTATAAGGGGTCTCACTTCAAACGACATTTTATGAAGTATGTGCTAAGAAAGAAACACAAGCCAAAAGTTTGAGCAATGCCACTAGTGAGATGTTGCATTGAGGAAATCAAGTCTCAGAACTTCCAAGGGAAATGTGGAATGAAGAACAAACAGTTTTGGTAAACTCTCTTTAATCCTCTACAAGACTATGATGGGTGATTTTTGTTAGAATTTTAGATGATGGTGATCTCATCTGAAGCATCTACTTAGGTAGGCAACACAGTGCAGATATTAATGTTACAGACTCTGAAGTCAGAGGCCTCAGGTCAAATCCAAGGTCACTTAATCACTTGAGCCTCAGTTCCTCATCTATAAATTTGAATTTATCACCAAAACTACAATAGTAATACTAGCTACCTGTTAGGCATGTTAAAAAGCATGAGTAACATAATTTGCAAAGTGCTTAGCATCACTTGACACATGGTAGATGATATGGTTAGGCTTTGTGTCTCCACCCAAATATCATCTTGAATTGTAATCCCCATAATCCCCATACGTCAAGGGACAGACCAGGTGGAGGTAATTGAATCATGAGGGCAGTTTCCCCCAGGCTGTCCTCATGATAGTGACTGAGTTCTCACAAGATCTGATGGTTTTATAAGGGGCTCTTCCCCCTTTGCTCAGCACTTCTTCTTCCTGCTGCCTTGTGAAGAAGGTGCCTTGCTTCCTCTTTGCCTTCTGCCATGATTGTAAATTTCCTGAGATATCCCCAGTCATGCTGAACTGTGTGTCAATTAAACTTCTTTTCTTTATAAATTACCCAGTCTCGGGCTGTTCTTTATAGCAGTAAAATGGACTAATACAGTAGGACTCAAGAAATTATAACATGTACTATTGTTATTTACCTGGAATTATCAACAAATTAGATGACATTTAATTATTTTTGGTAATAAAGAAGTTTGCTTTCTACTGTTTTTCATACTGATTGTTTAAAAGCTTCAACATCTGTTTTGTACACATACACAACCACATATGTGTAAACAATTTTTATAATAAACCTATAGTGTAAAAAAGGATAATTCTACCTAGAGTTTTAACAAGGAGGAAATGATCTTTTATGCAAACCTCTATCAGTAGTGTTGGAAACTAGCAGGAAACTACAGTGTAATTACTACACATACAAGGCTCTGCATTCTTATTCAATTACTGCCTTCACAGGCCTTTTATATTTTTACTCAAGCATAGTAAAGACAATATTACATATTCAGTCTCTACTTGGATAATTATAAATAATTAAATTTGATTAAGCCCTAATTATGCATAGTGAAAAAAAAACTAGCATTTCCCTGCGATGTTCATGCAATCCCATGCCTAGCTTGACTAAGTGTACATTGCAGCACAAAACTTGAAAATTATTAAGAAGCCTAAAAAGCAGCAGATACCGCTAATTTAAGATGTGTCCTGGAATAAGCCACTCAAATTCTGTGGGACTTAGCTTCCTCCCCTACATAGCCTGGGGCGGAATTAATTCTTTCCGAGACTTCTTTCAGACTTCAGAGTCTGTGCTTATGTGATTATCTAGTCTACCTTTCTCTTATCTCAACACAACTTAAGGAAAGCAGCACAATCCCATGTTTAGTGGTGAAGAGATCCTCAAATGACGTAATAGGTGCTCCCTACTGGAGTATCTCAGAATCGCTAGTGTGGTGGGAAAGAGGAATTTGTAGATTGAAAAACAAACAAAGAAACAAACAAAAAACCCTGCCAAGGGAAAGTAAAGTGGAGCTTTATTTCTGTTGTCCCTATTGACTAGAGTACTCCAACCATCCAAATACTAAATTTTAAAAATTATTATATTATTTAGAAAACCCTGTGGAGGCCAAGACAGACTTCCCCTTTGCCCTCTGGAGAGTTCCTGAAAATCCAACTCAAAAAAGGCAGATTAACTGGAGAAAAGGCACACACATTTATTTAATGTGCACATGGGGAGAATCACTGACGGATGCCCACCATCCCACCTGGTTCAGAAGCTTAGATACTGCCCTGGCCAAACAGGTTACCTGAGAGGGGAGAAGAGAAATTCTGTTGAGGGGATTACTAGGGAGAATGAATGGCTCAGGGAACAGAAATTAGCTTGTCCATTATCTTGTGAAAGGGTCTGTTCAGGCATTGTTGCATTCTTGGTTTTATAGGGAGGAGAAAAAACAATTGTTCCTTTTGGTGGGCCTGGATCTTAGGCAGATAAAGGTTTTGGGAGAGATGGTGGGTGGAGGAGGGTGCTCACATGAGGTTTCTGCAGTTCAGCATGTCAAAACGCCAAATTTGGAGTTACTGATTTCTGAGTCCTAACAATTTCTAATCCAGGGATCATAGAAAAGCGGCCCTGAAACCATAAACAGTCTATATATGTGTTTTATACAGTCAAACAACGTTCTTAAAATATTTGAATTTGTCACCAAAACTTACAACCCAAGAGAATTCACAAAATCTGAATTTCTGGTTTGCTTTGAAAATTCAGAGGACCAGGCTACAGTAGGCTCACATTGTTGCAGCTTGATAGTGGTTGTAGGTGAGTAGCAGCTGACTCCCTGACTACTACTCTCAATGGCCTCTTTAGCCTTTGTCACTATATGTTGCTCTCTGTTTCTTCTAGCAGAGAAACATTTTTCTGTATCCTAGCTCTATTAAAGGTAGGAAAACTAAAGATAAACCATGTTTCTTATGCCATCCAATTTCATTCATTCATCATCAGGGTGACATATTTGACTCACCACTATTGGTTCCCACAAACTGGTCAGTCAAATATCAAGGAACTTATTTTCTGCTTTGTCACTTTGAGAAATATTGATTTGACCAGTTTTTACTCTTACTCTTTTTATTCATATACTCTCAGGATGATTGCCAGATTTTCCTTTTCTCTGAAGCTCATTTATTTTAATAAAGTATTTATACTTTATGTTATAAAGTATAATAAAATATTTATACTTCATGTTATAAATATGGTATAAAGTATTATAAAGTATAAATACTTTATACTTTATAACATAAAGTATAAATACTTTATACTTTATAACATAAAGTATAAATACTTTATATAACATACTTATATTTATACTCTATATAACATAAAGTATAAATACTTTATACTCTATATAACATAAAGTATACTTTATAACATAAAGTATTACATACATATGAAATGTAGGTATATATTGCATTTATATATTATAATATATAGTACATGTAATACTTATATAACATTATATTTTCTATAATATAAATATGGAAAAGTATACATAATATATGTATAAAATAGAAAAAAACATCCACAACAGATACAAATACTGTAAGTTAAACATAAAAAATATGAGCAAAACTTCCTATTAATTATAAAATGTTTCTAAAAAATATAAGAAGTAAGTGTAAGGAACAATATGCCATATTCATTAATAGGAAGATGAAATAATACAAAGATATCATTTATCCTAGCATTCATTTATAACATCAGTAAAATGCTTAAAAATTTTTAACTTTTTTTCCATGAAACTTAGTAAGTTGATTCTAAATTTATACGTAATTCCAAAAGGGTCAAATCTATTCAAGAGAATTTTCAAGAAGAAAAGGTAAAAAAACTTACCCTAAAAATTCCAGGACTTTAAGCTATGAAAGTTAAGATGGTAAGGTATTGTGACAAGAATAAAGAGACCAAACATAAACCTACACATATGAACCCCTAATTCAACAATGTAACTACATTTAGTCTCTAAGTACCATTTCCTACTAAAATGAACAAAGGCTCCTTGGAGAAAGAGCTGATTCCAGATCTGGAAGCATAATTTACAGGATTGTCAGAAATATTTTGCCATCTTCAAGAGCAAGGAAGCTCTCCAAACTACTAGGGTCATAACAGAAGGACTTAGGAGCCAACTTAAAGATGCTCCCAGTAGCCAAAAATAATCTAAGCATCAATAAGATAATAACCAAAATATGTATGAAGGTATTGAGGTATATATGCATAGATTCTTGAGATTACAATGTGCCTACACAAGAATTACCACCATGAAAAACCTTGTTCATCACTTTAAAGGATTCCAGAAAGCCAACTCATTTTAGTAGCTTATAAATAAAGATAAAGAATCAAATATTCTTTCTGACTTTCCAATAAAAACTATAACCCAAGGGAACGAAATAAGTAATAAAAATTTCTCTTTATAAATGATTTCTAGCTAATAAATGAAGAAAAATGACAGAATGAGAATATCACCATTTTACAACCCTTAGTGAAATAAATTAATGGAGGCAATGATTGCTAACATCACCAAAAGCAAGAAAAGACATTACATGCTTTCTAATAGAAGTACATGTGTCATGTACCCATGGGATTTTAATTTGTAGAGGTGACTGAGTGACAACATAGAGAAGCTAATGCCATCGAAAGATTTTTATTATTTGCATTGCACAAGTGGAGAGGGTGTACCACAGCATTCAGGGCCACATGGAGAAACGTCAGATTTGGTCAGGAAGCAGAAGGGGTGCGGGAACAGCATGGTCCATAGCCTTTATTGTGTTTTCCAAGGGGAAGGCAAAGCAGAGCAGTTTAGGTTGGGTTGTTTGAAGAATGTTGGCAGATGCTGAACTATAGTGGTGGTCTTTGGTTGCCTGGTACTTGGCCCTCAGTGCTTAGGACAGAGGAATACTGCCTCCTGGAGATAACAGCCAGTTAAGAGGTGCCTCAGAGTACAGACTCTGGTTGGGTAGTTTACATGTGAAAGGCAGGCTTCTGGGCAAGTCTTTTACTATATCTTGCTAGCCCTGGGAGGGAGAGTCTCTTTCCATTCAGAGAGGCCACTAATGCTACAGCATTAAAAATACAAAAATAAGAAAACATAGCTAATATAATACATACTACCATGTGTGAAATATTACTGGAAATTCTTAAATAATATGCTAGGATAGTACTGTGGCCTTCATGTGTGTCCTTCCAAAATTCATGCTGAAACGTAATCCCCAGTGCAACAGTATTAAGAAGTGGCACCGTTTGTGAAGTGATAGTCATGAAGACTCTGTCATTACAACAGGATTAGTACCTTTACAAAAATGCTGGAGGGAACTTGCTAGGCTCCCTTTTCCCTTTTCCCTCCAGAGGACATAGCGTACATGGCGCCATTTTGGAAGCAAAGAACAGCTCGTACCAGGCATTGAATCTGCTGGCACCTTGGTCTTGGACTTCCTAGCCTCCAGAACTGTGAGCAATACATGTCTATTGTTTATAAATTATGCAGTCTCAGGTATTTTGTTATCGCAGCACTATTGGATTGAGATGGAAATAATCGGCAAAATTCAGACTATGAGAAACTTTATCTCAAATATCCCTGGTTCTTCAAAAAATGAATGTAAAAGTAATAAATAGAAAAAGGGGGACATATAGATTAAAAGAGACAAGACATATCAAAATTCGGATCTAATTTGGATCTCACACAGATAAACTATAAACATATATAATACAACTGGGAAAATTTGAACACTAACTGGATATATAACTATGTTAAAAGATAATTGTTAAAATTTTCAGGTATGATAATGATTTTATCGTTTTTTTTGAAAGAATCTCATATTTTAGAGACATCAAATAAATTAGCTTCAGGTGCAATAATGTGCTGTTAGTGATTTGCTTTAAAATATCAAAAAATGATTATGGAGTGGGTGTATAGAGAATGGCTGTGTGCCTAAACCAAGACTGACCATATGTCGGTAATTATTGAAACTGTAAAAGAAGTACATCAAGATTCATTACATATAGTTCACTATGCTTAAAATTTTACATAATAAAAAAATTTTTAAGAGAAAACTCAAAAAAATTAAAATTAGAGTCTGAAAATATCTAATTTTGCAAGGTTGTAGAGCACTGGGAGTATACCCATGATATGGAATAATTTGGCAATATCTGGTAAATCTGAAGACAGGTATACTCCATAATGGAGCAATTTCACATCTAGGTATATACCTCAGAGGAACTTTTTCACCTGCATATGAGAATACACATACAAGCCAAAAAAAAAAAAAGAGAAGATAATCTAAATGTCTATTAACAGAAAAGAGGATAAATGCACCTATACAAACAAAAGATATTCCACAAATGTTAAAAGAGATGAGTAAGAGCTGCATGCATCATCATGACTAAATACCAAAGCCATAATTTTGAGTAGAAAGAATGCAAGTTGCAGGATAATAGTTGTAATATCATTTACATATATTTATATAAAACTTTAAGCAAAATTATACTGTAGAGCATTTATGAATATGTAATTATACAATAAATGTTTAAAATATATGCAGTTATAATAAACACCAAATTCAGGGGAGTGATTTTTCTCTGAGAAGGAAGGGAATGGTATAGGATCTCAGAGAAATCTCCAGGGGATAAATGTGTAGGTAGTACTTTTGTTTCAAATACTTCGTCTCTGAAACAAAAACAAAACTGAAGCAAATATAGCAAATTATGAAAATTCACTAAGTGGATGGTGGCTACTTTGTGTTTTGCTGAATTATTTGCCATAGTTGTCAGCATGTTTAAAATAGTTTAACATTCTAAAATAAAAATGGTGGTGTGTTCTGTGTCAATAATGGAATGTTGCAGCTGTCTCAAAAGTGTCTAAAAATAATTAAATAATTTCAGCCAAGGCAAACATAATCATCCGAGGAAATTGAGAGTTTGAATCTCTGTGTGGTCAAATGGGCATTGTGACACCCAACTGGCCTCTTAGCAAAGGTTCAGCTTCAGCTGCTGTTAGAAGGAGAAGAAAACCTGTGTCGTTATACTAGATTCTGTTTGTAGTGCACACAATGGAGATTAGCTGTTTATTTCTTCCCCTGACTTTTGAAAATCATAGTTTCCACTTGTAACATAAATTTCTTTTATCTTAGCTTGACTTTGTGGGGTGACTGCATGATTAGATACATATAAATGCTCACTTGTAAAACATTTCAAAGAGCCCAAATGAAACATTTGCTTCTTTTTTTACATTACTTTCAAAACTAGGCTGTAGAAAAACAGACACTTTAGTGATGACTCTACCCAAATACTGAAGTCAAATAAGGAGCTGCTGCAGACCAGTCTTTTCCTTGTTGGTTACAAATAGTTTCTTTCCTAATGAAAAAGATATTTCAAATACTCAGGGTTTTTGTTTTTCCTTCCTCCTTTTTAAACTTATTTTCTATCCTTTTTTGTTATTAGTGTTGTCCTATAAAGGATGACCTATGACATCTCTTAAATTCTGAGCAAGTTTCTTTTAATACTGTAGCCATATTTTAACATCAGCAGTTGGCACTTCACATGTTCATTCTCACGGAGTGCAATGTGTGAAATGTGCTGTAGAACTGCCCCATATGCATGACTCCACAAAGATGCCTTCTGTTGCAATCAAAGCCTGTCAGCAATATCTTTGGGGTACAGCAATAACACGTAGTGGTAAATGGAGACAGAAGGCCAGCCTCTGAGTATATTGCAAATGCTCAGCCTCTGTGAGGGTTATTCTCTGTATCTTGCTAAGGAAGCAATAGTAAGAGTCCACATATGTTTGGTAGAACCACTGAAAGAAAGCTCAATCGAAAATATTTAGAATTCCCATCCCCTCAATTTCCAACTGTTAAAACAAGAAACATCTACTTCTTTATTCAGGTGAGTGATGAAATGCCACAACTACCCTAGTGGCCTGCTTGAAGATAGCATTACTTTTATAGTGTTGGATGATGTATATGATCTTCAGAAGCAAGACCCTATGTAACTATGTGTGTGTGATGTTCAGGGGACATTAGCCCAGTGCTCTCTTTTTCAAACAACGATGCGAAACAGAAAATCACCTTCAGGTTTGGGAAGAATGGTCAGATTCTAGCCTCCTTCCTTTTCCTAAGTTTTTCCTAAACTGAAAAGCACTGAAAAATGGCCTCAGTTATACAGGGAGCCACAGTATGTAAGACTAGAGCTGTGCTTAAGCCAGAGAAAAGACAATCTGTCCTCACCCTCCTCTCCTTCAGCAGCCTTTCTTTCTATAGAGGTAGTGGAATGGAATAAACTCTTTAATACCTTTTTATCTATCTATCTATCTATCTATCTATCTATCTATCTATCTATCTATCTATCTGTCTATCGGTTCTCGGCCTTTTGGCTAAGATCATTGTATTTATCTATATATTTGCCTTCCATTTTCTTTCTTGTTCTCTTCTCATCCCTTTCTTAATTTTCTTTCTCTTGTATTCATAATAACCTTTTCATTTGGTTCCTACCCCAAACCACATGTTTGCATATTTGTTCTTATAACTTCTGGTTATTGCAGTTGTCATAATTTTTTTGCTAGCTGGCTTTAACAACCTCATCAAACTTGAATATCTTTAGGAAAATAAAACAACATAAACTATCTCTCATACTAAATTGCAATATCTCAAATTAATCCAAAAAATCATAGTTTTTCATGAAATCCTGAGAGTTAATGGGTCTGTCAATAATTGCATGGCTTTATCCAAAAAAAAAAAAGTATTTTTACCACCAAGCTGAACAGAGAAGGTATATTTACCCCCCAGAGACTCTGAAAAATGTGTGAATAACTAATTCCTGCAAACATAATTCTCATCCCTGGTTGGAATTAATTTGACTGAAACCTTAGATGTATTCCTGAGTTTTTCTTCGGTCTACAGAGTCTACAATCTAGTCCTGAGGTTCACAGTTTGTAACAGTTCTTGGAATAACAAGAAAATCGCTGCATGTGTTCAGTTCCTCTTTGTCTCTATGAACTTTCATTGGTCTAATATTTTGTCAACAGTTCATCAAGGAAATTAATGAGCAGTCTGACAGTTTTATCTCATGGGGCCACCATTTCCATCTGTGCGGTCTTCAAGTTGTCTCTCTGGGGAAGAGTGAATACACAGGATTGTTTTCGGGGCTAGATGGAAGAACAGCATTCTTCCATCTCCGTGAGTCTAATCCAATGATGGTAACAAGCCCAAGTCATTTACTCTTTCTCCAAGTGTGTTTACAAAATAATATTTATTTGTTCAAGCTCTGCTGTTTGTGCAATGTTACGGTATATTTAGCAGCCAATTTTCATTTCTGAAGAGCTTTGATAGTGAGCTGTTCTGACTGAAACCGCATCTTTCTCATTGTTGCATCTCCACTGCCAGCACAGTATTTATCTAATTTAATAACGCGGAATGTAGAACTTTACAAACATTAGCTCATTTAATATCCACAACAGCCCTGTGAAATGTTGGATTTTTGTCTCCATTGTAAGGATTAGGAAACTAAAGCAATAAGCTCTTTTGTGACCTTGCTCAAGGCCCAGATAGCCAGTGGCAGAGCTTGCTTCCAAAGACTCCACTACTGCTGTGCTAGTTTATGCATCAATGCTACGCTGTGTTGGGAGCGTCTATGGATGCAGGACAAGTCTGTATGCAAGAGCAAGTGGAAAAGAGTAAAAGAGGAAGAAGGGAAGGGAAAAGAAAGCAATTTGAAGAACAGTTGAAGCTAAAAATATCATTAGTAATTGAGAGACAAAACTGGGATTTGAGTTTCTTTCTTATAAGACAGGTTCATCTGGAATAAACGCTCTCATTTTATTTTAATATGATTTTGATAACTATAAAATACAGTACTTAATAACTTAATTTTTAGAGCATAATAATAAAATGAATACCCATGAACCCACCACTTACCTCAAAACTAGAACACGACTCATCTGTGTGTTTTCTCTCTGGCTCATGTTCCGGTCTTCCCCCAGAAGTAAGAGCTACACTGAATGTTGTGCATATCATCCCCTTCCAATTTTAATATAATTGTATCACATATATAGGTAACCTAAACAAGCTTTTCTTGTTTTTGGTCTTTATCAAAATGATATGATACTATTTAAAATTCTCTTTTGTCTTTTTCACTTAAAGTTATCTTAACAAGATTCATCTATGTTGAATAGAATAAACTCTCCTTTATAAAATGTCATAGGAGTTTTCAAAACACTTCTTCTGTTTGTTTGTTGGTTGGTTGGTTTGTTTGTTTTTGAGATAGAGTCTCGCTCTGTCACCCAGGCTGGAGTGCAGTGGTGCCATCTCGGCTCACTGCAACTTCCGTCTCCTGGGTTCAAGCAATTCTCCTGCCTCAGCCTCCCGAATAGCTGGGACTACAGGCACACGCCACCATGCCGAGCTAATTTTTGCATTTTTTTTTTTTGTTTTTTTTGAGACTGAGATTACAGGCTTGAGCCACCGCGCCCGGCCAATTTTTGCATTTTTAGTAGAGACGGAGTTTCACCATATTGGCCAGGATGGTCTCAATCTCTTGACCTCGTGGTCTGCCTGCCGTGGCCTCCTGAAGTGCTGGGATTACAGGCTTGAGCCCCCACACCCGGCCCTCAAAACACTTCTACATAAATTATCTCATTTAATTTACATAAAATCTATTGGAAATAAGTAGATTGCTCTAATTTTTCCTATTTTTTAAATTGCACCAGCACCAAAAACTATGCTGGCAGCCACTAACAAATCTGGGTGTTTAGCTGGGCTCCCCCACGTGCTTCAAGGCCCACATGTCATTATGGGCTCCAGGTCTTGCCACAGACACAGATATTATGAACTTTGCATATCAGTAAGTCTGTTTGAATGCTTGTAACTGTGATTTTATTTTCCATGTGGTATGGGTGTTCTCTCATTATATTGAGAGAGAAAAAAATAAAATAAAAAAGCAGTCAAAGCACTTAGGACTTCTTGGAAATTCATTTTATTTCCATATGTATGGCACATAAATAAAGCTTTATGTTCATTCCAAATGTGACTGTCATGTCCATTTCACCATAGCTGATAGGATATGATAAACAATAGCATATGTAAATTCCCACCAAAAATACATATCTGAAGGAGGTTCTGTCTTTTATTACCTTGCAAATATCTTCTTTTAGACATTCTTTCAGCTGCCTGGCAAGCAAGTGAGGCAGTAAGAGACCTGACATTCCTGTGGTTGGCTTGGGTTTGGTGTTATTTATTACTCAGGGATGTGCTAATATCTACTACCTTACAAAATAGCGACAGCAGAAAAATTAGAATTCCGATTCCCACATGAAATATACAAAACAAATATGCCAACAGGCCATAACACCTGTGAGATTAACAACTCAGAAAGCTCGGTTGACTAAAATGAAAAAATGCCCAATTCTCTGGTGGTTTCCTCCATGGCATTGGACTAACATAATTCCTCATCTGACATGGTATATTTAATGCAACATTAGATACTTTCTCCATAACTTTTTATTAAAGTTATGTCAGTATAAGGGAATTCGTTAATAATTGAAGAAACTAATATGGTAATTCAGAGCATACTTCCCTGACCATCAGGAAAGGGGTGAGGAAAGGATTTTTCACATAAACTTTTCAAGTTTACTCTTACCTGTGGGTTGATTAGTCATTACTATCCAATGAGTAAAATACATGTATATACCACCATCAGAGCTGTCTGTAAAAGCAATGAGAACTGCCCTGTGTTAAATAGTAAGACTAAAGCATTGACCATCTTAAAGATAAAGACAAGTTGTTCTATATCTTAAGTAGCCAAAAGATCTGCTTCCTTTTGAGGTCACACGATGTAAGAAAAAAATACTGAGCAAAAGTTGTTTTCCCTTGCCACATTGGCCTGCAATACCATGAAAAGGTTGGGAGCACACATTTAGAGTCTGCCAGACTAGGGGTTCAAATCCTATCTTTGCTACTTAATACGTTTGTAGCTTAAAAAACTGTCTTAACTTCGGTGAACGTCAGTTTTCAATATCACAAGATGGAGACTTTCTTCTGGTCTTTATCCACAGGCTTGTTATGAATATTAAAGGAGGTAAACCACCTGGCGGTGTCTGACATGTAGCAAGCGCTCCTTAGAGAGGAGTGTCTTCTTGGGCAATCTGATATCCTACTGATTTAAACAGCTCTATCATACTTGCCATTGTAGAACCATGTTTCCTGCAGACAGAGAGTTGGTGATTGCTTCTCAGACATCACTCAGCCTTTGGTTTCCATGTGGCCCACAGCTGGAGCAGGGGGACAGGAGTCAGTGCTCAGCAGCACATGAGCTGCCAGTTTGCACTAGAGCTGCACTTTCTGTGCTCAGCCATCTGACCCACCGGAAGAGGTCCAGAAGCCTCCTGTCTCCGCAGTGTAATCCCTGTGGAGAGCCTGTATACACAACCCACTTTCATTTTGCCTCCACATGGCGATTGTTGTCGTTTTCTAGGGCTTTGTGTTTTCTTTCTTACCAGATCCTTTTCATGTTAAAGTTGGGCAAGACCTACCTGCACAGCAGGCATGCTCACTCCTCCTGAGGAATATCCGTCTCTTGTTTCTCCCCAGCATGGTTAAAGATGGTTGTTTTGTGAAACAGGCTTGGCCCAAGTTAGGGCTAACAGGATGTGTTACCCCTCAGGGGTGAAAGAAAAGGAAAAGTCCCACATGAGGTGCTCTCTCACCCCATTACTCTGTTGGAAATGGTCGAGAGGAGCAAAGAAAATCTGGACAAAAGAAATAAAGTGAGATATGCTGGTTTTGATCAGAGACCATTTTGCCTCAGAAACAAAACCAGGCATGATATTTTAAAGATAAAATTCACTTGGAAACTATAATCAAGTAGCATAAATGTGCTTATGATATGAAACTGAAATTAGAAGTTCCATTCTCAAGACTGAGGGATCCCAAAGGGCTTCTGATGACTGGTATTTAACTAAAACATGATGATTTTAGCTCACCACTGAATAATAGGTATCACAGAGATGCAGAAGGAAAAAAAGGAGAGGGGACCTTCTGATTCTGTTCAGGAATGGAACTTGGAAAGAACAAGGGGAGAGTGGAGAAAGGGAAATCTAAAGGAAAGTCATGGAGTGAGTTGAAAAAAATGAATCTCAAATAAGGAATGGCTGTTCCCTGAATTCAGAGTTCTTTGGGAGCTTCCTCCCCAGGACTGAAATCTCAAGGTTATTTCTTGCCTGCTCCTTTCCTTCTCTTTAGATGTGTATGGACAGTCAGTTAGAGGTGAGAGCCATGCCTGACAATTTCTTAAGCTGTATGTTCCTCTCATGGTACAGCTTAACCTTTGGCTGTTGGGCTTGGCATTTCTTTTTCCCAGTATAATTCTTCTGCCTAAGGTCATTCTTGAAGTCTATACAATAAGCTGCATTAGTGAGGACTGCCTAGGGTTCTCCATTTAAACAGATCTTGAACTCAAATATATTTCTATTGAAATTATCTTCATGCACTCTAGCACACATTCTTTAAAACATTTAACTTTTTAAGAAAAAAATAACTGTTGATTTTGGTGGTAGTTTCAAAACTCCTAAAACTGAACACTAAAAAGGGGGAAACGTATGTAAATTATACCTCCATTTTTAAAAAGCCTTTTAAAAAAGTAAATGTTGCCATATTATCTGCTGTAGACAAGTAGAACAAGTAGGGAATCATGTACTGAAACTGAGAACATCATAAGCCCTAGATTTTTAGGCCCCATAAGCTACTAATTAACCGTGGGATCTTAGGCATGCAATTTTGTCTTTAAGTCAGTTTTATCATCTGTAAAATGAGGAGTGTGTTCAGTTTAGCATTTCTGAAAGTATGTTTGGCAAAATACTAATTTTTCAGAATTTTTTTTGTTAATTTTTTAACTATTATTATTTTTTAATAGAGATAGGATCTCACTCTGTTATCCAGGCTGGTCTGGAACTCTTGTACTTAAGAGATCCTCCTGCTTCAGCCTCCCAAACTGCTCAGGTTACAGGTGTGAGCCACCACCCCCAGCCATGTTTGTAGTTTTTATGTAAGGCAAAAACAAGGGTTCCTTCATCAAATATTTTAAAGAATGGTTACATCAAGCAAAATGAAGTAGATTCATTAAGTACAGGATATGTCACAGCTTTTTCACCATGCGAAAATATACACACCATTTCCTCAGCTTATCCAATCACCATGATCTTTATCTACTCCACCCCACTCAGCATCCAGCATCTGTGGGTTTAATGTATAAATGCTGGGAAACACTTAAGTAATCCTTCCTGACAATCATCTCCCACAAAATGTTCCTTCCACAAGACGTTTCTCAGGCATCAATTTTATTTGCACTTAAATTCACACATACGAGCAGAACGAAGTTATTAAGTGGTTATTCTAACAAACTAATTTGCCATTTTGTTAGAGTCTGAATATAATTGAGAGAAATCTTTACTTCATACTGCATGTGTAGACACAGATGTGGTCAGTGAATAATTGTATAAACACGTTTCAGAATAGCTCCAGCATCTTTTGAGTGGAGTATATGTAGAAAGCAGGCTGAGGCTAGCAGAAGTGAGAGATAACAATAGAAGTGTAGGCAGGAGTCAAACGAAATTCTATTGGAAAATAAAAACACTGGTGAACCTGAAAAGTGTTTGAACCCTGTTACAGACTCGCATCAATGATTTTCTCTATTCTCTGCCACAGATGTGACAGCTAAGTTACTGTATAAAAAGAGGCCTCATTTTTAGCCCCATTCTGGGAGCCCATGTAATTACTACTGGAGTATAAAGCTGGGAAGGGGGGATCTGTTTTCACTGAATGAACTATAATCAGCACCACAGCTTTGTGCAGTCATGTCTCCAAGGAAAAGCTCATCTGAACTTTTCCAAAGTTTCTTCCATATATATCAAATTATTTATATGCTGTCAAAAATTGGCTGAAACCCAGCTATCCACAGCTATCCACAATTCCTAGAAAATTTAGCATATGATGTTTCTCGAGCATTTTTCTGCCTTTCTGCAAGGAACTTATCTAGTTATATTAATGATTATTGGCCTCTTTTACCACTCTTTTGCAAGAAAATCCTTCTGGACAATACAAATATTAAAAATGTAAATACAGTCACATATGATAAATGACTGCTTTTACAATACCTTGACTATATGCTGTATATGATGAATCCCAGCAGCCTTCTCTCTTTCCTAGTTATATTTATTAGCAGTGTTTTTCTTATGTAACCATAAATAATACTCTACTAAGCAATTCCTAACACATATATTTAATAAGTTAAATACAAATAAAGATCTGAGTAATTAATAGCATAATTTTCTTGGAAAGAAGTTGAACAAATGCATTAAGGAAAATTTCAAGTCCTCGAAGTTGCAGAAAATAAACTTATAATACACACAACTGGAATCAGAAGGATAATAGTAATTTGTAGCCCCTCCAAGGCAAAGTTTCAGGAGTAGCTTCACTAGCCTTTTACCTAAAACTGATGACTTTAGGTGTCTCCTCTATCACAATACTACAGCTACTTACATTTCCTTTAAGCCTAAACAGAAAAAATGAAAACACAGCAAATATTTTTTTGCCTTTATGTTAGAGCAGTGTTTAACCATCAGCAAAGTAAACAACTGGTCTTTAACAGTAGGTTGCTTCTTTCTACTGAAACCTCTCCTTACACTGCTATACTCCAATTATCCTGCAAGTAAGTAAAGTGGATCCATTAGGGTCACTAATTAACATCCATAAATATCTTGAGTTTATTTCACTGAACTTTGATTTAGTTAATTATAGGCTCACCTTTAGCACCTGAGCTGTAACCTTTAACATTTCCATATTCTGCCTGGTCCCAAATGCTCCTGGGAATACTTAGGTAAAAACCACACCCACAATTGCAATATTTCTAGGTTGGGTTTAATATCATTAACGTGGAATCAGATATAGGTAACTAAATCCATTTGCCGCTAATATAGAGATATTAATTCTTGACTTAAAGGTCAAAAATAAAAATCTTATGAGATAAAATTGTATTGGTCTTTAGATTTTTATTTTTTACATTGCATTCAGTTCAAATATTTACAGAAGCCCTTAAAAATAATATATATGAATTTCTGAGAGAAAATAACTATCAGCTATGTATAGTTTTCTTGTTTCTATTTTGTGGAGAAAAAAGAGGAAGACTGAAAATATTATTTCAGTTTCCTGGTAACATATTCAATGGACACCACAAAGGATTTAAAATACTTATTGAACTGAAAGAATATCAGCTAATACATAACAATTTGATAATTAATATCTACAAACCCCATCAGTCCAAGGTTGCCAAAATTAAAGTACAGAGTAAAAAGTTTCAAAAAGCTCCAGAATGAAATAAGACCCTGGGCCTTCTTTCCTGGTGCAACAGAATAACAGACTGAACACATCCCAGGCACAAAGAATTTCACCATCCAGTGAATCTTCTACTGACCATTTGTTTCAAATGCCAGCAAATTCTTCACGGAGGGGAACGCACCAGCCATCTTCTTTGTCCTTGGGACAGAGCAAGAAGGGTCTGTTCAAGTTGGTGACCTAGATTTGGGGAGCAAGAAAAACAAGTGATAATCCCTGTCCCAAAATAACTTCATTTTTCCTAAAATTCAGTTTCCTAAATGAACCCATTTTTCCTAAAATGAAGATATTTCCTAAATATCTTTCCTAAATTATTGCCTCCAATTCCTACATTACAGTTTCAAGTTAAGACTTGGAAGACTGTTGTGTTAGTCTGTTCTCACACTGCTAATAAAGACATACCCAAGAGGTTTAATTGACTCACAGTTCCACATGGCTGGGGAGGCCTCATAATCATAGCTGAAGGCAAATGAGGAGCAAAGTCACGTCTTGCATGGCAGCAGGCCAGAGAGCTTGTGTAGGGGAACTCCCCTTTATAAAACTGTCAGATCTCGTGAGACTTATTTTATCACAAGAACAGCATGGGAAAGACCTGACTCCATGATTCAATTACTCCCACTGGGTCCCTCCCATGACACGTGGGAATTATGGGAACTACAATTCAAGATGAGATTTGGGTGGGGACACAACCAAACCATATTAACTGTTAAAAGGGAAACATTTGAGTAAAGGTACACTGCCATGGCAAATAGATTTGACCCCATATGACATCTTTGATAAAGTGACAGAGGTTGTCTGTCATGTGCTGAAAAGATTCTAAAGCCATCCCCAAGCTCAACAGAAAAGAATCCTCTTTTTGATTAGTACTGTCCACTGTGAGCACAAAAGAGACTTGCAACAGATAAGTTGACTATTTCCTGACTGTTGTTTTTCCTTGTCCAGCATCTGCTCATCTTTCTTTTGCCGATACCATGTTGATTTTCCTTTGAGTATTCACCTCTTCCCTAATTTGCATTCTCCCATTTGCATTCTAAATTTTTTCCATCTCTGTTTTTACACATTCAAAATTCAGATCAGTTTGATTAAGCAAGAAATGTGCCAATAATCATAGATGTCCCCTCCTGGGAACCATGTAGGTGGGCTAATTTGTTGGTGCAGAGAAGGGAGATTTGCTCTAGATTCAGCCTTATAAGAAGTGAGTTGAAGATAAAGCCTTAGAAGCTCCAGTAGTGCAGTTGGTTAGCACACGATACTTAAATGAAGATAAAGTGTTAAAAAATTGCATTGAATATTCATATGACTTGCAAGAACATCTGGCAATTACAGAGCATTTTGCCAAGACTTAATAAAATAAATAAGGAGAATAAAAATCAGAATATATTTCAAGCTAGTACAGGCTTGTTCAATATATTTTTTAATTGGTGAAGAATTATATAACAAAACCTTATGAGACAATCTGTAGCAGCAATTCTTATTCTCAAAAATTAAATAAGCTATTTAAAGAGAAGGGCTATCTGCCATAGCAACTTTCTAACACTGACCTACCTAGTTTCTTCTGTAAGGGGATACCTTATTGTATTTAATGTACTCTAAAAATACATTTACTTCCATGTTATTGTTTTATCATGAGCATTTATTTTTTATTTATTCAATGTTTTTGAGATAGGGTCCTGCTGTGTCACCTAGGCTGGAGTACAGTGCTGCAATCACAGCTCACTCACTGCACCCTCAAACTCTTGGGCTCAAGTGATCTTCCCGTCTCCTGTGCAGCCGGGACTACAGGTGGACACCATCATGTTCAGCTAATTTTGTTTTTAATTTTTTGTAAACTGGGGCCCTCACTTTGTAGCCCAGGCTGGTCTCAACCTCCTGGCTTCACTCAACCCTCCTGCCTTGGCCTCCGAAAGCACTGGGATTACAGGCATGAGCCACCACACCCAGCCCTAACCATTTTTCCTGAGCATTTGATCTTGCTCTCCATGACACTTTTAAAGAAGTAAGCCCAGAGTTTATCAAAAGGATGTTATATTTTCCATAACACGATTTTTTTTTTGAGGTGGAGCCTCTCTCTGTTGCCCAGGCTGGAATGCAGTAGCGTGATCTCGGCTCACTGCAACCTCCGTCTCCCGGGTTGACACCATTCTCCTGCCTCAGCCTCCCAAGTAGCTGGGACTACAGGTGCCCGCCACTATGCCTGGCTAATTTTTTGTATTTTTTAGTAGAAACGGGGTTTCACCGTGTTAGCCAGGATGGTCTCAACCTTTTGATCTCATGATCCGCCCACCTTGGCCTCCCAAAGTGCTGGGATTACAGGCGTGAGCCACTGCATTGGGCCTCCATACTAAGACTTCTTTAATAGAGCCGCTCTGGGGATCTGTGGTTTCAAAAGGAAGTTCAAAGCGTCGCTCTGCTTCATTGCCCTGTATTTTCCTTTATGATAAATCACAATCTGTATTTGTTTTGCTATTTGTTTCCTTGTTCTTTGTCTGTGTCATACAAAGCTGTATGAGGCAGGCACGTTGTCTGTCCTTTTCACTATATGTCTCCAACACCAAGCAGAGTGCCTGGCACAATAATTATGTGTGAAAAGAATGCTTAATAAATCAATGAATCTATGAATCAATGAAATAATTCATAAATGAAACTGATGGTGATACAACACGGTGGAGGTGCTTTTATTTTGTAAGCAGCTTTGTTCATAAAGTCATGAGAGTTCAGAAGTGGAAAGCTCATAAGTAGAGGCACTTCTGTACTCCTTCCTGCCTGTCTTGGACGTGGCATCAATACCCATCTCATGTAGATTCCTAGGCAACCACTTCCAATGGATTCCTTCCATCTCTGGGATAAGGTACTAAAGCCAAAGTAGGTATTCATGCCTCTGTTCGCCCTGACCCTGCCTTGGACTCTTTATTCCAGTAAAGCAAGCTATGGTATATTTTCCTCTCATCGTCTTGCCATTCAGTGTGTACAAAAGTTTGGACCTTTCTATGCGTTGCCAAGATATACTCTTTATACCATTCATAACATCTGGTTCACAGCTTCTAATAACCCACAAATGCCTTGACATAAGCAACAGCTAATTTTGTATTATGCAAGGTTTTAGTTATATTAGAAAATGACATAATGTATATGAAAGTGTTTTATGAACTATAAAATCCTATGCAAATAAAAGAGATAATGATCATGATTGTCACTATCACTGTTGTTGCCTTAGCAAAGACAGAAAACTGTTTGAAGAGTCTTTTCACATTCTCCCTTTTTGGCTTTTAAGAGATATTGAACTACATGCTTCCACAGAAGAAATTGTTTCTTGGCATTAAAATAGAAATTTTAATAAAATTGCATTGACTCATTCAGGCATTGTTAAATTACAGAGGAAAACAAACAAAGAAACAAAACCAGATCCTATTGTCCCAGATCCACTATTTATCTAAAATGTGAAGAACAGGCATTTCTTAGTAGCTTACATTTTCTTTTTTTTTTTTTTTCCTTCAACTTTTATTTTAAGTTCTGGGGTTCATGTGCAGGATGCGTCGTAGGCTTGTGCCATGGTGGTTTGCTGCACAGATCCACCCATCACCTAGGCATCAAGCGTAGAGTCCATTAGTTATTCTTCCTGATGCTCTCCCTCCCCAACCCCTCAACCCTGACAGGCCCCAGTGTGTTTTGTTCCCCCCCACAGTGTAAGCTTTGAAACATACTTTCATTTCCTACACAGAGGATGATCTTGATTCCCCACTTTACACAAACTACCTTCTTAGAGAGGAGACCCCACTAGGCCAGTCAACCCAGCAATATCTCAGATCACATCAGACTCGTTAGAAGAGAAGTAGAAGTTGCCTAAACACTATTATAATTTGAAGCACATCAAAAAGGTCCACACATGGCTCTGCCTAGAGGTCTAGCCCTGGGGACTGAATAAATTCAATAATAAGCCTAATGTCCTTGAGCACTCTCAGCTACCAAACAAAAGTCATGCTAAGCAAATGGAAGTACAAAAATGGATGCATACAAACATGCTTCTTTAGCACACAAATGTTCCCAGAAAGTATTGAATTGCCTGCTAGCAAGAGAGCTAGCCACAGAAAGGATCATATAAACAAATTCCTGTTTCCCAATTTTGACCTTTACTGACTGTTCAAGAATATTCAGCTCTCTCACACTACCTTGAGCAATATAACCATTTCCTATTTATCCAGGTAAAAGAAAATGCATACCAAGAGTCCCTGATTAGCTGTAACTTACTAAATGATACCATGGAAGCTTAAATAAGTTAATATAGATTTCGCATGTATAATATATTCTTGTGAACAATTGTACTTAGAGCAATAATCTAGCTCATCAGTTTTTGGAAGAGGCAAAGCACTTTTCAGGGCTTATTTTTGCAATATCATATTCTCTCCTAGCTTTCCTCCAGTTATGAGAAGTCAGAGGGGAAAATAATGAAACCCATCTCTGGTCATAGGCATCTGACTGAAGAACTTTGTTACTATTATTTGCAAGGATTTGACACTGACTTGAGGTTTCACTGATGACTGGCATTTGTAAAGCAGCCTTGGCATAGCATTCAGTAGGCTGTTAAAAACATGTATAATTTAGCTTTGGTAGTTTCAATAAAGTAAAGGTTAGGTTCTGCCAATGACCTTTCATGAACTTCTAGGAGTATATAGTCTTTTGGTGAAAAGGTAAAAAACAAAGACTATATTTTCCTACTTAGGTGGTAATTACACTTCAGTTTATGTAGTTCTGATGTTCGTGGGAGATCTTTGTAATTTAGCCCTGGGCAGGCTCACTGTGAAGCTTTTTTTTCCCCTCCGGAGAGTTGGTGGTGGTTGTTGTTGTTGTTGTTTTTAACTAACATCCTTGCAAATTGGATAAGTGCTGCATTACAGTGATTTGCAACTCACTGATAGACTTACATGTTTGAACCTTAGGAATAGCACTTGAAAGAAAGATTACAAATCCCCTTAACCTGCAAGCATTCACTTTCCAAAAATACCTATTTCCAAGGCATGAAAGCACTGAACTTTGAAAGCCCTGGTAAATCCAAGCAAAGTGAAATGTACCTCTGCTCAAAAGAGTTCAATGGTGGTCGGGCCTTTAAGAAGACAACGTATTTTGAAGCTTTCTACAGATAGCCAAAGAAACTCGTCCTTCATTCAACATCACAGGGTTCCTCTGCCATCATGGTAATTACACATGTTGCCAACTCAATTAAGATTGCACAAGGAAAGATGATTATTCATTGTAGCAATTTCACTTTATAGTCAGTGGTAAATTCTGTGAGAAAACTTCACCCGGCAACTTTCCCATCCTCCTGGAAGGGGGGTCCTTGGTGGTCAGCCAGAAACATGCAAAACTATCAGTATAATTCATGCTGCTTAAGGGTTCAAAAAAAAAAAAAAGGAAAGAAAGAAAGAGGCATTTGCAAAGCTAGGGCAAATTAGCCTTTGGCATTGAAACTCTCGATTATTTATCCACTCAGGCGCATCTATACAATGAGAAACAACTGCCTTGAAAGGCAATAAAATGTTGCATACATTTCCCAGGGGCCTGTCTGCCTGATGAAGCATTTAATCAACCAGGCCACAGAACCATTTGCGTTCTATGTATCTAGCTAGGGGAGGTAGTCAGAGAAACTCATTAAACAGTACTCAGAAGAAACTATCCAGCCCAGGTCTTGATTTTCTCCACAGGCTCTCAGGCAAAGTCCCAAAAGTCCATCTTTGGGCTGTTGATGAGTGTTACCAAGCTCCAGCTCCATTTTCTCAGAAAACTCAGGTCAGGAAGGTGTTTGTTCCTTGAATCTCTTCCTTAACTTCCGAACTGTGGTCAGCATCTCATGCTCTCATTTTGCATGCTTTTTGTTTTCTTTCCCCAATAATAATGTAGTCTACTTGAGTAGGAATGATGGCATTCTTCTCTCACAGCATCTAAAATATGTTTGGATAGATCACTGGGTCTTGAAAAGTACATTTTCATTGTACTGCGCTGGATGGTTTCTTCTGAGCACTGTTTAATGGGTTTCACTGACTACTTCCCCTAGCCAGATACATATAATGCAAATGGTTCTGTGGCCTGGTTGATTAAATGGGTTTGTACTTCATTGTACTACTAGTGGCTCTTCACCTAAACAAAATTTCCATTTGGAATATCCCTCTCACTTATGTAAACACTACTTTGCCTTTCTTTTGATCAAGGACCTTCCTTCAACCTGAAAGTTTTTCATCTCCTCTGTACATATGATGCTTCCGGATTCTGAAGTCTTGTAAGCCAAACATTTAATGCTTAAAAATTTTTCAATGTACCATCTTTCATAGACACAAAGTAACTATGCATCAGAACAAAAGCACAGCTAATTTATATAATGGTCCTTTGTACGTAAAAATGAAAGGGACAGCGGGTGCAGTGGCTCAAAGCTGTAATCCCAGCACTTTAGGAGGCTGAGGTGGAAGGATTGCTTGAAGCCAGGAGTTCAAGACCAGCCAGGGCAACAGAGCAAGTCCCTGTCTCTAAAACAAACAAACAAAAAAGAATAAAAGGGGAAAGATTTTTTGGAACTCAAGCTGTTCATCAATTGAAGAGTCTCTGTACAAATTATCTGGTCTCCTTATTGTCAGGAAGCACACAGAACCTTCCTTTATGTATTTGAGTATTACATATGCATTTATTTAAAGAAAATTCACAGGCTTTACAATGAGTTCTAATACCAATTCCCAGTTCCTTCTCACTGTGGAACTGTCAGTGACCCATTTGGTCATTTGAGGTGCACCATTGGGTGCACTAATATAGCCTTGAGATAATCCCAGATCTACTGCTTATTAGTTGCATGACTTGGCCACATTATTTAACGTCATTGCTTCAGTTTCCAAATCTGTGAAATAGAAATGGCGACAGCAATCACCTATAGGCTATCATGAGGATTAAATGGGTTACTACGTGTAAGGCACATGGGCCTGGCACTTAGTATGAACTTATCAAATATTAGCTTTTTTTTTTTTCTTCCAGATCTGGGGACATTCTCCTGTGTCCCTTATGAATTTTGTTCCCTTCCAACTGAGAGTAGTGGAGGATGTCACTTCTTAATTCAGGGTCCTTAGTGCTAAGTCTTCGGCCTTTTGTTATGTACTCGTTCAAAATACAGGCTCCAAGGGGTGACTCTGTATTTCTATAATCTCCACTTAGACTGAGAGATTCCTAAGGACAGGAACTTGATCCTAATGTTGTTTCTATGGCCCACCATGCTAAAGGCAGTGTCTCACATGGAGTAAGAGCTCTATATTTATTTTTGTTGATTTTTTTTTACCATTCCTTCCTCTCTGGTCACCCAAGACTGATTATGGCAGCATTCCACTCTTTCTCCTCTTCCACACCACGTGTAAATTGATCCAATAGGGGTTACAGAGCCTGTAAGGCATAAAACAAAGGACTTATCAGTAACCAAATATGTGATCCTTACCAGAACTCTTATTGTTTAGATAGAAGAAAGAGCAGATAATTTTTTGGACAGATGTGTGTCCTGGGTTGTGGGCTGCTTGTGGGTTACTTATGTGCTGGCAAGCTGATAAAATTGAAAGGCAATGAAAATATTTGGACCAAGCATTCCAGTGAAGCTAACATGAGAATTCTTGATTTTGACCAACTTTGGCTACATTATTAGGAAAAGATAGCCAATAAAGGTGTGTTCAATGGGAAACACTCTACTATAGGAAGATAACCAATGAAAAATTTTAATTCACTGAGCCAGACTTCTTTCCACATAGTCTCATGTGATTCAATTACAAAACACTTTCCTCGGTCAGGCGCAGTGGCTTACGCCTGTAATCCCAGCACTTTGGGAGGCCGAGGTGGGTGGATCACAAGGTCAGGAGTTCAAGACCAGCCTGGCCAACATGGTGAAACCCCATCTCTACTGAAAATACAAAAATTAGCTGGGCATGGTGGCACGTGCCTGTAATCCCAGCTACTCGGGAGGCTGAGGCAGGAGAATTGCTTGAACCGGGACCCGGGTGGCAGAGGTAGCAGTGAGCGAGATCTCACCATTGCACTGCAGCCTGGGCTACAGAATGAGGCTCTGTCTCAAAAACAAAACAAAACAAAACAAAAAACAAATCAAAACACTTTTACCTGCTTCCTGGCATCTTTGAATGCAGATTCAATAGTGAACTGGACTTACTCTCTTCAGAAGGTACTCCTACTCGTGGTAGAAAATGCAGCCACAAAGGAAAACCATTGTAGAGGAATTTCACTCCAGCAGAAAGAAGCAACCCCCTCATTACCAGATTGTTGTTTTCATTAATTCTGTGGAAAGTCCCTTCTCTTGTTCAGTCCTTTGCTTCTCCATTTGGCCTAATCCCCCAACTGTAGTTTTCAGAGTCTTATGATTAGTATTAATGTTGTTGACTTGCTATTTCAGTTAGCCTAGGTTCAAGTCTTCATGAGTGAAACAGCCTTTCTAATTCATCTGCTCACGAAGGTCCCTCATGGATTCTTTTAAGTTGTGACTTGGCACTTTGGTTTGGTCCAATGTGTTCTGTGACCTATGTACAAGCCATGTTTTTTTTCAGTTGGAAACGGGCTGTTTTTTTGGTGATCACTTACACATGTTGCTGTTTTCCCTTTGTTTCTCCACCTACTCCATTCTAAAATCCGACACATGATATGGTGAATTCAAATGTTTTTTTGAACCAGGTGAGAATTGAACTTTGGGCTTATTATTATTATTATTATTATTTTAATGGACAGGTGTTTCTAGTGAAGCATTTTCAAACTGTTTTCTTTTGAATTTTACTCCTTTAAAATCCAGATGCTGTTTAAAATTAGTGGAAGGCATTTGAACTGTATAACTAAAAAAACATAAACTGTTAGTATTCATGAGTTATATATTTCTTTCAGAGATGAAGGCTCCCTGTGTTGGTCGGGATGGTCTCGAACTCCTGACTTCAGGTCATCCACCTGCCTCAGCCTCCCAAAGTGCTGGGACTACAGGCATGAGCCACCATGCCTGGCCACTTGGTGACTTTTAAATGAAAAGGATTTGGACCACAATAAATTTATGCTATTGTAGAGCATGAATTGGTGAGGATATCTGAAATAAAGAAATATCCTTCCATTCAAATTGGCTTGAACATAGGAGAAGGACCGTTATAGATACTTCAGGCCTGTTTCAGTGGTGGCTGCCAAAGTGGTCTAGAAGATCCTTGTATTAGTCCATTTTTATGCTACTGATAAAAACATGCTCGAGACTGGACAATTTACAAAAGAAAGAAGTTTAATGGACTTATAGTTCCACATGGCTGGGGAGGCCTCACACTCCTGGTGGAAGATGAAAGGCACGTCTCACATGGTGGCAAACAAAAGAGGAGGGCTTGTGCAGGGAAATTCCCATCTTTAAAACCATCGGATCTCATGAGACCTATTCACTATCATGAGAACAGCATGGGAAAGACCTGCCCCCATAATTCAATTACCTCCCACAAGGCCCCTCCCACAACATATGGGAATTCAAGATGAGATTTAGGTGGGGATACAACCAAACCATGTTAATCCTTAACTATATGGGACTAAGATAGAGATAATTGCAGAAAACAGAGATTTCTTAGTTTCCTGAGTCTAAGAGAAACCAGGAGAAGAGGGTTTTGAAGGTCTTTCTTGCCCATCCTATAAGCCATCTTTTTTCCACCAGGGTAAGATTCTGGAATCAGATAAATTTAATTCCAACCCCACCACCTTCTAGCTGGTAGTCTTAGGGAAGTTACTTAAACTTTCTGTGCTTTAGTGTCCTCATCTTAAAAATGAAGATAATAGAACTTATTTTATAAGGTTGTTGTATTCGTTGATTTACCTTATGCACAGTGCTTAAACAGAGCTCTCCCACATGAATGGCATTCAGTAAATATTAGCTTAATTATTCATAACACAATTTCTCCTTCCTTATTCTGATCATTGTCTCATGGTCTCCTTCACTGGTACTAATTCCTCTGCCTAGCCTATAAAACCGGTGTCCTTGTCTCTTCTTTTTGTACATAATCACCTTAGATGATCTCATTTACCTCAAACCTTCACATACGATCATTAGGTGAAAGCCTCTTAAATCTCAGTGTCCAACCAGACCTCTCTCTTGAGTACTGAGCTCTCTCTCCAACTCTTTAATGCACAATTCACCCTTGGTTGCACCATCAATACCTCATATTTAGTATGTCCAAGAGGAATGCATCAGCCCCTTTCCTGAAACTTCAGCCACCAGAAATGACAGCATGCCCCTCAAAGCAATGTGGTAGGGAAATCAAGGCATGGGTGTTTAGTGAATGGTGAGTGTTCTCCATCTCATTTCCAGCAAGGGGTAGCTGTGGACAGGCAAAGAGGCTTCATTCTGAGTAGGTAGAATTAGCTTAGATTTTTACAAAACTTGCTTATAATTGGGAATTCCGTTCTGTAGTAAATAGAGAATTATTGAAAACGTATGATAGAACAGTTCCTAAAAAATATTGTCATATGTTTCTAGCTCTCATGTCTATGAGCTATAGACTTTACTGACATCAAGGATAATCTCCAGTCTCTTCCTTTGTATTCTATGTATCTCTGTGAAGAACAAAAATCTGTTGCTCTTGGTTACTCTATGAGTGGCTGGATGAGGTCCAATATGTGAATATGAATCTTTTCCACAATAGAAACCCAAAAACCAGCTCACCTGACTTCATGCCTCTTTCTGAAATCTTTGGTGCAATCAGATAATCCATTTCCAGTTATAGGACATCAGGCTAGTCTGATAGCTGTTGTTTCATGGCCAGTTATGCTGTGCCATTTTAACTTACACGTGGGAGTGTATTTTTCACAGATTTCCTGTGTTATGGTAGTGGTTTACTATTAGTCATCTCAATAGATGATAGGTTGCTATTTCTTCTATCAATATATTCATGTAGAAAAAGTCCTGAGGCCAGGATCCAAAATGTATGCTCGCTCACTGGTGATAATTTAAGCAATCCTACAGAGTTGGCAGGGATGCCTGACAACTCATAGGAAATGGCCTCAAGGCATCTTTGCTTTGTCATCTAGTAAGAAAATGTAACACAAGTCATAGAAGGTGTCCTGCCCCAAACCATCACCCTAGCGCAGTGTGCATTAGCACCAAGCAAAAGATTATAACCATGCCTGAGTGGGAGTAACGACCGGCACATTCACAGTGAGGAAGAGTAATTTCTTACTGTTACATGCCTAACACACAGAATTTACTGAGGAGGAACACTGATATTCACACCACTTCACCCAACAACTATTATTTTAGCAACTACTATATACCAGACACTCTTCCATACACCAGGAGTATACCAATGAACATACAGACCAAAGTCCCCATGCTTATGGAACTCATACCCTAATGAAACTGAGAAAGATTTGAGACATGGGAGGAAGTTGGGTTGGAGATTTTTGCTTAGCTGTCGTATTGAGACCAAGCTCCTTAATTGTACATGTATGCTCTAGTATTTTTTAAAAAGAGAAAAAAGTAAAGAAAGACACCACACACACACACATACACAAATACACATAAATATATACCTATCTATGTATATATTCATGCATAATCATATATATAATTAACACCACCATTCCCCTCACCCCATATGTATTTCTATGAGGGAGAAGGTATTCGTTCTCTCAGACGGTTTCACAGTTGAAAAGTAAAGCAGATGGCTCTTCTAGGGGAGGCAGCTTGCTTGCTAAAATGTCATGGATATACAGAAATAAAACCGAAAATGAAATGAAAGGCAAGAAAATATTCTCATTTGAATAATGAACTATCTGATGTTTCCTTAGAGCCACACAGCTCAGATAACAAAAAGAAACACTGTCAGACCCTTTGTTCTGCATTTATAACAAAACTCAAACCACATGTCTGTCATGTAATAAGCCACTCTGGATAATTTTTTGAAGAATAATAATCATTGTTTGATGGAACCACTTGTAAAACCCAGAAGGCACCCCAGAGAAGCTGGCACTCATAGTAAACTATCCAAGGGATAATTTGTGGCAACAAATGACACACTGAATATTGCATTTAAACTTTAAAACAATTGTTCACACACAAAAGAAAACTAATGGCTGAGCTCTCACTCCGCCCCAGCTTCCTGTCACTGTTCATTTTTCAGTTTCCCCATGGTTGAAGGAAGCCCTTGGGACTCATGGCAGCAGATAGCTCAAAACGATGCCTGTAGAGCGTTTGTAATTATTATTATGTTAAACACATAATTTGGTTGCTTTGTTCTGTGAGTATACGTGCTTATTTCAGCCTCCTAATAGTTGCCAGATTCGGCTGTGTGATTTGTATCCTGCAATAAAATGCACTGACCACAAGTTTGCCTTTCTGCACCCACGTTTCCACCAGCACTGTGCAAACCAACAATGCCTATTATTGTCTCCGGAGTTTTGTGTAGACCTGAAGTGACAAAGGGGAGTAACTTCAGACAAATCAACAGAATGTAATTACAGGTAAGGAGTTTGGGTTTACTCCCTCTAAAGGTCTTTGAGTCCTGGGATAAATTTTGACGCAACACCAATTGGACTGGTTTTAAGATCAGTTGTTTACTTAAATCTATTACATCCAGATTTCACATGAGCCAAGAGACCCACCTGCAAAGCCTGACCAAAGTTTGCTGTCTTTCCAACTACCTCCTGGGACAGGAAAAATCCCCAGAAAAAGATTAAGTGAAAGATATTAGAGATGTGACCTCCAGCGCTGTCAGTGTGGACTAGAACCAAGTTGTTAAGGCTCCTGGGATCTCCATGATATGAAAGAGGAGCCAACCATTGTATAAACCCCTCTGGTTGCCGTCCCACCCTGGGATCCCTCCTCCTCAAGCTTATTCTGAGAACAAAGCAATTTGCCTGCTGCTTAGGAACAAATCACCCAGGTCTGAACAAACAAAGCAGACACTTCTTTTACGGAGGAGAAGTTGAGAGACCCTAAAAGCACTGTGAGTTAGAAAGGGAAGAGGTTTAAAAAACTGATGAAATTGTTTTCCCTTAAGAGTAATTTAACTGAATACTGAGAGGCCAATTGTTAGGATTTGAAAACAATTCAGAAGCTATAGAAATCCTTTTGACTGTAACCTCCCTTACCCAGACCTTGGTCTCATGAGAAAGAAAACTCTCTTTGCTTAGAGTCATAGCAGATAATGCCTCCACTAAAGTTCCCAGTAAGGGCAGATGAATGAGTCAACAGGAAGCAGCCAGTAGTGCTTTGTGCTTTGACAAATCCTGGCTTTCAAATTCAGGCCTCTCTCCTATATAGTGGAGAAATCAGACAATACGTTGAAGAGGTGATCACCATTAAAATTATCAAGGAGGTGTAGACAGACATTGGGTGCCTCTGGTGCAATATGCTAAGAAGGACATGACCTCATCTAGGTAGTCTTCCAACAGAACACACATAAACTAAATCTAACCATGAGGAAACATCAGAAAAAAATCAGGAGCATTTTATTTAAAAGGGGAGAGAGGCTGAAGGTTTCACAAATGGTGATGTGATAAAAGTCTTAGTCACTGAAAAGTTGAGGAACTCTTGCAGCTTAAAGAAAATTAAAGAGATATGAAAACTAAATATAATATGTGATCTTAGAGTGGATTCCATATAGAGGGGGAAATGCTACAAAGAACATGATCAGATTGCTGAAAAATTGAAATATTAATTATAGGGTAGATTAAAGTATTTAATGTTAAATTTCCTGAAGTAGATAACTCTACTGTGGTTGTATAAGGGAACATTCTTGTTCTTAGGAGATACACACTGAAGTACAATTGTCCCTCAGTGTATGTGGGGGATTGGTTGCAGGACCGCTCATGTACACCAAAAGCAGAGCATATGCACATCTCAAGTAAACCCCATGAAACTTGAGTGTACAAAACATCAGCGCTCTGTATACATGGGTTTCACACCCTACAAATACTGTATTTTCAAACTGAATTTAGTTGAAAAAAAGTCCATGTATAAAGAGACCTGTGTAGTTCAAACACATGTTGTTCAAGTGTCAACTGTATTTAGAAGGGGCATAATGTATGCAACATAGTCTCAAATGGGCCTGAATTATGTGAGAATATATGTATACACACACACACACACACTGCTTTCTGAACTGTTTAAGAATATGTAAGTGTGTGTGCAGAGAGGCAGGTGTGATGTGATGACAAAGTGGGCAAAATGTGAACAATAAGAGAGTCTGGGTAAAGCATATAGGCGTGTTCTTTATACTACTCATGCAAGTTTTGTTGTAAGTTTGAAATTACTTTTAAATAAAACAGTTTCCTTTAAATCTCTTAGAATGTATCCCAGGGGTGTCCTTTAAGAGAAGGCAAATTGGTTCCTCCATTTATATGATCTAGTTTATGTCAGAATCTTCTCAGATCAAGAGTGATTAAATGATAGAGGGAAATGTGCCTTGCATCCAGGTACTAACTAAAAACTGTATGCAAGGTGAAATGAACATATTTTCTGATTATAATCTTTGGTTAAGAAAGTATTTGAGGCTGGGTGCGGTGGCTCATGCCTGTAATCCCAGCACTTTGGGAGGCCAAGGCAGGCAGATCACAAGGTCATCCTGGCTAACATGATGAAACCCCATCTCTACTAAAAATACAAAAAATTAACTGGGCATGGTGGTGGGCGCCTGTAGTCCCAGCTACTTGGGAGGATGAGGCAGGAGAATGGTGTGAACCTGACAGGCAGAGCTTGTAGTAAGCCAAGATCACACCATTACACTACAGCCTGGGCAACAGAGCAAGACTCCATCTCAAAAAAAAAAGTATGTGAAAGATGTTTTATAAATTTTTTTTATTTTTTTATTATTTATTTATTTATTTATTTTTGAGACTGAGTCTTGCTCTGTCATGCAGGCTGGAATGCAGCCACACAATCTCGGCTCACTGCAACCTCCACTTCCTGGGTTCAAGCAATTTTCCTGCCTCAGCCTCCTGAGTAGCTGGGACTATAGGTGCGTGCCACCACGCCCAGCTAATTTTATTTTATTTTTTTTTTTTTATATTTTTAGTAGAGACGAGATTTCACCATGTTGGCCAGGATGTTCTTGAACTCTTGACCTCTAGTGATCCACCCGCCTCGGCCTCCCAAAGTGCTGGGATTACAGGCATGAGTCACCATGCCCGGCCCTTTAAATTTTTTTAAAATGAACTCAGTAATACTATAATAGAGCATTTAGTAAATATAAATCAATTTCTAAACATAATAATTAAGCTTCCTTCAAGCCTGTGTCCTTATTCTGGACACCCCATTTCTCTGGGTCCTGGTTTCCTTACAGCAAAATGGAGATATAAAAGCTACCTTAACTTCTTGAAAGGTTTATGTGAGATAATATATGCATCATCAGTACCTACAGAAGAATAGGGGAAATATACCTATATGGATGCATGTATATATCAGTATAACTTTTTTACTGTAAGGGACTGAAAACAGAACTCAAAATAGTTTAAAGAGTAAACCATTCATATCTCATTCAACAGGGTGTTCCAAAACAGCACATACTAGGCCCATCACAGCCCTAGTATGGTCAGAGAATGGGGTGAGAAAAGTGAGTCATGGGTATGAGGACTAAAGAGAAGATATTTGCTGTAAAGTGGTTTTGGCTTGGTTGACTGATTAGGTGACTCAGTGACATCAAGGTTCTAGATCCTTCCATTAATCAGTTGCCCACAGCTAAACCCTTCCCCAGAAATGGGGGAAAATATTTCCTCTCAATCTGAACACCCAGTTTAGGTCTCATGCCCAGCCATAGTCAAAGGAGTCCTTAGGTGAGTGCAATGCTCCGATTGACTTAAGCCTAGGTGCCAGAATTCATCATAAGCAAGGAAATGGGTGCGTTACCATGATGGGATTAGACTGTAGATTCAACCTCAAGGTCCACAATAAACATAAAGCACCCATCACAATTCCTGGCACAAAACGGTTACTTAATAAATCTTTTTACCCCTCCTTATTTAACAAGGCTCTGCAAAGTACTGTTCTTCATTCTGTAGACATTAAAATACAATACATGATCTCTCCTTTTAGAGAGTGTACAATCCAGATGAAGAAGAAGAGGAATGTTAAGAGAAAATATAAAATATAACCTGAGAATACAAGATGGCATGTTAAGTGCCCAACTAGTGGTATAGATATGGGGCATTTAGAATGGTGGTTTCCCAGACATGATCTATTGTGGACTGGTGAACAGAGTAAGTAATTCTACAGGTTTGGGAATTCAAATACTCACCCAGGATTGCCTCTAAGCTGTAGAGGCAAAGAATAGCATATATTGTAGTAAAATAAATATGCATCCCAAGCACACACACATGTGCATCTTGGTCATGAAGTGGCCTCTGTGGTGTCTTCTGCAAACTCCATGGCCTATCATCTCTGTCCCTGCCACCCATGATGGTGTGCCAGTGTTAACATCAGCCTACCAGCAGGAACATAGCAGCCATCCCCTCCAGTGGCTCACTCCTGCTCATGCATGACTACTCCAAATGCTCCTGAGCTCCACTTCCACCAACTTCTGTGGAAGTGCTGAGTATTTGGGGATGTCATCCCCCTACCATCACCAGGGTCTCCCCAAGGCTGGTCCTAATCACTGGTGAGCAAGCTTCTTTTTGAGAAATTTATGCTTCTATTCATGGCCACAGTATTGGAGTTCTCAGAGCACTCGGGATCTCCCCAGGTTTCCAGCAGAATGTCCACCCATGACCTGGCTAAGGAAGCCTTGAGAAAGAGGCCTGACCCACTTCTGGAGGTCCTAGGCCCATCACAGCCCTAGAGCAGGCAGGCTGTAATGAACTGAAAGCAGCTAGGTTATTTTTATGTCAAAGAGCAAAATATCAAAAGGGAAGCTGAGAGCACTCCACTCTTCACTATCCAAGTCACATCAAGCTTACCTGATATCCTGTAACAATTTGCCTTTCACCAAGAAGAAAACAAACTCCCAGCAGCTAGCAAAAAATAATAAAATGAAATAAAAGATTTTTAAAAATAAAACTATGCTAGTATTTGTAAAATGTTTAGATACAAGCTAAAGTACTACTAAATTCATTGTAGCTTTTGGTATTATACATTTCACTCGAAACTGAAAAAACAACAGCCATTGTCATAACACAATATCAAAATGCTTTTGTCCTTATAAGATATCAAACTGGAAAAGGTTGAGCCCCACTGCTTTAAAAGTTCTTTAACTGGAAATGGTCATTGCCTCTTTAACCCTTCCCTATGCCAGCATATGATCATATGGGAATCATTTGGGCTACTTCGTTCTCATGAGGCTGCTCTGTGGCCTCTCCACCTTATGCTGGAGCTTGTCTTAAATAAAGTACTGAGAAAAGGAAGAGATAGTGGCTTGAAGGAGGTATTTTCCCTTAAAAGATTCTGCTGCCACATCCTTCCTGCTTAGCTTCCACCCAGACGACTGGTCTGACTCACAGAGTATCCCATCTTCTCTTTAGAACACGAAAACACCCTGTCATATGTCTTGGGTTGGAGACTCACCTTGGCAAGGAACTATTTTCTGCCAACCAATCGAGAGCTATAAGTATAAAGTGTCTGGGGAAAAATGTTATTTTCCCTCATTTCACGTTCTCAAAAGAGCAAGGTAATGTTTTTCCTGTAGAGACAATCAATATTCTTCCTATTTTATTCTTTCTCGAGGATTTGGAATTAAATAGATTTTTGTCTCAAATCTTGACTGTCACTTACTAGTTGCATGAGCTTAAGCCTTACTTTCCCAGTCTGTAAAAATGGGATATATATATACACACACACACACACACACACACACATATATACACACACACACACTTATGATGAAGAATATGAATTATTTATTTTTATATCATCAAATATATAATAAATACTCAGTAAAGTGTTGAGCACATGAAAGTAGAATAAACACACATATTCCTACATCCCAGCCAAGCTATACCATGCTCTTTTTAGAGTTGTAAAAATGAGACTTTGGCAAATATGGCTGGGGTGGTTTTGAGTGATCCAGAGAAGATGTTCTTTTAGACCGAAAACCTCCATCTATTCTGTTCTTGATATACATCTCAAAGAGGTTCAAACACAGATCCAAGGGTACGTGTACAGGGATATGCATTGCAGCATTATATGTGGTGGCAAAGAGATGGAACAGCCTGGTTGTCTATCAAGTAATAATGTGGTAGATAAACACCAGGGCTGTAGCTGTTAGAAACAACAGATTCAATATATACATGGCAACACATGAATGTATCTCACAACCATGGTGCTTAGGGACAATAAGTAAAACACAAACCCATTTACTTATAGTCATGCAAAGCAGCAGTACTCATTTTGTAAGAAAAGCACACTAACACAAGATTCGCAATAAAAGCATAGAGAATTTGACTATAGGATAGGGAAAAATGATTAACTGGAATGGAGATAAAAGGAAATAGCTAAAGAAGGAAGAGAGGGGAGAAGAAAGGAAGAAGGGAGGTAAGGAGGGAAGGAGATACTCTGCTCTCAACAGTGATTATTATGTACCATGAACTGCGGACTGAAGGGTATAATTAATTGTTCCTTCTGCATTTAGGTCAGAAAAGAAGAAAGAAAGGAAAAGAAAGTAAGCCTGTGGAAATAGTTCTCAAATGTTTTCCCTTCCCTCACAGAGGTCCAATAGAGTTCCATCAGGACTCTGATCCTCCAGCGCCTGGAGGAGAGGAGAAGAACGGGAGGAAGGTGAGGGTTCTAGGGTTCTAGAGCAGAGATTCTCAACATTGTGGTCTGAGAACCATCCTGTATCAGGTACACTGGAGGCTCTGGTTTACGTGCAGGTTAATGAGTGCCATCCCAAACCCACGAATCAGAACCTCTGGAGGAGAGGCCTGGGAATGCATTTTGACAAACTCCTTAGAAGATTCTGTCACTGAAGTTTGAGGACCACTGCTGTAGAAGTATACCTCATTCATCTACTTAAATAAGACTGAGCCTTTTCTTAAGCTGAATTCAGACACATTTCTTTGTGCCCATTTTTTGCTTTTATTATTATTTTTCATTGACACAATAATTGCACATATTAATGGGGTTCAGTGTAATATTTCAATACATGTATACAACATGTAATGATCAAATCAGGCAAATTACTATATTCATCATATTAAACACCCATCATTCCTTTGTGTTGGGAACATTCAAAATCTGCTCTTCTAGGTATTTAAAAATATACAGTAAATTATTATTAATTATATTTGCTATAGAATACTAGTGCTACAGCGCTATAGAACACTAGAACTTATTCCTTCTATATAGCTATAATTGCTTTCTGTTAACCAACCTCTGGCTATGTGCCCCATGCCCCTTCCCAAGTAACCACAATTCTACTCTCTACTTCTCTGAAATCAACTTTTTTAGCTCCCACATATGAGTGAGAACATGCGGTACTTGTCTTTCCGTGCCTGGCTTATTTCACTTAACATAATGTCCCCCAAGCACATCCATGTTGCCAGATACATTTTTATAAACTGATTTGTGTTGCCTAGCTTAAGGCTGTGAACCTCTCAAGTGAGTAGTCATAGAAGCCATCTCCTTTCATTTTTTAACTTATTTGTGCCAGGCAAGATGGAAAAAAGAGGAAAAATCAGACTTCTTAATCAGATGCAATATACCATTCCTTTATACACAAAAGTAAAAAGCAAATTCAAGAAAATTAGTTTGCATTGGCACTTCTTGGGTACTTTAAATCACTTGACAATGGGAATAGAACATTAGTGAGCTGGTATCTGCTATAATTACACTTACTGTTGCATGTTATTTCTTCTTCCATGGAACATATGGCAACTTTCCAGAAACCTTTGTTCAGTTATTATACTGTAATATTCTTCAATATAGAGGGAAAGAGTATTTTTAAATTTTTTCCCTTTCCTTTGAAATTATTTCCCATGCCTTTCATGGACCTTGGTAATGTTCCAAAACTTTTCTAATCAATATAACATTGTACGCTGTCAGAATGGATTTTCTTCGCTAGAATTTATATGGCACTATACATTTAATATCTGTTCTACATAAATCCTTTTTTGGTATTATTTTCTTGTTTCGTGAGAGTCTTTTTTTTCAGACCTATTGAGTTATCTCCAATTTTAAAGACTTTATTAAAGTAGCTCTAGAGTTCCATTTCCAGAAACACCGAACAGCAAAATCTGTTTGACAATTTGCTATCATGTTACTTAGAGATTGAGACTCATTCCATTTGCAAAGTGTCTAAAAAGGGGGTATTAGACATTTGAGGAGGATGAACTGCTTTGATCAAACTGGTTAGTACATTCAGTCATATAACCAGTGAATCCTGGTAGCCAGCTTGATGACTGGGGAATTGTTTTTTGTTCCTTTAGTATATTGAGTGACTGTCTTAATGAATTTATGAAAACACTGGAGTTTCGTTTGGTTGCTCGTTTCTTGTTTTTGCTTCATTGTAGTCCATAACCATAACAATAACCCCTTATTGAGCACAAAAATAAAGCTTAACATTGAACAGTAATAGCAACTCAATAATAAAGCAAATTCAAATGGAAAAAATCTAGTCTGATATGTACCAAATAAAATATTATTATTTATATAATGTCTTCTTAGCTGTGCAATTACAATTATGATTCAAGTTCTATACTGTGATATTTCAGCATTATAATAGTTTTGTGTTTTATTGGTTGTTTTTCCAAGAATATACATTGAAAAATATATGCAGAATTACATATATTATTTGCATTTATTAATGCCTACCAACCAGTGGGAAGATGTGGGAATGGATATGTACTGAAGTTTAAACCACTTACCTTTGTGCTATTCCTGTATTTTAATATGGAAAGGAAAAAAAAGGAAATCAACATTAAAGACTGGGTGAAGGACTAAGAATAATAGAGACCAGCCAGGTCAGTGCTCATGACTGAGTAAAACTATTGGTTATTTTGCAAGATAATTCTTTCTGCTAATTTGTTTCTAGGGTTAAATGGCAATATATAAATACATTGAAGTTAGAATGCTGACAGAGTGAAAATGTTTTGTTTTCTGAGAATGCCACAGACTATTTCTGAAACATTTAAACTTTGGCATTAACTACATTTTCCAAGCACCTTTCCCCTATTTCAAAATATGAATACATATAGCCCATATGTTTCTGATTCATTTGCAACTAATTTATCAAAATTGGCAAGACCTATTTGCTAACCACAAGGTCTAGGAAGCCAGTTTTTTATGTGTGTGTTTTTTTAAAGGTATTCTTAAATTTTCCATTCGGACCACTCAGTTAATTCAGAGGAGATTCAAACTTTGATTATGAGAGTTTCTTAGAAAACAGAGAAGTCGTTGAGTGTTTCCTTTCACTGTATTTTTTCTATCTGATCTATTTTGCCAATCTGAGAGACCCTTTTTTCCTTTGGTTTCCCTGTTCTCAAGATAAGTGGAACATGTTCATTAATAAAGTAATAACAAATTCAAAAAATATTTATTCTGGATAATGCTTCCATTCCCCATGGATCTTACATTCTAACAGAAAAAATGTTATTATTAATAGAAGTCAACTGGTCAGGAATGGTGGCAGACACCTGTAATCCCAGAACTTTAGGAGGCCGAGGCAGGTGGATCACTTGAGGTCAAGAGTTCAAGACCAGCCTGCTCAACATGGCAAAACCCATCTCTACTAAAAATACAAAGTGGCTCATGACTGTAATCCCAGCTACTTGGGAGGCTGAGGCAAAAAAATCGCTTGAACTCGGGAGGCGGAGGTTGTAGTGAGCCAAGATCGTGCCATTGCACTCCAGTGACCGCAACAAGAGCAAAACTCCATTTCAAAAAAAAAAAAAAAGTAGTCAACTGTATAATACATTCAGTGCATTTGCTTTTAGTTTCTTTCAGACTTAACTGACCCTGTGTTTCAGGACACATGTCTTTTGCTTACACTTTCCCCTGAAGACCCAATACAGAGACTGAGCCTGCACATTAGCAATTAAACACTTGAATATCTACACATCAATCTATCTGTTAATTAATCAGTTAAATATTGCAGATGTATTTCCCATATTATCCATTCTCCCAAATGTATCTAATCATAAACTTACCTGGGCATTTATTTAACACACAGAATCCCAGGTCCCTGCTCTGGAGGCTGGGGACTGTGGATGTTTAAATAATATCCCAAAGTGATTCTTAGCAATCTGGGACCCATAGACACTGTGCTGGCTAATTATGCTTTCTGTAACACAGAGTTCTCATATGGCCCTGATTTCAGGTCATTTTCGCCTTTTCAACAATGATAATGTTTTCAATGTGCAATTATATGTGACTTGATATTTAAACATCATAAGACCTTTCATATTAATATATTTACCAACAGAAAAATTTTCTTTGTCAGACTACTTGTCATAATTTTTCCTTCAGAAAAAGGATCTTTATAATATTAAGTGTGGTCTCTTTCCTTAAGAAGATTGAATGTGCTGTTTAGAAAGGAGACAGCAAATGATGGTGACAGTTACAACCTATTTTTGTGAATTTTGGGGCAAGTCATTTAATCTATTTGAAGTTTATCTGGATTTTAAGGCAAATATCAACATTGGAAATAAGTTTTATATTATTTGAAGAAAAAGCAACTCTTTATGTCATTGCTTTGATTTTTTTGTCAAAATATTTTATTTTTATTTTAGGTTACACCACGAAAAGGGTAAATGTATATATTTACATTTATGAAATGGGGTGTGGATTAAAACAGATTGAAAAGTATTAGTTTAAAAGGTGTATTCATTTTCTATCGCTGTAGCTAATTACTACAAATGTTAATTAATGTTAACAAATGTTAATTAATCAGTTAAATATTTCAAAGAACACACACAGTTTCTGTGAGTCAGAAATCTGGGCACAATTTAGTTGGGTCTTCTGGTCAAATACTAATCAAAACCTCAATTCAATCTCATAAGACTGCATACAACGTGTTGGTTTGATTTGAAGACTCAGCTAGGGAAGAATCTACTTCCAAGCTCATTCCGGTTGTTGGGAGAATTACTTTCTTTGTGGTTGTGTGACTGAGAAGCCCTCGCTTCTTATTGGCTGTCAGCTGAAGACTGCCTACAGTTCCCAGCCCTCTCAATAGGCAGCTCATACCATGGCTGTTTGCTTCTTCAAGACTAGCAGGAGAATCTGTCTCTCCAGTCCACTAAGACAGTCTTACATAACAAGACAATTACAGGGGTGATATCCCATCACCTCTGCTATATTGTATTGGTTAAAGGCAGATCTCAGGTTCCGTCACTCAAGGGGAAGGCACCATATACTAGGGCTGTGACTCATTAGAGATGACCCTAGGGTGTAATTGTACTTCATCAAAATAAAAACTTCTGTGCCTTAAAGGACACTACCAAGAAAGCAAAAAGACAGCCTACAAAATGGAAGACAACATTTACAAATCTTGTGTCTGATAAGTCCTTTATATAGCTTACTTTCCAGGATATATAAAGGACTCGTCCAACTCAAAAACAAAAAGACAGATAACCCAGATGAAAATAGACAGAGAATGTGAATAAACAGTGTAAAGGTAAACTGAGGCTGGAGTCGAACCAGGAATGAAGACACAAGGCAAATGGCAGTGAGAATAGCCTTTATTAGGACTCACGGGCGAGGTTCCTCGGTCCAAGGGTGCGGGCTGAGGAAGTCGTGCTGAGGGAGGAGGGTAGGGACCTTTTATAGCTTGAGCAATGGGGAAGTTGGTTGTGCAAAACAAGTCCTGGGGGGTCTTCAAACTGCAGTGTCACGAGGAAGAGGTCTTTGGAAACTGTTTAACTGAAACTGCTGTTTACGAACTTGTGAAATGCAGGTGAGCTGCGGGTCATGGGGGAGTGTGGTTGCCTAACCAGAACTCTGACACATGTAAGTCTGCGGGTGTGTACAAGGGTGAAGGGAGTCTTTAACAAAAGGCCTGCTATGTTAAAGACTATGTTAAAGACATGGCTATGTTAAAAAACATCTGCTATGTTAAAGACATGGCCGGGTAACGCCGCCATGTTGGGTCTAGATTCCTGCCTAACAGTTCTCCAAAGAAGGTATACAAATGGCCAATGAAGACATGAAAAGATATTCAACATCATTAGTCATTAGAGAAATGCTAATCAAAACCTCAATGAGATATCACTTTATACCCACTAGGATGCCTACAATCAAAAAGACAGACAAAAACAAATGTTAGTGAGGATGTGAAGTTGGAACCCTTATACAGTACTGGTGACAAGGACACCCTCCTTGGTCAAACTTTAGCCAGCCTCCTCTTAGCCCTTTTCTCTATTAGGCATTATTGTTAACCTGCTGTCCTTGGTCTGCTGAGCCCACTTTAGCAAAAATTTTGCCAAGCCGGTTTAACAAGAATCACTCACCCTTTGTGTCCAACCAGGTTCCTCTTGGTACTTTTCCATCCACAAACTCCCTCACTCTGCCCATTGCTATAAATCTCCAGCTGCCCCTGTTATATTCAAAGTTCAGTTCAATTTCTCTTATTGCAATAGTCGTGAATAAAGTATTTCTTGCCTATTTAATTCTATTCAATGGAATAGATTTATCATTGCATTACAAATGCATTTTTACCATCTAATGTAATTTTTTCTGACACTAGTGAAAATTTTAAATCATGCAGCTTTAAACTGCTACTTTAAAAAGCAGTTTAGCAGTTTCTCGAGTGGTTAAACATAGAGTTACTCAACACTTCCACTCTTAGGTATATACTCAAGAGAATTGAAAATATGTTCACACAAAAACTTACATGTGAATATTCATAAGCTATTATTCATAATAGCCAAAAAGTGAAAACAACTAAAATCAACTAATGGATAATCAAAATGTCCATAAATAACCATAAATGGAATATTATTCATCCATAAAAATAAATAGTACTGATATATGCTAAAACATGGATGACTATGAAAACATTATGGTTAGTGAAAGAAGCCAGACATAAAAGGCCATATCTTGTATAACTCCATTTCTATGAAATGCCCAGAAGAGGATAATCCATAGAGACAGATAAGAAATTGGCAGTTGGCAGAGCTGGGGGAAGACAGAAATTGAGAGGGACTGCTCATGGGTATTATAATAGATTTATTTTTCTGGTGATGAAAATGTTATGGAATTAGATAGTGGTGATAGTTACATGACCTTGTGAATACACTGAAGGTCTCAGAATTTTACACTTTAAGAGTGAGAATTTTATGGTACGTGAACTTTATTTTAATCTGTTAGAAGCATAGGAGCCATGAGAAAACTTTCTCTTTACCCTCTGAAGTTTCACTGAAAATCAACTTAAAGATGGCATATTCATAAGAGAAAAGACATACCAAATTTGTTAATGTGCACCCAAGAGTCATACAAAATAGGAAAACTCAAAGAGAGGGCCAGATGGTTGATACTTTTATACCATCTTGAAGTTACAGAAAGAACAGGGGCTTGGAGCATGGCAAGACAAGTTATAGGAGGAAGAGAGAAAAAAGGCATGGGGCAAAGGCAGTCTTGTGATGCAGATGAAGCCTCACATGTAGCAGCCCTCAGAAAGAATAGACGGTAGCCTGTGGTTGAGTTAACCTTTCCAAGATCTGGACACACCAATGCAGATTTTCTCTACAGATGCAAATCTCCTCCCTGCAAAAAGCATTTTTTAAAGCTATTCTGTGTTTCTTGACACTGTGAATACTTATCTTGAAATATGTCAAAGAATTATATTTTAGGGTAAAATATTTTGGAGTGGTTCATTTAAAAGTATACAAAAAAAAGCAGTGAAAAGGCATCATTTTCTAAGTGAACTTACTCCATTGTATGTTTGTGTGGTGTGTGATTGTTAAAAATTAATTGTAATTATAATGCTAAAATATAGAAAAATAAGTGTTAATATTTCTAAAAAAGTACAACATCAAAGTTAGTTATCTTTGCTCAAGCACTAAACATAACATTGCAGTAAGCTTTTAAGGATTCATCATTCCCAAATAGTCAATAGTAAATGGAACAGTAACTAATGTGTAATGAATAAAGCAGTTCTATAGCACATTGTCAAATATATACGTATTTTCTCAGGTATATAGTTTATCTCACTTGTGCTTCTCTGAAGGTTTGTGTTATCCAGTGGGGAAGGAGGAGGGGTGGAAGGAGCAGAGAGGGGAAGAGAGGAAAAAAGAAAACAAGAGGAGAAGAAATGATCATTAAAGCTCACCCCTGATTTCTATCTTAGGACTTTCAAGCTATTGCTGTTTTTCTCCAGCACGTAACTGAGATTAAGCATTTAGGTTGCAAAGCATTCTGTAAATTATTTTGCAGTATTAATTTGTACTAGTTGAGCTGCATATCCAAGAGTTGGGAAGGAGACCAGAAAACCCAGAGAGAAATAAACTGCTTTGCACAAGAAAGAAACAGGAAATTCATGGGTGAGGGGCACACAGTTAAAAACAGCTTAAAGAGAAGAAGGAGAACCTATGGAAAAAGCAGAATCCTGGTAAAATAGTGAAACATCTGGCTCTGCCTGGGGTATTGGAATGCAGAGGGACTTTTTAAGAATGTAAATACCTAATGTAAGTTTAAATCACTTGCTGAGTGGTACTACAATTAACATTACTTTGGCAGACTTCAAAAACAAGTGATGTTATTTTGCAATATTAATATTATAATCATGAAGTTTAAACCACTTATATCTTTATAAGAAGACTAAAAAACAAAACTATGAAAAATAATAGCTACAACAATTTGTTAAGAGACAGGCAATACAAAAATGCAAATTGTGACATCAAAAATTCAAAATGTTGGGGAGAAGGCAGTTCATGTGTGCAGTTTTTTGTTTGTCTCTTTTTTTGCAATCAAAATTAAATTCTCCCATTAAAAGACAGAGTGGCTGAATGTATTAAAAAACAACACCCAATTATATGCTGCCTACAAGAAACTCACGCCTACAAAGACATACATAGATTGAAAATGAAGGGATAGAGAAAGAAATAAATCAAAGGCAAATTATTTGCTTCCAAGATTCAATGATGGAACAGATATTGGTAGACATTCCCATTCCAAAAGGAAAAAAATAGCCAAAAGCAGGAGTAACAGGGGCCATGCAAGTATGGAACCCAGAAGAGCAAATATTTTAAACTCTAAAATACTCAGTTTGAAACTAAAATAATTCCTCTTGACTGCATGTTCTGTATCCAGGGCACACTGGTGAGAAGAGTGGGCACCCAAGGCCTTGGGCAGCCCTGTTTCCACGGCTTTGCTAGACACAGCCTACATGGTCATTCTCACAGGTTGAAGTTAAATGCCTTTGGTTTTTCCAGGCTGGAGGTGCACATTGCTGGTGGCTCTATAACTCTGGGGTTTGGAAGGTAGTGGCCCTGCTCCCACAACTCCACTAGACAGGTCCCCAGTGGGGATTCTGTGAGGGCTCCAATCCTGTATTGCTGCTCAGCATTGTCCTAGTTGTCTTGACATGGGGACTTTCCAACGAAGTAGTCTCTCTTGTGGTAGTCTTCTGCCTGAGCACCCAGGCTTTCTGCTATATCCTCTGAAATCTAGGTGGCAGGTGCCAATTCTCCACCACCACTCCTGCACTCTGCACACCTGCAGACCTAACACCACATGGAAGCTGCCAAGGCTTATGGCTTGTGCCCTTTGGAGCAGTGGCTCCAGTGGTACCTGGGGCCGTTTGAGCTGTGGCTGGAGGCAGAGTGGCCAGGATGTGGAGAGCAGAATGCCCAGGTGGCAAAGGATAGCAGGACCTGGGCCTGGCCCTTGAAACCATTCTGTCTTCCTAGGCCCCTGGGCCTTTGATGGGAGGTTTAGCCTTGAAAATTTCAGAAATGCTTTTGGGATCTTTTTCCCATTGTCTTGACTATTAGCACCTGCCTGCCTTATATCTCTGCTAATCTCTCTAGCAAGTGCTTGCTTCCCAATACCCTATGACTTCTCTCTTGGAAATGCTCTTTTCTTCTCTAACATATGGCCAGGATGTGAATTTTCCAAATTTTTCCACTCTGTTTGCTTTTTCTCTACCACTTTATCATAAGCAGTTAGAAGTAACCACACAGCAGCCTGAGCCCTTTGCTGCTCACAAATGTCTTCTGTCAGATACCCTAGGTCATCAATCTTAAGTTCAGCCTTCCACAAAGCCCAAGGGCATGCACACAATGTAGTCAAGTTCTTTGCTAGGTGTAACAAAGGTGATAGCTGCAGTTTGCAGTAAGTTCCTCATTTCCATTTGAGACCTCATAAGCATGGCCTTTCCTGACAGGATTTCTATCAGCATTTTGATCATGACCGCTTAACTGATCTCTAAGAAGTTCTGAACTTTCTCTCAAATTCCTATCTTTTTCTGAGCCCTCCAAACTCTTCCCATCTCTACCCATTACCCAGTTCAAAAGCCTCTTCTGCATTTTCAGGTGTCTTTAGTGTAACACTCCATTTCTGGATACCAATTTTTTGTCTTAGTCTGTGTTGCTTAAAGGAATACCTGAGACTGAGTAATTTATAAAGAAAAGAGGTTTAATTAGCTCACAGTTCTGTAGGCTGTACAAGAAGCAAGGTGAGAACATCTGCTTCTGATGAGGGCCTCAAGAAGCTTCCAATCATGGTGGAAAGTGAAGGGGAGTCAACATGTGCAGATCACATGGTGAGAGAGGAGGCAAGTGACAGGAGGAGGTGCCAGGCTGTTTTCAATGACCATTTCTCAGGGAAACTCCCATGGGAACTAATATAGTGAGAACTTAGTACCACAAGGATGATGCCAAGCCATTCATGAGGGATCTACCCCGATGACCAAAACATTTCCATTAGGTTCCACCTCTAACACTGGGATCAAATTTTAACATGAAGTCTGAAGGGTCAAATATCCAAACTATAGTCGGGTAGATCAATAGGTGACAAAACTAGAAAACGGCCTAATAGCAAAGTTTGATTTTCTTATTGTAAGCAATAAATGAGGGTAGCAGGTGGGGAGTGCATCTTGTAGTCTGCTCAGGCTGCCATAACAAAATAGCAAACACCAGTATTTTTGACTTAAACAACAGACATTTATTTCTCACAGTTTTGGCGGCTGGGAAATCTGAGATCAAGGTGCTGACATATTTGATTCTTGGTGAGGATCCAATTGCTGGCTTGCACATGGTAATCTTCTCACAGTATCCTCACCTGACAAAGAGAAAACACTCTGGTGTCTCTTTCTTTTGTAAAGGCATTAATGCCATCACTAGGGGCTCTACCCTCCTGGTATTATGTAAACCTAACTATCTCTCAAAGGCCTCAATTTCTAATGCCATCACTTTGGAGGTTAGGGTATCAAAATATGGATGTGGGGGGCACACAAATGTTCAGTATATAAGATGGCTAGTGAGTTGGCCATGTCTTGTTAGAGTCATAGTTGACTATCCAGAATAGTTACCCTGTAGGCAATTGTGTGCACCAGCATGGTATTCAGCAAAGACTTACCTAAATTCAGGATTTGGGTTTTTTAAGTCATCAACCTACAGATGATAGTTTAAACCAAAGATGTACCTAAGGTGACACATGTAGACAGTATAAAGTGAACAAAGGAGCGGGCCAAAACCCCTGGATGCTCCAAGGGACACAGAGAAAAAGGAACCTGCTTAGGAAACTAGAAGGGTAAGTGGTGGGGTCCTGTAACATCTTTCTGGTGACCACAGAAGGGACTGTAGTGCAGAAACCTAACCTAATGACTACCTTTGGGTAAGTGCTGGGGTCCTGTAACATCACCATCAGCAAGTCACTTAACTCTTCAGAACCTCAATGTTGTCACCTACAAATGGAAATATTTCTAGTCACATCTTCTCCTTCACAAGGTTGTTGTGAATATTGGGTAAAATCATATTGTGCAAAGTGATAATATTTCAAAAGTCTCCTGCTAAGCTGCAATACCTCAACTGAGAAGGGCTTATTATCATCCATAATCACATTCATGGATGACTAATTCACATCAGCTTTCTCTCGGAGATGGAACATATGCTCGAGTGATCTCAGGAAATGTCCGTGGCAGGAAACACAAAGCTGGACATCAGAAGGATGCTGAGAAGAGGGATGACAACAAAGGACAGGGGGTGTTGAAGAGGAAACTTGTCCAGGACCAGAATTACTGGGAACATGAATTTACAGCATTCCAAAGTCCCTACAGTTTAATGAAAGGAGAGGCAGTCCTTTGAACTCCAGTTTTAAAGATGTTACATTTAGAAGGCACATGCAACAGAATAGGCCCTTTCAAAGAAACAGTAGTTTAAGTGCAGGTACAATTACCAGCAGGTTTTCTGTGTTAAATATATATTCTGAAAATAGAAAGGACATTTCATACAACTTTTTCTCTAACCAAACAATCAAGAAGCAAGTGGTACAGCTCTCAGACCTTCAGATGAGAATTACTGAACTTGGGGAGGAAAAATGTTTCTTCCCCTGGGACCTCTAAAATTACTGGTAACAAGACTATGGAAAATGTGTCAAATAAACCAAAGCACCAACTTCAGAGACGGAAAGTCATTGGCTTCCCTGTGAAAATATCAAATATTTCACAGTTACTTGGCCAAATGTATGCTCATGTTAGGTAAAGAGAACATATTGTAACATTTTTCATTTATCCTGCTCCGCATGTATTAACACATTACAAATAAAATGAAAGTGATAGGTAGGAGAGAGTGCAGAATAGATGTCTTTATGGTCTAATTAGTTTTGATGAAGGCAGTTGCTATAAGGGACTTTCCCATTCAGGGGTGTAAGTCTTCCAGCCTTGGGCATAAGGAGCAGAAGAAATCCTTGGTGTAGAAATAAATGAAATAAAGAAAACAAGAAGAATAAGGAGATGCTCTGCCAAGTGGAGGATTCTAAGAGCCAAATTTTCTTCAATTTGTTTACTCATTCAAAAAAGGAATTCACACATCAATTATTGGTTGAAACCCTTTAATGTGCTGGACACACGGAGGGGGACATGTAGCAGGGAGAGCAGGAGGAAGGTGGATGCGGCCCTTGCTCTTAGGAAGCTTCCAATCTAGGAGAGAAGACTTCTATTAAACAAGTAATTAAACAAAGCACCACATCACTATTTGGATAGAGAATGGGTATTGCAGGGAGATGAACAGAAACTCAATTGGGGCTAAAGATACTACATTAATGTCTTCAACCCCTTCTTTTCCTCAGATTGCTATATGCCTCCATGCTTTTGATTCTCTTTCTTCCTTTCCCTCTCTTCCAGTCTTCCGTTGATTTTAATAACAATGGAAAAAAAGAAAAGGGAGGGGGGCAAGCTTTGGGTTGTGTGCCAGAAGCTGAAGAAACTCCTTAGCTCAGCACAGATCAAATGCTAGCTTCTGTGGCAGCCAAAGTGAATCTGTCACACTAATGACATTCACGGTCTATATTGTGCTTCATTGTAATTAACCTTAAGTGGTTTGGGTAAATCACTTTAATTTGTTACATGTTGGCAGAATCAAACTACTTTTTTTGCTTCTTCTTCTCTTTCCCTTTTAATCTTGTTTATCATTAACATCATAGCTAATGCTAGGAAACTATTGGTGGAAGCCCCTGTGTGCTACTACCTGAAATTCCTTCCACAATGGAAAGAAAGGGCAGTGCTGTCTTGCATCTCAACATGATAGCCGGAATGAATGAGACCAAAGAGCCTCTTTCCAAGCACTTTTTGTGTTTTTAATTTTGCATTCTTTTACTTGAAGAGGGCCCCTAAATCTTGGATACACCCTCAAATGATATTAAGACTAAAAAAGTATATAACCCATAAGAATAAAAAATGTTGAGTACATGTGCACAATGTGCAGGTTTGATACATAGGTATACGTGTGCCATGTTGGTTTACTTCACCCATTAACTCATCATTTACATTGGGTATTTCTCCTAATACTATCCCCCCCACCCTTATGACAGGCCCTGGTGTGTGATGTTCCTGCCCTGTGTCCATGTGTTCTCGTTGTTCAACTCCCACTTATGAGTGAGAACATGCAGTGTTTGGTTTCCTGTCCTTGTGATAGTTTGCTGAGAATGATGGTTTCCAGCTTCATCCATGTTACTGCAAAGGACATGAACACATCCTTTTTTATGGCTGCATAGTATCCCATGGTGTATATGTGCCACATTTTCTTAATCCAGTCTATCACTGATGGACATTTGGGTTGGTTCCAAGTCTCTGCTATTGTGAATACTGCCGCAATAAGCATACGTGTGT
>NW_012105531.1:1782029-1783358 GCF_000951045.1 Mandrillus leucophaeus | reverse complement strand
CAAATGGTATTTCTAGTTCTAGATCCTTGAGGAATCACCACACTGTCTTCCACAATGGTTGAACTAATTTACACTCCCACCAACAGTGTAAAAAGCATTCCTATTTCTCCACATCCTCTCCAGCATCTGTTGTTTCCTGACTTTTTAATGTTCGCTGTTCTAACTGGTGTGAGATGGTATCTCATTGTGGTTTTAATTTGCATTTCTCTGATGACCAGTGATGATGAGCACTTTTTCATGTGTCTCTTGGCTGCATATATGTCTTCTTTTGAGAAGTGACTGTTTATGTCCTTTGCCCACTTTTTGATGGGGTTGTTTGATGCTTTCTTGTAAATTTGTTTAACTTCTTTGTAGATTCTGGATATTAGCCCTTTGTCAGATGAGCAGATTGCAAAAATTTTCTCCCATTCTGTAGGTTGTCAGTTCACTCTGATGGTAGTTCCTTTTGCTGTGCAGAAGTTGTCTATTTTGGCTTTTGTTGTCATTGCTTTTGGTGTTTTAGTCATGAAGTCCTTACCCATTCCTATGTCCTGAATGGTATTGCCTAGGTTTTCTTCTGGGGTTTTTATGGTTTTAGGTCTAACATTTAAGTCTTTAATCCATCTTGAATTAATTTTGGTATAAGGTGTAAGGAAGATATCTAGTTTCAGCTTTCTACTTATGGCTACTCAGTTTTCCCAGCACCATTTATTAAATAGGGAATCCTTTTCCCATTGCTTGTTTTTGTCAGGTTTGTCAAAGATCAGATGGTTGTAGATGTGTGGTGTTATTTCTGAGGCCTCTGTTCTGTTCCATTGGTCTTTACATCTGTTTTGGTACCAGTACCATGCTTTTTTGGTTACTGTAGACTTGTAGTATAGTTTGAAGTCAGGCAGTGTGATGCCTCCAGCTTCTTGGCAATTTGGGTTCCTTTTTGGTTCCATATGAACTTTAAAGCAGTTTTTTCCAATTCTGTGAAGAAACTCATTGGTAGGTTGATGGGGATGGCACTGAATCTATAAATTACCTTGGGGAGTATGGCCATTTTCACAATATTGATCCTTCCTATCCATGAGCATGGAATGTTCTTCCATGTGTTTATGTCCTCCTTTATTTTGCAGAACAGTGGTTTGTAGTTCTCCTTGAAGAGGTCCTTCACATCCCTTCTAAGTTGAATTCCTAGGTATTTCATTCTCTTTGAAGCAATTGTGAATGGGAGTTCACTCATGATTTGGTTCTCTGTTTGTCTGTTATTGGTGTACAGGAATGCTTGTGATTTTTACACATTGATTTTGTGTCCTGAGACTTTGCTGAAGTTGCTTATCAGCTTTAGGAGATTTGGGGCTGAGA
>NW_012105531.1:1771567-1781562 GCF_000951045.1 Mandrillus leucophaeus | reverse complement strand
TTTCACATCGATTTTCATCAGGGATATTGGTCTAAAATTCTCTTTTTTTGTTATGTCTTTGCCAGGCTTTGGTATCAAGATGATGCTGGCCTCATAAAATGAGTGAGGGAGGATTCCCTCTTTTTCTATTGATTGGAATAGTTTCAGAAGGAATGGTACCAGCTCCTCTTTGTACCTCTGGGAGAATCTGGCTATCAATCTGTCTGGTCCTGGACTTTTTTTTTGGTAGGCTATTTATTATTGCCTCAATTTCAGAGCCTGTTATTGGTCCATTCAGATATTCAACTTCTTCCTGGTTTAGTCTTCGGAGGGTGTATGTGTCCTGGAATTTATCCATTGTCAAGACCAGCTGGGTCAGGAAGACCCTAACCCAGTGGTGCTAGAGGAATTAAAGACATACACACAGAATTATAGAGGTGTGAAGTGGGAAATCAGGGGTCTCACAGCCTTCAGAGTGGAGAGTCTCAAACAGAGATTTATCCATGTATTTATTAACAGCATACCAGTCATTAGCATTGTTTCTATAGATATTAAATTAACTTAAAGTATCCCTTATGGGAAACGATGGGATAGGCAGAATTAAAGGAACAGGTTGGGCTAGTTAACTACAGCAGGAACACGCCCTTAAAGACACAGATCGCTTATGCTTTTGTTTGTGGCTTAAGAATGCCTTTAAGCAGTTTTCCACCCTGGGTGGGTCAGGTGTTCCTTGCCCTCATTCCTGTAAACCCACAACCTTCCAGCTTGGGCGTTAGGGCCATTATGAACATGTTACAGTGCTGCAGAGATTTTGTTTATGGCCAGTTTTGGGGCCAGTTTATGGCTGGATTTTGGGGGGCTTGCTCTCAACAATCCACTTCTTCTAGATTTTCTAGTTTATTTGTGTAGAGGTGTTTATAGTAAGTATTCTCTGATGGTAGTTTGTATTTCTGTGGGATTGGTGGTAATATCCCCTTTATCATTTTTTATTGTGTCTATTTCATTCTTCTTTCTTTTATTCTTTATTATTCTGGCTAGCTGCCTATCAATTTTGTTGATCTTTTTTTTTTTTTTAAAAAAAAACAGCTCCTGGATTCATTGATTTTTTGAAGGGTTTTATGTGTCTCTATCTCCTTCAGTTCTGCTCTGATCTTAGTTACTTCTTGCCTTCTGATGGCTTTTGAATGTGTTTGTTCTTGCTTCTCTAGTTCTTTTCATTGTGATATTAGGGTGTCAATTTTAGATCTTTCCTCCTTTCTCTTGTGGGTATTTATTGCTATAAATTTCCCTCTATACACCACTTTAAATGTGTCCCAGCGATTCTGGTATGTTGCATCTTCGTTCTCATTGGTTTCAAAGAACATCTTTATTTCTGCCTTCATTTTGTTATTTACCCAGTAGTCATTCAGGAGCAGGTTGTTCAGTCTCCAGGTAGTTGTGTGGTTTTGAGTGAGTTTCTTAATCCTGAGTTCTAATTTGATAGCTCTGTGATCTGAGAGACAGTTTGTTGTGATATCTGTTCTTTTACATTTGCTTGGGAGTGCTTTATTTCCAAATATGTGGTCAATTGTGGAATAAGTGCGATGTGGTGCTGAGTAGAATGTATATTCTTTTAATTTGGGGTGGAGAGTTCTGTAGATGCCTATTAGGTCTGCTTGGTGCAGAGATGAGTTGAAGTCCTGGATGTCCTTGTTAACTTTCTGTGTCGTTGATTTAATATTGACAGTGGGGTGTTAAAGTATCCCATTATTATTGTGTGGGAGTCTAAGTGTCTTTGTAGGTCTCTGAGGACTTGCTTTATGAATCTGGGTGCTCCTGTATTGGGTGCATATATATTTAGGATAGTTAGATCTTCTTGATGAATTGATCCCTTTATCATTATGTAATGGCCTTCTTTGTCTCTTTTGATCTTTGATGGATTAAAGTCTGTTTTATCAGAGACTAGGATTGCAACTCCTGCTTTTTTTGTTTTCCATTTGCTTGGTAGATCTTGCTCCATCCCTTTATTTTGAGCCTATGTGTGTCTCTGTACGTGAGATGAGTCTCCTGAATATAGCACATTGATGGGTCTTGACTCCTTATCCAGTTTGCCAGTCTGTGTCTTTTAATTGGACCATTTAGCCCATTTACATTTAAGGTTAATATTGTTATGTGTGAATTTGATCCTGTCATTATAACGTTACCTGGTTATTTTGCCCGTTAGTTGATGCAGTTTCTTCCTAGCATCGATGGTCTTTACAATTTGGCATGTTTTTGCAGTGGCTGGTACTGGCCATTCCTTTCCATGTTTAGTGCTTCCTTCAGGAGCTCTTGTAAGGCAGGCCTGGAGGTAACAAAATCTCTCAGCATTTGCTTATCTGTAAAGGATTTTATTTCTCTTTCACTTATGAAGCTTAGTTTGGCTGGATATGAAATTCTGGGTTGAAAATTATTTTCTTCAGGAATGTTGAATATTGTCCCCCACTCTCTACTGGCTTGTAGAGTTTCTGCCAAGAGATCTGCTGTTAGTCTGATGGGCTTCCCTTTGTGAATCCGACCTTTCTCTCTGGCTGCCCTTAACATTTTTTCTTCATTTCAAACTTGCTGAATCTAACAATTATGTGTCTTGGAGCTGCTCTTCTCGAGGAGTATCTTTGTGGTGTTCTTTATATTTCCTGAATGTAAATGTTGGCCTGCCTTGCTAGGTTGGGGAAGTTCTCCTATATAATATCCTGAAGAGAGTTTTCCAACTTGGTTCCATTCTCCCCGTCACTTTTGGTACACCAATCAAATGTAGATTTGGTCTTTTCACATAGTCCCATATTTCTTGGACGCTTTGTTCACATCTTTTTACTCTTTTTTCTCTAAACTTCTGTTCTCGCTTTATTTCACTGATTTCATCTTCAATCACTGATACCCTTTCTTCCACTTGATTGAATCAGCTACTGAAGCTTGTGCATGAGTCACGTAGTTCTTGTGCATGGTTTCCAGCTCCATCAGGTCATTTAAGGTCTTCTCTACATTGTTTATTCTAGTTAGTCATTCGTCTAATCTTCCTAAGCTTCCTTGTGATGGGTTTGAACATCCTCCTTTATCTCGGAGAACTTTGTTATTACCAATGTTCTGAAGCCTTCTTCTGTCAACTCGTCAAAGTCATTCTCCATCCAACTTTGTTCCATTGCAGCGAGGAGCTGCGATCCTTTGGAGGAGAAGAGGCATTCTGGTTTTTAGAATTTTCAGCTTTTCAGCTCTGGTTTCTCCCCATCTTTGTGGTTTTATCTACCTTTGGTCTTTGATGTTGGTGACCTACAGATGGGGTTTTGGTGTGGACATCCTTTTTGTTGATGTTGATGCTATTTCTTTCTGTTTGTTAGTTTTCCTTCTAACAGACAGGTCCCTCAGCTGCAGGTCTGTTGGAGTTTGTTGGAGGTCCACTCCAGACCCTATTTGCCTGGGTATCACCAGCAGAGGCTGCAGAACAGCAAATATTGCAGAACAGTAAATATTGCTGCCTGATCCTTCCTCTGGAAGCTTTGTCCCAGAGGGCACCTGCCTGAATGAGGTGTCAGTCAGCCCCTACTGGGAGGTGTCTCCCAGTTAGGCTACACAGGGGACCCATTTGAGGAGGCAGTCTGTCTGTTCTCAGAGTTCAAATGCCATGCTGGGACAACCACTGCTCTCTTCAGAGCTGTCAGACAGGGATGTTTAAGTCTTCAGAAGTTTCTGCTGCCTTTTGTTCAGCTATGCCCTGGCCCCAGAGATGGAGTCAACAGGCAGCAGGTCTTGCTGAGCTGCAGTGGACTCCGCCCAGTTTGACCTTCCCTGGATGCTTTGTTTACCTATTCAAGTCTCAGCAATGGCTGATGACCCTCCCCCTGCCAGGCTACTGCCTCACAGGTCAATCTCAGACTGCTGTGCTAGCAGTGAGCAAGGCCCCGTGGGTGAGGCACCTGCCAAGCCAGGTGCAGAATATAATCTCCTGGTGTGACATTTGCTAATACCATTGGAAAAGCACAGTATAGGAGGAAATATCCGATTTTTCCAGGTACAGCTTATCATGGCTTCCCTTGGCTAGGAAAGGGAAATCCCCCGTCCCCTTGCACTTCCCGGGTGAGGCAATGCCCTGGCTGCTTTGGCTCACCCTCCTTAGGCTGCACCCACTGTCCAGCTAGTCCCAGTGAGATGAACCAGGTACCTCAGTTGGAAATGCAGAAATCACCCATCTTCTGCGTCGATCATGCTGGGAGCTGCGGACCAGTGCTATTCCTATTCAGCTATCTGAGAAGCACTATTATGTCTTACATGACATAACTTGATTTACCTTTCCCAAATGAAAATTAATAAGGGTTGTACCTCAAGATGTTAGTAAAAGGTCATTGCTTTATATTTAATTTTTCTAAATTCAATTATTCCGTCTTGGTAAAAACAGACGAAAGGAGGAGTTGGTCAAAGAGAAGGAAACAAATCATTTAAATTGGGTCACAATTCTGGCCTGCCATTTCACTAAATGACCATGAGATGAAAAGCAAGTCTGCTCTTCTCAGATCAGGCTCAGTTCTTGGTGCCTGTCAACATGAAGCTGTTTTAAAATGTGGTCTTTTGGTGTGACATGGTCCCTACAGGCAAACCTGCTATACTACTTAATGTTCAATCAGAGAAATCAACAATTTGTTTTAACATTGAAGGAAAAATTGACAGTGCTGGATATATTGAGAGGTGGGCTGTGGGTCTCCAAAAAGGTCACTTTCAAAGGACTTTCCAGAACTAGTTACGTTTAAATTCATTTTCCTTACTGATTGTCAAATCTAATCACTAAGTAGCAATATAAGTCCCTTGTATTGAGATATAATACCATTTATATTGTATGCCTGGTGCTAGTATGTTAATTTATTCAATACTCATAATAAGCCTATACTTATATTTATGCATCTATACTATCCTATGAACTTTTCATTTTAATTGTGAAGGAACTGAGGAACACAGAGATTTGACAACCTGCCAGCATCATACATTTGGTAAGAGTAGAGCTTGGGTTTCAAACCCAGGCAGTCTGGCTCTGAAATCTGAGCTTCTTTAAGACTAGGATATAATTTTATGAATAAATATAGACTTACTTTTTAAAAAGTTTTATTTTTATTTTTATATGGGTGCCCGGGCTTAGGGATTGAGGGGAGCGGGTGCTCAGGGAAGGGGCTAAATATTGACTTTAGCAACCCAAAAATGGTTACTTCCAAGCAAAGGAAAAATTTCTTCTCATCTTCAACCAGTCAATATGAAGACACTGAATTCACTATGTAGCCAGAAAGGTAATAAAATATTTGAAGGCTGAAAAAAAAAAGTATAGCATGGACAGATCACTGCTGCTGAGAAAAATGAAAAGCTCTTAAAGGCCACAGGCAAAGCTTCATTGGCCTCCTCAGGGGCCCAGAGGTAACCCTACTCCTTTCTGGGAATTAATGGTTTGCGTATTCTTCATTGTCCATGTCCTTCCCCACCTAGACTGTGAACATCTCAATGGGTAGAACTCTGCTGTCTTAATCATACTAGAATCTAAAGTGCTTAGTACAGTGCCTGGTACATAATAAATGCTTTCAAATGTGTTGAATGAAATACTAAATGAATGAAAAAGATAATAAAATTGTAATTCATATGGTGACTGGATTTTTGTTCTTCTTTATCTCTCTCTAATAGAGCATACATTATTCAGTAACCTTGAGGCTGATGCTTTTCACTCTTACAAGCCCCAGGTAATTATGCTGTCCTGAAAACACCCATTAAGGCCGTTATGCAAAATCCTCAGATGTTTATCTCTAGGGGCTGTAAGTGACCTAAGGCAATTTTTGGAAGCAGTGATAGTGTCATTAAAACTAGTAGAAAGTGGTTACTATCTTTTATGTATGTGATAAGCTTACTGTCTTTATTGTCACCTTCATAATAAGTGAGAACATTTTACTTTATTTATTTATTTTCTGAAGGGTGTGGATAATGAATTGGTAAGAGAGAGGCTAAATCCTTTGCTGACTTCTAATGATGAGCAAAAAAGACAGTTCGCGTTCAAGGGTGTTTTCTCTGAGACAGAGTTTTTCACCTCAGGGCAATCGATGCTTCTTTGTGAAACCAAACCTGCTAATTGGTATCCTCCTCTGACAATGCCTACATTGGGTCCCTGGAACCCAATAAGTATCTAGGGCCCCTGGCTATCTAGCAATCATGGGAACAAGAGGGGAATAAATTATCATTAAAGACTCATTGTTCTCCACAGCTGGGAGTTTGGGCATTTAAAAGCGTCAAAATGTGCTAGGTCATTTAATAATTTACTTCCTGAAGTAGATTCTAATTCTAATTGAAATGTATGTTTTACTTAGCACTAGGTGGGAAATGTAGAACCACACTTTTGAAGGGATCTCTTTGAAAGCTGCTTGCTTTGGTTTTATTGAATAGCTTTGCCTTCAGCTTTGCAACTTTGTATTCTAGTTTATATAGTCTTTATAAAGATAACTATTCTTGTAAATCTGGCATAGGTTTAGTTTTTTCCCTAGGCTTTGCTCACAGAATTCAGACGCCTGACTCTGGAACAGAAAGTGAACATGCGTGCTTTGCAGATGATTCTGACTTAAACATATGGCTATTATGTTGTACATTTTAAAAATGATATTTAATGCAGCGATTCCTGCTTTCCATATGGTTTGATTTTGTTTTCCCCCTCCCTTCCAATCCCATGCATGTTAGTTCTTCGCCTACTACGTCACAGCCTTGTGGGGATGTGTTCATTAGGGTCAGAGCATGACAACATGTCAGCTTGCACATTGTATATAGCTGGCACTTTTTTAGCTGGAAGCAACACAAGCTAGTTTAAACAATTGGGACAATTATCATCTCACTAAATGGAAAGTTCAGAGTCAGGGCAAACTCCATGTTTAATCAGCAGCCCAGTATGGTCACCAAACCCCTAGGATTTTTCTTTCCATCCTGCTCATTTCAATGTCACGTTCATCCAAAGCCTGGTTCCTCTCATAAATCCCAAGAAGGCTCATGGGTTAATCAGACCTTTATTCTTTCTTGTTTTTGCCAGCAGGAGAGAGAATGATGATCTTCCAACAGGAAAGATCTTTGCTGTCAGCCTAGTTGGGCCATCAGAGGCCTCACACCAAGCGTAGTTGTCAGGGGAATGTGAATTGGGTTCCACCGTCAATGTCCAATATGGTGGCCACTAGCCATACTAAGCCCTTGAAATATGGCTAGTCCAAAATGACATGCACTGTAAGTGAAAAAGATACACTGGATTTTAAAGATGTAATATGAAAAAAATGTAATATAGCTCATTAATAATTTCTATATTGATTATATTGACAATATATTTCAGATAGATTAAATAAAATACATTATTAAAATTGATTTACCTGTTTCTTTTTACTTTTTAAAAAATGTGACTGCTAGAACACTTTAAATTACATATATGGCTTCCCATATTTCTATTGGACGGCGCTAGCTAACTAATCGAGATTCCCTCTGAAGTAGGAGTGAGCTGCACACTCGAATGAAATTTAAGGTTTTCTGAGAAAAAGGAAAGGAAGAATCAGTGTTAAGTAAGCAGCCACATGGTCTACTTTGTCTGGAGGACCATTTTTTTAATTGCTCTCTTGTTGTTTTTATTCTAACTTCTAATTGGTGGCTGGAGGATATAAGAAAATCAGTAGTAACATGTGGGTTTCGTTGGGGACCAGGACAGCTTTTTCCAAGCATTCCAAACTATGTACTATGTGAGAATTTTGAGACACCAGAGATGTCATATATTGTTCTTGATTGCCAAGTAAGTTCACTGGGAACAACGTTGGGTTGAGCTCACAGGCCTGAATCCTTTTCCACTGCTTAAACAATTTTATTTTGTTTCATGTTCAGCATTTATTCTGTTATTAAAGCAATATGTAACAGTGGCACCAAATATGTAAAAATGATTAATACACTGTGGGGCACAGGAGACCTTTCCTGGTGTCAGTTGCTTGTTGCTTTCCACTCTACAACATTTCTCTTTTTTTTCCTTTTTGTTTCTTGCCTTACACTCACAGGCAGAAGGACTCCTTTTCACACTTACCTTATTGTAGGTAACCTCTGTCTGTTTCACAGCTAATTGTGCAACGAAGAACAAGGATTTCATAGAGTTTGTAGAATAATCGGGAAGCCTGTAGACATTAGTGAAGAAAAATCACGTGAATTCTTAACAAATTGTACATTACTGTCAAGATGGCCAATTGTAAAGCCAAGACTCTTCCTTGAGAAAAGTCTCTCGTCATCAAAGGTGTGTATGCAGGGCAGGACGATATTCTGCTTTAGGTTCAACTCACCCCAGGGCTGGTATTCTCCTTGCACACAGCAGCACAGCCTATACCAGGAGCTGCACTATTGAAATCCTTCTGCGGAGTTACTAAATAGCCACTGCCCAAAACGCCCACATTCCTTTCTTACCACCTTGGCTTTTCTGGCCTCTCCCCCTGAAATCTGGCAGTGAAGATGCAGAAGGGACCTCCAGGGTCATCTTGGTGCTGAAGGGACTTCCAGGACTCTGCCACACTTTTAAACAATGCTTCAACTGCCCAACATTTAAATCTGCCTTACACTAGTGATCAGTTTCCATCTTAACAAAGAGACAAAGGAAAACAAAATATCTGGAATGAAAACTAAGAAGGCGAAGGGCCGGGCGCAGTGGCTCACACCTGTAATCTAGCACTTTGGGAGGCCGAGGTGGGTGGATCACGAGGTCAGGAGTGTGAGACCAGCCTGCCCAACATAGTGAAACCCCGTCTCTACTAAAAATACGAAACTTAGCCAAGTGTGGTAGCGGTCACCTGTAGTCCCAGCTACTCGGGAGGCTGATGCAGGAGAATTGCTTGAACCTAGGAGGTGGAGGTTGTAGTGAGCTGAGATAGTGCCATTGCACTCCAGCCTGGCAACAAGAGTGAAACTCCATCTCAAAAAAAAAAAAAAAAAAAAAGAAAAGAAAAGAAAAAAAAGGAAATAATCTAAGAAGGCAACTTAATGCTTTCTTTGATGATTTCTAATAAAAAACAAAATCATTGTAATTTTTTATTAATACACACCATTTAAAGACGTCTCTTGAAGAGTCATAGTGAAGCAGAAAGAAGACTAGCACTTTGTGATATGATAACTAGATTCCAGTTTTATCCTGACACTGGCCACCTGTGTGAACTTGGTAAGTTTCATCATTTCTGCAAGCCTCACTTCCTCATGAGTAAAAAGCAATAATGCCAGTTCCCACTTCAGAGTTATGAGGGTAAAAATCAAACAAAATATGAAAGCAACCAGCCCTGTTCTTGGCACATCACCAATGCTTGATAAGCTCTGGTCAAATTAGAATTGGAGAAGCTGGAGAACAACTGCATGAAAGAATTTTTTGTAACTTTGTATTGAAGTAAGACACACAGGCAGAAAATGCAAATTACTGTATTTAATGTAATGAATTCCTGTAGAGAGAACACATGTAACTAGCACCCCCATCAGGAAATTAAACATTATCCATACCCCAGGATTCCCCTCCTGCCTCCTTTCAGTCACCCATCCCCAAGGAACTTTTCATGCCAAACTGATTGTTTTAATGTGGGAACCGAATATTGCACATGCTCTGATGGGCTTAAGTGCTTAAAAACAAACAAAAAGGGTTCAGGTGAGTTGTTCTCCAGACTGAATGGAGAACCTGCCATAGATTAAGTAGAGGCGCGTTAAAGACAAGCACACAATCTCTCACTCACTCCTACACTCACACGATCATACGCTGCAAATGTGTAAGGACTTCCTGTTCTGTGAACAATGCCAGGTTAAGGATTATGGCATTTGCAAACGTGCTCCCGCTTCTCCAGGATTTTTTTTTTTTTTTTTTTTTTTTTTTTTTTTTTTTTTTTTTTTTCCTTTGTAGATTCTCTCCAGGATTTTTTTTTTTTTTTTTGAGAAGTCTCATTCTGTCACCCAGGCTGGAGTGCACTAGAGTGATCTCAGTTCACTGCAGCCTCCACCTCTCAGGTTCA
>NW_012105531.1:1755310-1771517 GCF_000951045.1 Mandrillus leucophaeus | reverse complement strand
GTGTAAGGACTTCCTGTTCTGTGAACAATGCCAGGTTAAGGATTATGGCATTTGCAAACGTGCTCCCGCTTCTCCAGGATTTTTTTTTTTTTTTTGAGAAGTCTCATTCTGTCACCCAGGCTGGAGTGCACTAGAGTGATCTCAGTTCACTGCAGCCTCCACCTCTCAGGTTCAAGCAATTCTCCTGCCTTAGCCTCCCAAGTACCTGAGATTACAGGTGCATGCCACTGCACTAAACTAATTTTAGTAGAGATGAGGTTTTACCATGTTGTACAGGCTGGTCTTGAACTCCTGACCTCAGGTGATCTGCCCACCTTGGCCTTCCAAAGTGCTGCGATTACAGGCATGAGCTACTAGCACCTGGCCAGGATTTTTATGAAAGGAGCAGCATAAGCAAAACAGGAAACCACTGTCTCGGGGTCAGCAAGCCTGATTTCTCCTACTCTGCTAGTGAACTGAAGCCTAGGGTTGGGGTAGACCAGAGAAGGCATGAATGCCAGGCAAAGGATGTCTGCAGGCAGTATGGAGTGACTGGATGCTTTTGAGTGCAGGGTGACAAGGCGAAAATATTTTTATTGTGGAGGATGTATCTGGGAAAACAGGGACTAGCCACAGAAAGTCAATGAGGAGGCTCTGTGAAACAGTCTAAGCCAATGAAGCCTCAGAATCACCTAGAGAGGCTTAAGCCACAGATTGCTGGGATCCTTCCCCAGGGTTGCTGCTTTAGAGGGTCTAGTTAATCTGAGAATTTATATTTTGTTTCCAGGTAATACACTTTGAGAATCACAGTTCTGAGCCAAAAGTTCTCAACACTCACAATACATTAGACTCATCTAGAGAGTGTTTTACAAACACCCATGCCCACGTCTCACCTCCAAAAAAAGCCTAGGGTTTAATTAGTCTGGGGTAAAGCCTGGGCATTGACATTTTCTAAGAATGATTCTATCGCATCACCAATTTTGGGAACCACTTATCTAGACAGGGATTCTGGAATGTGGCTCCTTATCAGAATTACCCAGGGAGCATAATAAATAGATTCCTGGGCGCCACCCCAGATAAAGGACATGTAGAGTGGAGCCCTGGCATTCCTATGCTTGATCTTCACAGACTGGTCACGCTGATACAGATGGTTCCCACACTGGCTTTTGGGAACTGCTGGTCTGGAAAGGCAAATGAGGACACAAACCCTAAAAACAAAGTATGAGGAATGGCAATAAATGAGAGCTCCTAGGATTTTCTGACTGTTTAGATGGGCAGACCATGGAAGGAATTGAAGCCCAGAGGGTGGGAAATCTATGTACGGGTCACAAGAAAGCCTTGTGTGGCCGTCAAGGTGTGGTCATAGAAGACTGCTGGTCGCACAAAGAGCCACAGCTTGAATCAGTTATCTTCCTGCCAACAGCCTGACATATCCAGACACCCCATCTTATCAAACCCTGACAATTAGTGGGTGCTAATTCATGCTGACTAAGCCCTAGGAGGTTCAAGTCTCTAACATAGCATGCAACTGTTAATTTTCACTGAGAAACAATAACAACCAAGGTAGCCAAACACTTGTATTCTTCCCATGGGTAAATTACACAGAAAGCCAAATTGTCATCAGAAAGTTGCTGAGTAGAGATGGAATCAGAGCGGAGAGGAGTTAATTGCATGATTCAAATGTTTAGGGGCATCAGGTTGTGATAGCTGGGTGCCTCCTACTCTACAAGTAAATATTTGGAGGAGTCTGAAAAGACACAGCCTCTAATGGACAGTTCCTAATGGCCACAGCCAGTATTTGCCCCAGTGACTCGGCTGGGTTTATGCTCCACCATCCGCAGGCTAATTAATTCATTAAGTCTTTAGATATATGAATATCCTCAATCAAATGAGTCTCATCTTGCTCACTCTTGAGTCCCTGTGTTTCTTAGGGTGATTTTGCATATCTCTCACCTGAACAATGATGTAGTTTACAGTGTAGTTCTAAGAGGATAATTCCATTTTCCTTAATACTACACTTCTGGAGTGGTAGTATTAGGGAAAAATACCGTTGCCACATAGAGTTCAATTTCACTATTTTAGCAACAATTAGTCTTATTTTATGCGGCAGAATTAGAGGCTAATATTTTAATTATTTTTATGTTTCTTCAAAGCATAGTATACTGTCATGGTTAAAAGAGACCTAGTTAACCCTGAGCATATGAAGCCTTTGTGCTCAGATCATGAGGTCACAATACTGGGTTACTTCTCACCTACTATGAGCTTCCTCGAAAAGCAGGCAGGCAACTGTAGTTAGAAAACAAAGAATTCAGTTCTGCAAGTGTGCCTGGCAACCTAAACCTGCAAAGTGATGGCAAACGTCCCAACCATATTTTAGCTTTACAATTATGTTGATGATGAAACAGGCTCTTTGTGAGAGCCAAAAGTAGAACAAAGCATTTGTATCATGCTTGATAAAGATAACAAGAGAAATAAATCCAAACCATAGCATTTAGTTGGCTTCTTGAGGAGAGAGAAGGAGTGGGAGTGATGAGATGTGGACTCCCCAAGTGCACATTTGTTGCTTAGTGACATGAGGACCAGCTCTTTAGCAGGAGGGGGAAGAAGATGCAGGTGGGGAATCCTTGAATCTGCTTTCTATAGAAGCAGACAGGATGTGTCTTCTCCGACCCCTTGATACTCTTCTATTTATGTCAGGCCTTCTGGGTGACTGTGCTCAGATTCTTATTTAAATCCAATTAAATCTGGGACTTGAGTAAACACAGATGTATATCATGCAGAAGATAGTAGTAAAGGATTCTGCATATAGGCCAGAGCAGCTGTATCTTTTCTGCTATTTAAGGTTTGGGTTTTTTCTTAGTATCTTGGAAAGAAAAAGTGACAGTAAATATTGGCGGTTTTAATTTTATACAAAACCAGAGTCTCTCCTTTTTCTAGCCTTTCCCCTTGGCCTAGGCCAGATTGACTTTATTAAAACAATCTGATCAGGCCCCTCTCCTTCCCGTGGCTCCCCACTGTCCACAGAAAAACGTTCATTCCCAAGGGGACCTCAGACTTCCTTCATGACGGGTTCCCCCTTGGCTGCATAGCCTAACATCCTGCCACTTTTCTCCTCGCATAGAATATTCCATCCAATGCAGACTTTCAGGGTGTCCCCAGTTCAGAGCTCTTTCACTTCTGTACACTTCATCTACCTCCTTTACCTTGCCTGAAAGTGAGAATTACAGAATCTGGAGCAAAACTGCCACCCGTTATGGCTCTGCATCTTCATTAAGTGGTGTGGCCTTAGGCAAATTACTTAACCTCTCAGTGCCTCAGTTTCCTCCTGTCCAGTAAAAGGATAGTAGTGGCTAACCTAGGCTCACAAGGTTGTTGGCCTTAAATGCATTAATGCATAAAAAATGCAGAGCAGTGCCTGGCACATAGGAAATAGTTAATATTTTTAACTTCTACATATGCTACAAGACTAAGCCTAAACATTATTTTCTGTGGGAAGTCTTACACTGTCAGATGTAAGATAATTCTCAACCAAGGGTGATTTTGCACCACCACCCTCCCGAGGAATTTTGGCAATGTCTGGAGACATTTTTGGTCATCTCAAACAGTGGAATGCTACCAGTAGAGGCCAGGAATGCTGGTAAAAAAATTTAAAAATCTACTTTGCACAGGACAGCTGTTCCACAGCAAGGAGTCATCAGGTCCAAAGTGTCAACAGTGCCAAAGTTGAGAAATTCTGACAAAAGGCACACTATGACATTTCTTAATATTCAGTCTATTAATATTTGTTCTTATGTCTTTATTGAAGACAACAAAACATAGCAATAATACCTAAGCTTTATAAACTATATCTCAGCGACTCATGTTGAATTGTAGCTTTTCAACTTGCCATTCTGGCTATCTTAGTCAGCCAGCTGTTAGTATTGAGCCAGGTGTCATTCTATGCACTTTGCCTTTATTAATTCATTTAACCCTAACAACAACTCTATAAGGTAAGTGCTTTATTACCCTTATTTTACAGACGAGGAAGCTAAGGCAAAGTGACAAAGTAGGGTTTGAACTCAGTCTTGCTCCAGAAATTATGCAGAGTCGGTTAAGACTGAGTCCGCCACTAGAAGTCATCTTCCTGTCTTAAATGATTTATAATGGTTGTTTTATTTTCCTTTTATTGTCATCTTTGGCAGAGAAATTGACTCTGGCTTATTCAGTCTTCTTAACAGAGGACCTACTGATTTTGAGATGTTAGGCTGATTAGAAAGGAAAATAACAGCACCACAAAAAGGGGAGTAAGAAAATAAACCTCTGAAGAATTTGATGCTTGAGTCTAGTGATGTATGTAAAAGCACTTTGCAAGTTGTAAGGCAGTGGTTTTCAAACTATGATGTATTCAAACTATGATGTATTCCACAACTACCAGGAGAGTTTGTTAAAAATGCCGACTTCCCAGTGTCACCCTCAGAGATTCTGATTGCATGAATCTGGGGCCTTGCCCAGGAATCTGCCTTTTTAACAAGCTCCCAGGTGACCTTGATGCAGGTGGTCCACTTGCTCACCTTGGAAACACTGCTGTACATATGGGGCTTAGAAGCGAGAGCTAGCAAATCCCAGAAGAATACTTGAGTTTTTGCCTGTAGAATAATTCAAACCACCTGAGTGGTAGCTTATTAGTGCTTTTCTGGTTCCCCGGTAACTCACTAGCTTTAGGCCAAGGAGCTTGATTGAGAGGGTATTGATGGGGAGGAAGGAGAGGAAAAGAAAGGAATAGGGCCAATTAAAACCACCTTCCCACTGAGGTGATTGTTTCTCTGTGGACAATGAAGGAGCTGTGGAGCACCTTCTTCCTTCAGTGTCTCCCTAATTGGCTGTTGTGACTATCATTCTGCCCTGAGGGAGGTTAATAGAAACAAGAGAGAGAAGAAAAGGATGCCAAGTAACTTAGAGCAGGAACAAAAAAGGAGCTGGCGCTCATTTCCACCAGGACAGAGAGAAGCCCTGATTGGTCTCTTTCCCTAAGATCCTCTTTCATACATCTCTACGACCTTTCCCCTCCTTTTTTCTTTTCTCCCTCAGAGGGACCAATAAGCATGGGTTGTCTGGACAAGCAGTGCTTTATTAATGATCCAGGGAAAATTCTGATGATCCAGAATTCTGCCATAAAGTGATATCTTGTTATTGCAAAGTGATCGTGTTCTTAACCTTCTTGCTGAACCACGTTTTTTTTTGGCAGGGGGGTGGGATGAACAACAGCCAGAGACTCTTTTATTCTGAGCATCTTTCCAAGAGATCAGTTGAGTTATTTGGATTTTCATACTGGACCGTTACATGACATGCATTAACAACGTATGCTATAAACAACTTACCTTTCACTGAGCTAAGTAATTTAAAGTAATTTTAGCAATATCATATGGCATTGTGATTAAGATTTCCTGGCTTCAATCCTAGCTCTGCAAATCACTAACTGTGTGTCCTCGAAGGTGACTTTACATCTCTAAGCTGCAGGTTCCAATCTGTAAAACTGAGATAATAATAGGACCTCCCTCCCAACATACAAACACACATACAACAGCGAATTGTTATGACCACCAAATGAGACAATACACGTAAAATATAGTGCCTCACCCACAGTAAGCCCACGATAACGTTGGCCTCCATTGTTTTTTACTTTTCTGAATTATTGTTTGATATTTCTAACCTAATAACTGCTGAATTGCTGGACAAAAAAATAAAAAAAAAAAACAAGAAAAAAAGGAACGTTTTTTAAAAGTGTTTCCTCTCTATTAGCATTGAACTTCAAATGCTCATAGCACACTGTAAGCAGAGCAACAGATGGATTCTATCCAACGGGAAGGACACACAACTTAGGAAGCAAACAGATATAGGAGAGCAAGATAAATCACTTAGTTGCTTACCACACACATTGTGAGACACTGAATGTGTATTAGAAGTTTCTTACCAATAGTTGGGCCTCCATTTCTTGAATGGTTTTATATTTCCAGACTGCAAACAAATGATTGTATGTGTGAAAAAAATATGGAATAGGCAGGAGGACAAATTCAAGTGAACCAGAATACCAGGGGCTCTGGTGTTCTCTTGGAGCTCTCTGCACCGGGTAAATCCTCTGAGTGTAGGTTTGCTGACAGCAGTCTCATTCACACGCAGGTTCCTCCCGGGTATAGCTCCGGAGCAACAGCCCCCAGTCAGTGCAGGGTTACTAAGCAACTATACTCCCACGGAGGTATGAAATAAGAGAAAGTCTTGATTTTAAAAACAAAAGAAAACCAAAACGCCCTGGTAAGCAGAGCTAATAATATAACCTGCTCTTCTCCTTTGAGTATACTAACCCTCAAGCTAGTTTACCTTTACCAGCGTATCACAACCACATGGAAATCAAATTAGAAAGCATGCGGCAATTGTATAAAGTAACTTCAAGCAACATTTTAAATTACTGCTAATAAATTTCGTGTTAAAATGGCACCTCATATAGTGAACCCTTTTGTGTGTATCGTCTCTCAACTGGGCACCTCAATGGAGGGTGATTGTCATTTGAATAATGGTTTTAGCAACTAAGTCAATGTTTACTTTTAGACTTAATTTTTTTATTGTTTTTGTATTATCTAAGTTATACATTATTACGACAAAAATTATTATTTTTGAAGTAGCTAGTACAAAGATGATGACCGGTAATCATTGACTGGATCTTTAGAGTTTAAGGATTACAAATAGATCTGTACATGTTTACATGTTCCCTACATATCCCCTTAGGATGACACAGGGAAACACTTCCTTGTTTTGATTCTTACTTTGATTAACATTTGCTAAGCACTCAATTTGTGCAGAGCACTATGTGAGACACTGGAGTTGAAGAGGGAGAAGGAAGAAGATGTACAAAGAGACAATGCAAGGTCCAACCATTCAAAGATGTGTTGTATAGTTTTAATGAAGGAGATAAAATTGTACACAGATACTACAGAAGGCAATGAAAGGAGGAATTAGGATACTCTGAATGATGTAATAATTATAGAAATCACTAGCTTTAAATTGCCAAATTAGAACATTACAGTTCTAATCTGCTGGGATAGGGCAGGAGAGCAGTACAGAGGGAATGTTAAAGAATTAGAGCTCTCAAATAGAAATGAAGCTGGATCTGACAGCTTTCTATACCTTCCAGCCTTTTCAATATCACGGTGTGTGTGCATAGATAGATAGATGATAGATAGATAGATAGATAGATAGATAGATAGATAGATAGATAGATGATAGATAAATAGATGATAGATAGATAGATAGATAGATAGATAGATAGATAGATAGATAGATAGACAGACAGACATAATTTTATTTTTACAATGCATCAAGGCATAAAGGATTTGTGTTAGAGGAAAACAAGTCACCAGCGACCTAGGCCTTGTCCAGCTGCTTCCAAGGTTAACAAGACTGGTGTCCCTGAGGCCCACCATACCCATTGAGAAACTCTGTGTATTTGAGACATGCTCCTAACATGGATTTGCCCACTACAGAGTCAGAATCTCAAATATAATATGAAGGAATGTTGGCCCAGCACAGTTGATGTGGATGTGGATGTGTGATGTGCCATGGTTAGCAAGGCAATCTGAGTCGGGATGGAACTCCAGCCTGAACACCCACTAGCTTCCATCACCTTGGCAAGTTAGCTCACTCCTCTAAGCTTCATGGAAATGTCACTAATAAAATGGAATGCCCTGCTGAGCCATGTTGGAGCCTGAAACAAAAGGAAGACTGCATGTTCCTATATACCTTATCAAAATAGCCTCTTTATTGTGAATCAAATGGGAATAGTTAATTGAAGTTTTCAGGGGCAAATCATGACTTCTGTTTAAAGCTCTGCATTGCCCAATCTGTTTGCATGACATTATCAACCCTAATAAACCGGCTGGTGGGGCATGCTGTTGATTGGAAATGACTGTTCCTGTTGCACAATAATACAGAGTTGTAGAACAAAAAAGCCTGTTTTTATTTAAAATTATGATGGTGTTTATGCTTAGTGAATGCTTGGCATTAATTTTTTTTAAATATTACATTACAATATTATTTACACTGAGTGCTGAGTTTTTTGGTTCCCCATTAAATGTTGCTTGCCCCTGTGGTGAATGCCTCACTCTCCTCACCCTAATTGGGATTCCAAAAAATGTACTTTGAAGGACCACTATAACTACAAATAAAGACTATAAAATATCTTTATAAAATCTGTACTTAAAAGCAATAGTCATTGCTATCTGATTTTATAATACCTAACAGATTCCTTAGCTATTACTGAATGTGTTTTCTGAGAGTCCCTGGAAAAGCAGTGTGAATGAGAACAATACGCAGTTTATTCAACATGCTGAAAAGATACACAGTGAGTTCTGAAATCTGCCTCCGATCTGGTCACCAAGGAAATGTTGATGACCCTTAACCAGAATATACAAGGGAAAGGTGCTGGCCCAGCTGGGATTTCTCTTCTTCCAAGTTCTGGGAACCCTCTTGTGTATCCAAGACAATCTGCTCTCTCATGTCCCCTCTGTCGCTTTAGACTCCCAACAATGACACTCAGATAGTTTTTAGTCTTTGCTTGTACCAAAAATGCTTGAAGTACTGAGTTTACCAATAGATTTCCATACACAACTCCGATTCCCTCCTTTAGGTTCAGCAAAATGCTAAAGGACAGTTTGACTAATTGTACCATCATTCCTTCTGTCTTCCTCATAGGTAACTCTTCTTTCTGGGCCAATATTGATTCTCTGTGGACAGACATGAGGATTTTAAATTCCCCCTTTGGCAGGAAGAATAAGTTCCTGCCAGGAGTGTGACCCCATGTGTTTCCCTGTTAGCAGGTTCGCAGTGGTGGCTTCTTTCCTCAGCAGCTGGAAAGCATTCCTGTTGAACCACTTCACGCCCAGTACTGGGAGAGCTACGGAAAATAAACTAACATGAAACATCATCTGCCTTTGCCTCTGAGAATGATACCCCAGGGCAATTTGATGGCAAACACAATAAAGTCACCAATGTGCAGTTGCATTAAACAAATACGGAAAAATTAGCACATTGACTATTTCTAATTATCTCCATTTATTCTGTAATGTGGTGTCTAGAGGAAACGGTTCTGTGGTAAATCTGCAAGATGTTGCTTTCAGCCTAGGAAGACAAATAAATAGGTACTACTTTAGCTTTTCATTCTCTTGGTCGTTCACAGAGTGAAAAAAAAAAAAAAAAAAGAAAAACCCCAACTACTTTAAAAATTGAAAAAATACTACCCATCAAAAGAGAAAGTGCTTACAAAAGGAAAGACTTGACAAAAAGTAATATGTAGACACAGCACCAGGCTTCTCACTTCTGATGAATTTGCAGCCTAAATACTAAAATATGCTGTTTCCCATTTCACCTTATTTCCACAGAGACCAGGGCTGACAAAGAGCCCGTCACCAACAGTTACCGCCCTTTGTCTGCCCTGGTTGCTGAAGGCTGCATGAGCAGAGAATGAGCAAATGTGGGATAAATGTAAGCTGCTGATTTCATTCACACTTGGAACCTTATCTGTCTCCCATCTGAGTCACTAAGGAGCTCTCAGATTTGCCTCAATCTGACTTATTTTACACTCTGGCTTTTCTTCCATCTACCTTTTCTTCTTTGTGTGTAATAAAAATAACACAATAACACATGGAAAGATAGAAAGCAAAAAGTTAAGAAACACTGATAATTTTCAAAAAAAATTTTAAATCATCAAAAAATAAATACAAACTAATATTTGGATATAGTTTCTTCCAGATTTTTCCCTGGCTCCTTCTCCTTATGTATGTATTCTCTATGTTCTTTCCCACTTATCTGAAATACCACTGAGGAAGTGAATTCCCAAGTATCCTTAGGTCTGTTTCTAGACTCAGTTTCAGTGACTTTTTTTTCCATATTAACTTGCAGAGTTCTGAGAGCTCATTAGATCCTTTGTAATGTGACTTCAGAGGAATTAGGGGAGAAGATCAGTCTGCTATGAGCACAAGGACTAGGTCTCCCAGCCTTCCTTTTACCAGATCAGCTTTTATTTTTTAAAAAACTTTGGACTTCTGTGTGAGATTTTGTTTGAATAAAGGGTTTTGTGGCAAAACCAAAATAAAATGAAAATGTCACATATTCTGTTCCATTTTTCTGTAGGGTACATGAAATTTTGATGTTATGCTTTTGTAGCAGCCATTCGAATGTGTCAATATTGATATTACTGTTTTCTAGTGACTATGCTTCCATACAGACTAAAGAGCAATGATACATATAAATCATACATGAGTATTATGTAAAGTAGATTCCCTCACCTACTTCCTGAGTCAACTCTGGCCGTGGTCACCCTCTTCTGATGTCCCCTATGATGCCTTCATCCATTCCAGGGAGAGAACAGAGTTCTCACAAGGCCTAGGCTCATCCCTGGCTGCTCTCAAATCACTAGTAATGGGAAATCCAGCTGTACTCCCTAAGACCAGAGAAATCCACAGTGGCTGAACCCAACTTGCTGCCTAGAGACTGACTGCCCACATGCTGTACTATTCTTGTCATAGTAACTTCCATATGCAAAATATGGAACTTCCGTGGCCCAATTGCTCCATGTCTGTCTTTGTCACCACCCTACTGCTGGATCCTTCTCCCTCACATTCCCCATACTCACTAACGAAGCTCTTTATGCCTCTCCACACTCATTTTCTGCTCCAACAGTAATCATTTTCCAGGATTACTGAAAGAGAAGGGCTATTCTTTCTGGATGGGTAAAATATTCACTCTATAAACCAGCACGTGGCCTTCCCTCATGACCTAAGCAAGAAAATAATGAAAAAAGTTTTACACTGGCCTAACCTATTACCTATATATATGTAATATGCTTTATCTATCCTACCCATGAATACTTCATCAGAGAAGCCAAGGAAGCAAAGAAATCTGCTCATCTTCTAAGAGTTTGACTCACGTACATATTAAATGGTCTGGCCCTCAATACTGTGATTTCTTTCTTGATGTGGCTATGTTCTTGTTCATCTACATTCAATTAGTAAACGATTTGACTGTTTACTAATGGCATTTACTGAAGATCTAAAAGATATACACTTCTGTTTTTATGGAATTTCTCATTATTCTAAATCTAGTTGAATGAACGCAAAGTAGGTACAATGGGGCAGTAGATATGGGAATGGGGGGGATATTCAGACCGCATACAAATGATGGCCATTTATTCAATACTTTCAATGATTATGTTAATTATATTAGATTTATAATCATAGTTGATAAGGATAAAATATATTATTGGAGGCTAAGTTATTATAGGCTTTTGAAATAGTTTACTGAGTTAATATGACTGTAAAATTGATATATTTTTAATTTTAAAATGCCAACAGTGTAAAAGTTTTTCCTCATTGGTATAAGGGTTAAAGATAGAATAAGGGTCAAGAATGTTTTCAATAGAACATTTTTTGGTAATAAAATATGCATTTTATACTATAGCAGGGTCCTTTTGGTGTGATTATGTAAAAATATCTCAGATTGGAGGTCTACACCAAAATCACAGAGTTTTGACTGCTGTAGTTATATAAAACAATTTAATATCTAGCAGGGCAAAGCCATACTATAAAATAATTCCTCTTATTTTTTCTTTAGGATTTTATTGGTGGATCTTACTTGCTTATTCTTCCAGATATACTTTAGAATCATTTGGTCAAGAGATGAATTAAACTTTGACTTTACAGAAAGAGTATTTTGGGCAGCTAAGAGAAATTACAATATCTGTAGGCATGATCTTTAAACGCAATTCTATTAAATGCTTTCAACATTCTGCTTCAGTGAGGATCACCAGAAGCTCTGTTGACCTTTAATGCCTAACATTTGTCCTCGTGGTAAATTAGAACTGGTGAACACAATTGGTGGTTCTTTCTATTTTCACACTCTATTTTTTCCAGAATGTCTGGGAGGTGTGAGCAGGTCATCCTGATCCATCAGCACCTCATGAAGGTGAGGTGTCATTAGACCCTCAATTGACTGCTGCCCTCTTTATAGGGATCATATGGTATAAGCTGTTGTCAAGGAAAAGCCTAGATGTGGAAAGGAGGAACAAACTTTAAATTGCAAGTTGGAAGGTGGGCTATGAAAGACTAATTTTGGTCTTCCTGCTGGTTATTCTTTATCCTTTTAGAAAATATATTCAAACATATGTGTACATGCAGTTTCTGGATGGCATCACAAACTTACCACCTGTTCACTTGCCTCTTTGCCTTTGTCTTATGTTGTTGTAGGTGGCCATGAACAGGAACACACTCAAGTTACCTTAAGGTTATGGAATTTTATTTTAAAGAGTCCTGGTGAAATGAGGAATCATTCAGCTCTTTCAGGTTCCAAGAAAATGAGAACCTTGTAGTTGTAGTTAAATATAAGGATGCCCATTGAAATAAGAATGACAGAAAATAACGAAAGAGTTTTATACTGATATATATGTATTACATATTTGAAGTGTGGGTTATCTGTCCTACCTATAAAAACTTTCTCACATAAGCAATAAAACAAAAATCCTGGGCATTTTCTGAAAATATACAAATGACAATTTGCATATTACATGGTCCACCTCCTGAATACTTTGATTTCCCTCTTGACTTTAGCATGGCCTTATTCATTTACATTAGACTAATACATTGTTTGACAGTTTAATAGAGCTGCTCACTCAGGCTTCAAGGAACTAGAACAGGATTTAAAGTGGCATCAGAACACAATGCCTCCACTCTAATATGCTGTCCTAGTAGTGATTCAACTTATCTGCTTGTACTTCTTCTGAGACTACTGACCCCTTCAGAAAGTTCCCTCTACTCTTATCTACTTCCCTTTTGGGCTTCTTCTTACTCATGGCAAGTGACTGCATCAACACCTTCTTTCTCTCTGTCTCTCTCATCCTGTGCAACTCCACCCTGCCAAATCTTTCTGGATGTCTGGCCTTCAAACTCACCCAGAGAGAGAATCTGATTAGTTCAGCCAGTCACCATCCTTACTGAAAAGTTTTGGTTGTGGCCTTTAAATGGGTTATCTTTGTTTGTATCAGGCATCAGTCCCTAGTCCAATTAACTGTGGCTGGGGTAGGGTTACGTGGCAGAAAACATGAGTATCTGTGTCCAGGGAATCCTACCCCCTGCAGCTGCTTTTCTCAGAAAGACACCATGCATGTGTCAGGCCTTCAGAGTGGAATGGCCTGTTTAGTATCGGAAAATTTTAGATTTTGGTTCCTTATTGAAGACATCAACTCTTGTTCTGCCATAAACATTGGTCTTGACATTGGTCATTGAAATGACAGAACACCACAGAATGCAGCTCAAAGCAGTATGTGTTGGCAGCAGAGATTTCTTGGCCTTAGCCCCTCAAACAGAATCAGTGAGTGACTTCAGCCAGAAAGGTATAGCTGCTGGTATGGTACCTGTTTCCTGTGTTTCCTAAGTCATACCAGGCTGGAGGTGGAACATGAAAATCAGCAGCCAAATAATATTTTTCAAGGTCCACCTTCTTGTGCACTGAAATAGCTGCTCTCTCTCCCTTAAAATTTTTACCAGTAGAGCTGTAGTTCCCAGAAGGTTTCTCCTATGTGTGCCGAGAAGTAAGCCTCTCAACTGTCATGGCATTCCTGCATTCTGTACCTCCTTTGTCTTGAATCCTTGCAATGAACACCCTGGCTGCAGCTGATGCCAACAGTGATAGCTGTGTCTCCTGCCAGAAACACCACTGCACCTGCTTCTGCTGCTGCCACTGCCTTTCAGGCTGAGACTACTCCTACCTGCAGAAAAAGAGGTCACTAGATAAATATTAAGGGTAACTATGTCCGATGTCAAGAGCACTGACATCCAGTCACGGCTGCAGCAAACTCTGCTTCCATGAAAGTTACTGCTTTCATTGCCAGTTCTGCTGTCACCACCATCAGTGCCTCTCCTGGTGCCTAAGAGCTTGATGCCCCAGAGACATCTAAGGAAAAACAGCTTTTTAAACTTGTTCTTTCATTAAAATTTTACCTTCTACAAGTTCAGTCATGAGTCTACAGAAATTGAGCCAGAGTATAATCTAGGTGAAATTTGGGTTGAAAATTGCCACTCTTCTTCAATATCAGTGCCCTGGCTTCTCTCCCTCCCTGTATTTCTTTGGGATGAGTTCTTTCCCACAAACTTCTTGGTTCCTCATGAGTATCAGAACAGATAGGTCTCAGCCACCCCACAGAGTAGCAAAGTGATTAGCTACTTCAGAGTAGTTAACTCTACCTAATTATGTAATTAATTACTCCATAGTCACCCAGGCTAAAAAAAAAATTAAAAATCTACAAGTATGTGTTTTAGGAGATTTAAGGATATCCTAATATACATAATTGATATGAAGAAGAATTAAAATTTTATCAACTATACTCTTCAGTCTAAAGAAAGAATACAGAAGGTAGGTGGTCTGTCTCAATTACAGAAATGGGAAGATCAATATGCAAAATTTTTATATTTTTTATTCAATATCATCAGAAAAAGAAGACACAGAATCTGATAGACAAGAAGATCCCAGTCACTAAAAATGTGTAGTCTGCTTTAGCACAAATACCTTGTAATACATCACCATGGCCTCAGAACATTTCATCAAGATTATTAAAGTATTATTGTGATATTTATATCTTTATTAAGATGTGCTTGTGTATTATTAAATGAGTTTAATCTGAGCACTAATAAATTTGAGGCAGTACGAATCACCCAAATGGACCTGTTGTGTAGATACCTGGATATATAGGAAGAGGACTAACCTAGAAATATGAATTGGTGCATTTCACCATGTAGATGAAGGCAGGAGAGTAGATGAAATCATCTAGGGAAAGAATGTAAAAAAGAGAACAGGGTTTCTAATCAAGTGCGAGGGAACCCCAATATCTAAATAATGAATAGAAGGGAAGGATCTGGCAAACACAATCAAGAAAGAGTGGCCCAGTGAAGCAGGAGAAAGACTAGAAAAATAGAATGTCATGGAAATTAATTTAAGGGACTGTTTCCAGCTGGAGAGAGTGGTTGGTGCTGTCCATGCTCTTGAATGACCCAAAAATACGATTTTCTAAAAGTTAAAAACATGACTTTCATAAAACTATAAAATTGGCCCAAGTCAAATAATTTATTCAACTCATTAATTAAGGAAGAAAACAGTATGTCTGGTTCAGAGGAGAATTTGAAGGTCAGATATTTGAACAGTCAAAGGCATAATAAAATTAATTTGCTACTAAACAAAAAATTGGTTAATATCCTACAGGCCAATAAACTGTAATGGTTGGGGTTACCTTTTCTACCTGATGAAAATAAATTGCATCTATTCTAAACCAAATTACTTTATTGCAGTAGGCAGGAATAATTTTCATTTCTGTCAGCCCACAATCACTTGCATTAATACCAGTTTTTCTCTATAAGTTTATCACTATTAAGTTGCAAAATAGCCTGGTCAATAAAAACTCAATCAAAGTTGCATACCGCTATAGAATTGTATAATACCCAGATGAGCTAGACAGTGACTACATGACTGGTTTATTTCACTTCATATAATGACCTCCAGACTCATCCATGCTGCTGCAAATGACAGGTTGTAATTCTTTTTTATGACTGAATAGTATTGCATTGTGTATATATACTATGTTTTATCTATTTATTCATTGATGGATACTAAAGTTAATTCCATATCTTGGCTGTTGGGAATAGTGCTGCAATAGATATGGAGATGCAGGTGTCCCTTTGATACACTGATTTCCCTTCCTTTAAATAAATACCCTTAAGTGAAATTGTTAGATCATGTGGTAGTTTTTAGTTTTTTGAGAAATCTCCATACTATTTTTATAATGGCTTTATTAATTTTACATTTCCACCAACATTATCGTTTTCTTCCATTCTACAGGCTGCCTCTTCACACTGTCCATTGTTCCTGTTGCTGTACAGAAACTTTTTGGTTTAACACGATCTCATTTGTCTCTTTTTGTTTTTGTTGCCTGTGCTTTAGAAGTCTTAGTCATAAAATCTTGGCCTAGACCTATGTCCTGAAGCATTTTCCCCTGTGCTGTCTTCTAGGAATTTTATATTTTGGGGTCTTATGTTTAAGCCTGTAGTTCATTTTGAGTTAATTTTTTTCTACTACTTTTATCTTTTTGAGTCTTATGTTTAAGCCTTAATTCATTTTGAGTTGATTTTTTTTAAAATTTTTTATTTTTTTTATTTTTTTT
>NW_012105531.1:1729663-1751232 GCF_000951045.1 Mandrillus leucophaeus | reverse complement strand
ATTTTCCAGGTGTTGTGTGTCTCAGTTCCCCTGGCTAGGAAAAGGGATTCCCTTCCCCCTTGCGCTTCCCAGGTGAGGCAATGCTTCCCAGGTGAGGCAATGCCTCGCCCTGCTTCAGCTCTCGCTGGTCGGGCTGCAGCAGCTGACCAGCACTGATCGTCCGGCACTCCCCAGTGAGATGAACCCAGTACCTCAGTTGAAAATGCAGAAATCACCGGTCTTCTGTGTCGCTCGCGCTGGGAGTTGGAGACTGGAGCTGCTCCTATTCGGCCATCTTGCTCTGCCCCCCTTGAGTTGATTTTTTTATATGGTAAGAGATAGGGTGTTAAATTTTATTCTTCTGTATATGGATGTCTAGTTCTCCTATCACCATTTATTACAGAAGGTATCTTTTCCCCAGTGTATGTTCAGGCACCTTTGTCACAAATCAGTTGGCTGTAAACACATGGGTTTACTTCTGGGTTTTTAATTCTGTTCCATTGGTCTATGTGTCTGTTTTTATACCAATATCATGCTGTTTTGGTTACTATTGCTTTGTAGTATATTTTAAAGTCAAATAGTGTGATGCCTCCAGTTTTGTTCTTTTTGCTCAGGATTGCTTTCATTATATAATCACAGGATCTTCTGTGATTTCATATAATTTTCAAGATATTTTTTCTATTTTTGTGAAGATTATCATTGGTATTTTGATAGGGATTAAATTGCTTTAGATAGTATGGTCATCTTAGCAATATTAATTCCTCTGATCTATGAGCATGGGCAGTCTTTCCATTTGTTTGTGTTCTCTTCAAAATTTTTCATCAGTGTCTTATGCTTTTCATTGTAGAGGTCTTTCACTTCCTTGGTTAAATGTATTCCTAGATATTTTTACTCTTTTTTTTAACTATTGTAAACGGGATTACTTTCTCAATTTCTTTTTCCACTAGTTATTGGTTTAAAGAAGTGCTACTGATTATTGTATGCGATTTTGTATCCTGCAACTTTACTGAATTTATTCTATCAGTTCTAAACATTTTTGTTAGAGTTTTTAGCGTTCTTTCAGTACACAAGATTATATCATCTGCAAAGAAGGACAGTTCAACCCCCTCTTTTCCAATTCAGATGTCTTTTATTTCTTTCTCTTGCTTGATTGTTCTGGCTAGGACCTCCAGCACTGTTTTGAGTAAGTTGGTAAAAGTGGGCATTCTTGCCTTGTTCCAGTCCTTAGAGGAAGGTCTTTTAGCTTTTCCCCATTTGGTACATTAGCTGTGAGTTTGTCATATATATCCTTTATAATGTTGAGGCATGTTCCTTCTATACCTATTTTGTTGAGAATTTTTATCATGAAGGGATGTTCAGTTTTATCAGATTTTTTTTCTGCATCTGTTGAGACGATAATACAGTTTTTGTCCTTCATTCTGTTAATGTAATATATCACATTTATTGATTTGCATATATTGAACTATCTCTGCATCCCTGGGATAAATCTCACTTAATTGTGGTATATTACCTTTTTGATGTGTTGTTGGATTCAGTTTGCTACTATTATGTTGAGAGTATTTTTTGCATCTATGTTCATCAGGGATATGACCAGTAATTTTCTTTTCTGTCGTTGTGTCCTTGTCCGTTTTGGTATCAGGGTCATACAGGCCTTGTAGAATGAATAGGAAGCATTCTTTCTCCTTCTTTTTTTTTTTTTTTTTTTTTTTTTTTTTTTTTTGAATCATTTGAGAAGAATTGGTGTTAGCTCATTATAAATTTGGTAAAATTCAGGAGTAAAGCCGTTCAGTCCTGGGTTTTCGTTTTTTGAGAGGCTGTTAGTGATGCAACCTCATTTCTCATTACTGGTCTGTTCAAGTTTTCTTTCTGGTTCAATTTTGGTAGGTCGTATGTGTCCAGAAATGTATCCCATTTTTTTCTAGGTTTTCCAATTTGTTAGTGTATAGTTGTTCTTAGCAGTCTCTAATAATCTTTTATATCTGAGTTGTAATATCTCCTTTCTCTTTTTTTCAATTTTATTTATGTGGGTTGTTTCTCTTTTTTCTTGGTTAGTGTAGCTAGCAGTTTATCAATTTTGTTTATCTTTACAAAAATCACCTTTGATTGATCTTTTATATATATATATATATTTTTGTCTGTATTTCATTTAGTTCTGCTCTGGTCTTTATTATTTCTTTTCTTCTATTAGCTTTGGGTTGAATTTGTTTTTGGTTTTGTAGTTCCTTGAGGCATACCATTAGGTTGTTTATTTGAAATTTTTCTATTTTGTTGATGTAGGTATTTATTGCTATAAACTTCTTTCTTACCACTGCTTTTGCTATATCCCACAGGTTTTGGCATGTTGTGTTTCCATTTTCATTTGTTTCAGGAAATTTTTTATTTTATTTTTACCTTTTTCATTGACCTAATGGTCTTTCAGGAGCATATTATTCAATTTCCATGTATTTGTAGTATTTCCAAAGTAACAAAAATCTTGTTATTGATTTCTAGTTTTATTCCATTGTGCTCTCAGATGATACTTGGTATAAATTTGATTTTTACAGATTTGTTGAGACTTGTTTTGTGGCCTAACATATGTTCTATCCTGGAGAATGTTCTGTTTACTAATGAGAAGAAAGTGTATTCTGCAACTGTTGAATCAAATATTTGGTAAATGTCTGTTATGTTCATTTGGTCTATAATACATATTAAATGCAATGTTTCTTTGTTGATTTTCTGTCTAGACTCTCTGTCTAATGCTGAAAGTGGAGTGTTGAAATCCCCAACTATTACTGTACTAGAGTCTATCTCTCTTTTTAGCCCTAATAATGTTTGCTTTATATATCTGGGTGTTCCCTTGCTAGGTGAATATATATTTACAGTTTTTATATTCTTTTCCTGAATTGATCTCTTTTATTATTATATAAGGGCCTCCTTTGTTTCTTTTTCTCTAATATAAATATAAAGAAAGTCTGTTTTCTCTAACATAAATATAGCTACTTCTGCATGCTTTTGGTTTCCATTTATATGGAATATTTTTCCATCCCTTCACTTCCAATCTGTGTGTGTATTTACAGGTGAAGGGAGTTTCTTGTAGACTGGAAATAGTTAGATATTAAGTTTTTTCAAAATCCATTCAATCAGGATGTATTTTAGTTAATGGATTTAAACAATTTATATTCAAGGTTATTATTAATAGGTGAGGTTTTTTGTAGTGATAGCGTTTGGCTTTTTTCTCATTTGTATATATGTTCTACCCATGAGTTTTATGCTTTCATGTGTCTTCACAATGGTAGATATCTTCCTTTTTGTTTTCAGATATAGAACTCCCTTGGGCATTTCTTGTAGGTCTGGTCTAGTGCCAATGAATTACCTGTTTTTGCTTTTTAAGGAAAGACTTTATATTTCTCCTTTAGTTTTGAAGGATAGAATTGTTAGGTAAAGTATTCTTTGCTGAAAATTTTTTCTTTCAGTGCTTTGAATATATCTCTCCGTTCTCTCCTGGTCTTCACGTTTCTGCTGAGCAATCCATTGTTAGTCTGATGATAATTCTCTTTTATGTAACTTGATGCTTTTCTCTTGCTGCTTTGAGAATTCTCTTTGTCTTTGACTTTTGAGAGTTTGACCAAAAGGGGTCTTGGAGACCGCTGTTGTTTGAATCTATGTGTATATCTTGGAGCTTCCTGTATCTGGATGTATATATCCTTTGCAGGCCTTCATAAGTTTTAAGCTATTATTTCATTAAATAGATTGTCTATGCCTTTTCCCATATCTTCTCCTTTAGAAACTACCAAAATTGAAACATCTGATCACTTTAACATGTCTCATATGTCATGTAGGCTTTCTTTCTTAAAATTCTGTATTTTTTGTCTGACTAGATTCTTTCAAAAGATTTTTCTTCAAGTTTAGAAATTCTTTCTTCTACTTGATCTAGTCTATTGTGAAAGTTCTTGATTGTATTTTTAATTTTATTCATATTATTTATAGCTCCAAAACGTTGGTTTTGTTCTTTTTTTATTATTTCTGTCTCTTAATTAAATTTCTCATTCAGAACATGAATTATTCTTTGTTCTTTGTATTGGTTATCTGTGTTATCTTGTATTTCACTGATTTCAAAATACTAATATCAGTATTTTGAATCTTTTTCAGGCATTGCATAGACTTTCTTTTCTTTGGAATCTTACTAGATAATTATTGTGTTCTTTTGGATGTGTCATATTTTCTTGCATTTCCATGTTTCTTGTGTTTTTAAGTTGATACTTATGCATCTGTTGTAACAGTAGCTTCATTCAATTTTATGAATTTGCTTTTGTAGGTAAAGACATTTTCCAGTAGATATATTAGGTTGTTCTTGCATTGCTAAAGAGAAATACCTGAGACTGGGTATTTATAAAGAAAAGAGGTTTAGTTGGCTCACAGTTCTGTAGACTTTATAGGAAGCCTGATGCTGACAACTGCGCAAATTCTAGGGAGACCTCTAGAAGCTTACAATCATGGTGGAAGGCCAAGGGGAGCAGGCATGACCTGTAGTGAAAGCAAGGGAGGGGAGGTGCCGCACACTTTTAAAGAACCAGATCTCACAAGAATTCACTCACTATTGTGAGGACAGCACCAAGGAGATGGTGCTAAATAATTCAGGAGAAATTTGTTCCCGTGATCAAATTGCCTCTTACCAGGCCCCTTTTCCAACACTGAGGATTACATTTCAACATGAGATTTGGGTGGGGATAAATGTACAAACTATATCATATATCTATAGTGTTATTTGGGTAGGGTGCTTTGGCTTTGATTCTGGGTGGACACAGTAGTGTAGTCTCTGTATTTCTTCGGTTGTAATCAACATTATTGATATCTGTGAGTTCCTCGGTGGCTTAGGCTACAGCTTAGTGAAGACTGTGGTGAGGCTTTACTGGGAAGATGGGCACCAGGCTGATCAGTCCTCTGGCACCAGTGATGGCAGTGATGGGCCAGGCGTGTGGTCCTCAGGCTCCTTGGTGGTGTACGCTGGCACTGGCAGTTGTGAGCCCAGAAGGGGTTGGTCCTGCAGCCACCAGGTAGCATGCTAAAGTGACAGCAGTGCCAGGTGCAGGCCAGGTGTGTGGGTCCTGAGGACCCCAGGCAGCATGTGTGGCATTAGCAGTGGCAGTAGCATTGACAGTCCAAGCCTTGGGCTCCTAAGTGTCTCATGTGGGCACCAGTAGCAGTGGGCTGGGCAGTTCAGTCCTTAGGCCCCAGGAGGCATGTGCAGGCACTGGTGGTAGACTGGACCGGCTTGTCCTTATACCCTTGCACTACAAGTATATGAGTCAGTAGTGGCAGTCAGAGTGAGCCTATACCAAGCCTCCTAGACTATGTACATGGGCAGTACAGTGGGCAGCTTGGTAGTGGGTGGGGAGGGTTGCTCCCCCATCCTCCAGATGGTGCACATGGGTGCTAGCTTTGGTGGTTATGGGAAGGGTAGGCCTGTCTTGAGGTCCCTGCATGCTGCTCATGGGTGCCAGTGGCAGTGAGAAGGGCAAGCCCATTCCAAAATCCCTGGACAACATGCACAGACACTGGTGGTGGTGGGTGGGGCAGGTTGACCCCTAGGCTCCTGGATGATCCATTTGGGTGCCAGCAACAGCATTTGTATTGGGCCTGCCATCAGCTATTTGAGCAATTAAAAATTTCCTTTTTTAGTTCATTTCTGACTTCAGAATCTCTGAAAAGTTCTGTGTTTTCTGCACAATTCCCATAGCAACTGTGACAGAGAAACAAAGGAGTATGAGTTTCTATTTCTCCAAGTGATCCTCAAGCCACACATCCCTTAAGAAAAATGATTACATGACCCTGACACCCTATGTGCTGCTAGTTAGATCAAGAGTAAGTTTCTGACTTAGGAAGAGACAATCCATAGGTTGGCCAATAACTAATAAGGTAGCTTGGTATAAGCACTCTCTCCAGCAGAGTTAATACCAACTATCAGAACCAAAAGATCTTTTTGGAAAGACTGAAAAATGAGAAAATAATCAGCAGAGGAAATGAGTACTTGGAAAGGAAACAGAAAAGCTGAAATGCACAAGGAAAGAAGAAAAGAAGCAGCTGTGATGAAGTGGAAGTCTAAAAAAAGAAAGAAGAGTTTGGGGAGTGAGAGGAGTATTGGCAGAGAGAGCAATGGTAAAGAAAGAGATCAACTGCATTTCAAGTATGGTGAAATTGCTATGATAGGTAACACCAGTCATGAGCTTCTGAGAGGACCACTACCAGGATTTCCTTTCTCTGAGTCTCCAGTGTGGCAGTTGCAAGTACTGGTGTTAGAGATGCTGGAATATAGTAATTTTTGACAGGAAGATATCTTTTTTATTTTGAGGATTAAATGATATTTTGTTAATCTGTTTTACCCTAACCAAGGTAATTTATTAGTCTGATGTAACTAGGTTTTCCAATAACAATCAAAGTCTTTTGTGTTTAACTTTTATTTTAGGTTCAGGGGTACATGTGCAGGATTGTTGTATAGGTAAACTGTGTGTCATGGGGGTCTGGTGTGCAGATTATAAACATAGGACCCAGGTAATAAGCATAGGACCTGATAGGTAGTTTCTTTATCCTCTCCCCACTTTTTAATGGGGTTGTTAGTTTTTTTCTTGTTAATTTGTTTTAACTTTTAAGTTTTTAAAATTTGTTTTAACTTTTAATTTGTTTTTTTCTTATAAATTTGTTTAAGTTCCTTATAGATGATGGATTAAGTTCCTTTGACAGATGCATAGTTTGCAAATATCTTCTATTCTGTAGGGTATCTGTTTATTTTGTTGATAGTTTCCTTTGCTGTATAAAAGCTCTTTGGTTTAATTGGGCCCCATTTGTCAATTTTTGGCTTTTGTCGCAATTGCTTTTGGCATCTTCATCATGAAATCTTTGCCAGGTCCTATGTCTAGAATGGTATTTCATAGGTATCTCCAAGGGCTTTTATAGTCTTAGGTTTTACATTTAGGACTTTAATCTATTTTGAGTTGATTTTTATATATGCTATAAAGAAAGTGTCCAGTTTCAATCTTCTGCATATGGTTATCTTGTTATCCCAGCACCAGTAACTGAACAGGGAATCCTTTCCCCACTACCTGTCTGTGTTGACTTTGTTGAAGATCAGATTGTTGGAGGTGTCTGGCATTATTTCTGGGTTCTCTATTCTGTTCCATTGGTCTGTGTCTGTTTTTGTACCACTATCATGCTATTTTGGTTACTGTAGCCTTGTAATATAGTTGGAAGTTGAGTAAGTGATGCCACCAACTCTGTTCCTTTTGCTTTGGACTTGCCTTGACTATTCAGGCTCTTTATGGTTCCAAATGAATTTTAAAATAGTTTTTTTCTAATTCTGTGAAGAACTTCATTGGTAGCTTGATAGGAAAAGCATTGAATCTATAAATTGCTTTGGCCAGTATGGTCATTTTAACATATTGATTCTTCCTACCCATGAGCATAGAATTTTTGTCACGTGTTTGCGTCACTCTGATTTCTTTAAGTAGTGTTTTGTAATTCTCATTGTAGAGATCTTTCACTTCCCTAGTTAGCCATATGCCTAGGTATTTTATCCTTTTGTGGCTATTGTGAATGGGATTGCTTTCCTGATTTGGTGCTCAGCTTGGATGTTGTCGTATAGGAATATTGCTTGGATATTGGTGTGTAGGAGTGCTACTGATTTTGGACATTGATTTTGTATTCTGAAACTTTGCTAAAGTTGTTTATCAGATCAAGGAGCTTTTGTTCAGAGACTATGGGGTTTTCTAGAATCATATTATTTGCAAACAGGAATAGTTTGACTTCCTATTTTCCTATTTGGACCCCTTTTTGTTTGTTTGTTTCTCTTGCCTGATTGCTCTAGCCAGGACTTCCAACACTACGGTTGAATAGGAGTAGTGAGAGAAGCAATCTTGTCTTTTTCTCATTTTCAAGGGGAAAGCTTTCAGCTTTTGCCCATTATAATGTTGGCTGTGGGTCTCTCATAGATGGCACTTATTATTTTGAAGTATGTTCCTTCGATGCCTAGTTTATTGAGGATTTTTAACATAAAGGGGTGTTGAATTTTATCAAAAGTTTTTGTTGCATCTATTGAGATAATCATGTAGTTTTTGTTTTGGTTCTGCTTATATGATGAATCACATTATTGATTTGTGTATGGTGAACCAACCTTACATCTTACGGAAGAAACCTACTTGATTGTGGTGGATTAACTTTTTGACATGCTGCTGGATCTGATTTGCTAGTATTTTGTTGAAGATTTTTGCATCTATGTTCATCAATGATATTGGCCTGAAGTTTTCTATTTTAAATTGTGTCTCTGCTAGGTTTTGGCATCAGGGTGATGCTGACCTCATAGAATCAGTAAAGGAGGAGTTCCCCCTCCTCAACTTTTTGGAATAGCTTCAGTAGGAATGTTACCAGCTCTTCTTTACACATCTGGAAAAATTTTTCGGTGAATCTGACTGGTCCTGGCTTTTTTGGGTTGGTAGGAACTTTTACATTATTACTGATTTAATTTCAGGACTTGTTATTGGTATGTTCAGGGATTCAATTTCTTCCTAGTTCAGTCTTGGGAATTTGTGTGTGTCCAGGAATTTATCTGTTTCTTCTAAATTTTTAAGTTAGTGTTCATAGAGGTATTCCTAGTAGTCTCTGAGGGTATTTTGTATTTCTGTGGGGTCAGTGGTAATGTCTCCTCTGTCATTTCTGATTATGTTTATTTGGATCTTCTTTTCTTTCTTTATTAGTCTAACTAGCAGCTTGTCTATCTTACTAATTTTTTCAAAGAACCAACTCCTGGATTTGTTGATCTTCAGTATTTTTTTTGGTCTCAATTGTCTTCAGTAGTTCAGCTCCGATTTTGGTTATTTTTTGTCTTCTGCTAGCTTTGGGGTTGGTTTGCTCTTATTTCTCTAGTTCCTATAGTTGTGATGTTAGGTTGTTAATTTGAGATCTTTCTAACTTTTTGATTTGAACATTTAGTGCTATAAACTTCACTCTTAATGCTGCCTTAACTGTGTCCCAGAGATTCTGGTATGTTTTATCTGTGTTCTCATTGGTTTCAAATAATTTATTGTGTTCTGCCAGAAAGATATATTAAACCACTTTTAACTGATCATTTTTCCTCAAGCAAGAACTGCAATTACATAGTCTGACAATAAATGTATGCTTATAGGTTCAAATGTATGAAAAAAGAACTATTCAGAAAAATTTATCCTCATGCTTAGTGTTGGACAGTTTTAGCTTTCTGTATAATATTAAGGACACACTATATTTAATGATTATTTTCTACTTTAAAGTTTTAGAAAGTTACTCAAACTAAACACTTCTATGGGAATTGTGAACACTCTTCTTTCACAAATATCTTTATCTTCCTAAATTCATCCACTTATGTATGATACTTACTTTAAATGGGAAAGCAGAGAGACATTGCCTAGTTTCTTTAAAAATAATTTTTTGGAAACTCTGAAGTTTCTTTTGTGAATAAAAAACGTTATTTACGCTTTTTTCCTCCCTAGGACTATTAAACACTGTGTGGTAGTCCTTTATCAGCAGTGTTTATACTGCATGATTTTGTTTATTTAGATGGTTGTAGAGTGTAAAATTACAGGTTTGGTGGTTTGTAACCAGAATTTTCTTCTCCACTTTCACCCTCCTTTTACTTGAATTTTAAAGGTTGATTTATGCTTTGGCGGGGGTGGGGATATGTTTTTGTTTTCCTCTGTAAAGCAGATGAAGATTATGTAAACTTCCCAAGGAATGTCCCATCGATTGATAATTGGGAAGAATTCCTCTTCACTGTGGAGCTGCACAATTTTCAAGTCAAGTCATATAAAATCTTGGGTATGGCTGCAGAGAGGATTTATAATATCTACGGCTTTTACATACCATAATAGTTCATTAACTTGTCGTTAATCCTTCTCAGAAGGGATCCTATTCTCTTTTTAATTTAGGAAGCAATTTAGGAAGGCTGATTGACTCAAAGCAGGGGAGGATATCAATTTAGTTCATTTATTCTCTGTGTGAGATACATATAAATCTACTTTGAAAGAAGAACCTATAACGGGGTTGTTCACCTTTAGTTCTCTAAATAGGTGTGTTGCTACGTACGCTATGTCAAACTCTTGACTGTTCTCAGCTCATCTGAATTTTGTGCTGCCCACACTCTTAAATTTCATGGACTCTTGGAAGCTAAAGTCAATCTTCCTTTCATAAGTCTGTATGGCATTCTAATTGTAGAATCCACCCAGCCCATGCACATCTATGTGGTATCAATTATATTAGTTCTTATTTGTATTTTTGTTTTGGAACGCCAGGAAGTTCTGACTTTTTATTTTATTTGCAAGTAACAGAAAATCAACTTCTATTAATTCAGACAGCCAAAATAGGCAAAGGGATGCATTGGTTAATGAAAACTAAGGATCGAAGAAACAGGAAGGATGCAAATGCATCTGACCTTAGATCAACAGGACATCTTGGCCTGATTTTTGCAAGATCTCTTCTCTCTCTCTCTCTCTCTCTCTCTCTCTCTCTTCCTTCCTCACCTTGACTCACTTTTGCTTTTCTCAGGGGATTAGTTCATTCTCTTTCACTGAAGACTTACCTTCTTCACGAGGTAAGCTGGAGGTGTGGGATGTAAGCTGAGAGCTTCTCAATTTCCCATTGTGTAGTTCTTATGCACTAGAGAGGTACTCAGTCTCTTCTTTACCTGAGGGTTGAAATTGCTCAGGAAAGAGCTTTGAATGACTCAATCTGAAGAAGGTGTCCATCCCTGAACTAATTAAAAAAAAACTAATCAACAGTGCTGCCTTATAAGAACTTTGTGGTTTTCACAGGAACCACAGGCTGGACTGAAGAGGGGAGAGGAGATTAGGAAAAAAGTTCCAGAGGAAGAGGAGGAGCAAGGGCAGTTGGTATTGACAGAAAGAGGAAACAGTACAACACTACATGCCCACTAGAGAAACAATACATGTCCGTGTCGTATAGCTATCTAAATACAAGAATATTCTTTATCTTTGTTTAAGTAAATGAGCTGACATATGCTAATTTCTCACTACCCTACATCCACTTCAGAATTGTTTTTTTCTCCTTTTATTATGTGGGGAAAAAAATAAGCTTATTTGTATGTACTTGATAATTCAGACTTTTTTAAGTTATAAAACGTTGTCTCATAAAATTCAACTTTTTCCTTCATTTATTTGTTTGTTCATTGACTGCTCCTGGCTCCACAAAAAAGTTTGAAGTGATTTAAAGAAAACACATTCAGACCCCTTCCATTATGTTGGTGTGCTAAAAGTAAAACAAATCCTTCACATAGCCTGGGCTGAAAATAAACTATGATCTCAAATGCAGACTCAAAGCATCATCCTGAAACCCACCCTGCAGAAGTCTCATAAAACTGCCATTTGAGTCACTTTTTATTTCTTCAGACTTTACTCTAAAGGTTATGTAAGCATTGTGCAGCCCATGGCTCATCTCAATAATGGGTAAAGGAAAACTTCAAAAATCTCCCAGGAATTTCCTTTGGTTATAAATTAATAGAAAGGGTGGAATTTCTGACGGTCAATGGATAAATTTGACAAAGGATTACTCATTAAAAACACAAACAAAAAGAAACCAAAGCCACCCTGGTTTTGAGAACTGACCTCGCTAGCAAGATTTTTTTTTCCCTTTTCTTCCCCTTTTGCCCTTTTTTGGATGGCTCTAAAGCATAAGGTACTGTTGAAAAATTGAACCGAGCAATTATTTTAGCACACCTTTCTTGCTTTGCTTTCTCCAGCATTCATCTTTTCAGGAATAGTTGCAGAGTCTGTCCTGATAGGCAGAGAACATTGCCACTGCAGGGCACTTTGGCATACTTTATTTATGTAGTCGACCTACACTCATGAGAACCTACTGGGTGGCAGGTACAGTTCTAGATGCTGAGGTTACATTCTGGAACAATCAGAGCAAGTGACAGTCTCCATAACATTCATAATATTCTCTGGCTTCTCTTCTTCCTTTTTTTTTTTTTTTTTACTTGATCTCGTTTGGTTATCACATACAAATTTCCGAATGTATAACTTCCAAATACGTAGCTCCATGTGTCTAATAGAGTCCCATAAATCTGATGGCATGGAAATATGTCTGCATTTCTAGTTGCCACTTCAAATTCAGTACTTTCTAAAAAGGAATCATTGCCACCTGCCTTCAGTGTCCTCCTTCCCTAATGTTCTCTACATTTGGTAATTATGGCTTCTCTATCCCCAGCCCGTCACTCAGACTTAAAATCCCAGACACCATTCTAATGGCTTCAGACAGGTCTTTTTGTCTTCAGTGTTTCATCTCTCTGCTCCAGATTAAACATTGGTGCCACAGGAAAATTCATGACAAAAACAACAGCTAAATTAGAGCATATATGGGAGATAATTTTGTAAACTTTGAAAGAGTGTCCCATGCTGGCTTTTGTTTGCTTGTTTATTTAACTGACTATGTTTCTATTCAGCTGAGGGATTTTCAAAGTCTTGATCTGGATGTTTGAGGCCCTATAAGATCTACTCTTTGTCTACATTTTAATTTTAATTATTTGCTTTCAAATTTTCTATGAATTGGATGACTTTAATTGTTCACTGTGTCCTTCACAGCCACAATGAAGACACTTCTTGCTCAGATCATGCTTTTCCTTTGTCCTGGAATTCATATCTCCCAATACACTTCTTCAATACACCTCTTGCCAGCAACCACTTAACTCTGCCAGAAAGAGAGGCCATGTAGTAGGAGTAATGGAATTCCACAGGGCACAGGATAACTGTGGCTTCATGGGTCAGTTAACGTAAACCTTTATTTGAAAATGTCAGTCGTAAGGAGGCTAGAAAGAAGTGTTCTAATTTGGGGAAGGAGGATGAGGTTTTATGAGACTTTAGTGGTAAGGGGCCAGTCCATGAACACTAGTTTCAGACATAGGACTAAAGAGATTGTTCTTGCAGTGCGGATATTTGGACAGTCTGGAGTTTATTGAGAGTGGTGGGGAGGATGTGTTAGGGGCTAAGGTCATTTGCAAGAAGCAGTGGGGAGAAGCAATGCAGAGAAAGAGGACAGGAGGGCTGCAAGGGAAAATTGTCAGGCCTCAAGTCCTTCATGGTCTCTCACAATGCACTCCTATCTCCACTGTGGATTTGCCTTAGGGCAGAGAGCTAATAAGATCGCTTCCAAATCTCAGAGACTAACCTCAAAATTTCCAGTAAAGAGAAAAATAAATGAAAGTCTGTGTTGTAAAAATTTTTTGTGGTTGATTTAACTTGCACAGACAAAGAACAACTGAAATCTTGAAATTTCCCAAAGATTTATTGTTTGTGCTTGTCAGTACACCTGAGCAAAATCAAACTCTTAAGAATTATCTAATCTAACTTTACAGGTGGCTTCAGGTAGAAATAAACATCTAAATGCTTACGGGCAAGTCAGGTGTAAAATATGCTTTGTGCAAATGCCTAATGAAGTTTGACATGACGTGCTTTATTATAACAATGGATGATCTGATGGTAAGGGCCCTTGGGCTTTTGAGGCTCATTGGTGTCAATTTTGGGAACAAGGGTAAAAGATTTTATCTTCAAGCTTCACTATTATGCTTTATTTTGAGGATCTCCTTAGAAATGTTTTTAGTTGTTGTGCAACAAAATACAGAAGACCTGTCATAGCATTTTTATAGGTAAGATCCAGGATTATCATCAAGCTACAAATTTATCTTATGATATTTAGTCTGTATAAACTCAATTTTTGGAATGAATATAATAAAGCTAGATGTTTATTTCTTGGTTGCTCATATAAACTTTCCATTTGTATTTGTAACAGATTTCTCAAATTTGGAATGTTTTATATTGAACTCCTGCTCTGTCCACCAACCTGAAGACATTTCCATCTCAGAAAGTGGCACCAGCCTCTTCCAGTTGCTCAGGCCATAACCTTGGAATCATCCTTGACTCCACTCTTTCTCTCATGTCCCAGCATTCAAATGATAGGCACATCCTGTTGATTCTCTCTTCAAAACATATCCAGAATCCAATCACTTCTCATTCCCTTCACCACCACCTTCCTGGTTCAAGCAATCATCACCGGTGGCCTCGTTGATAGTAACGGTCTTATTTTGGACTCCCTGCTTCGCTCTTACACTATAGTGTCTACTCTCAATAGAGAAGTCAGAGTGATCCTTTAAAAGTCTCATTTCTTCTGCTTATAACTTTCCAAGAACCTCCCATCTCTCCCAGAGTAAATAAAAGTCCTTCAAAGTCTTCCAAGGTCCTAGAAAATCTACCTGCTTCCCTCAGCATCTCATTCATCTCTCTGTCCTCACCTCCTGGTACTCCTTCCCTTGCTGGCCTTCAGCCACATTGCCTTCCTTGCTTCTCTACCATTCTGGAGGTGCTGTTGGCAACCTCTGTGGCTCTTTCCTCCATCCTGAGTTTTCTGCTCCTGACCCCATAGGACTCAGCATAAGAACTAGCAGTCTTCAATCTAGCAGTGTACTGTCACCAAGAGAGAACCTTTCCTATCGCACTCCTTTGAAGTACCCTGTTCAAGTCGCATGTTTCCTCTAAGCATGAAGATCAACTAAATAATGTGTGATGAAGACAAAGGAAAGGAAAGATGGGGATGCCTAATAAAACTACAAAGTAATGAGAATGGAGCCATAGCTGCTGATGAGATTACTTCTAAAAGTACCTCATATTTATGTTTCAATCTCACCTTTCATTAAAGGTAGGAATTTCATGTGAGCCTTTCTGTACCATTTAGTAGAGAGGCAACCATTTGAGATTTCCAGTAGATAGCATATTTTAGCCAAGCTCTTGAAACACAAATATATGAAGAATATGGTTTCTAGGCATCCAACAAAAGCTGCCAGGGCAGGGTTTCCTTCCAGTTTCTGAGAAACTCTGGTTAGCTTTGGCAGCTAGAAGTGTTTTCATCATTGACACCTCTAGCCTATGCAAACAATTGAATAGAATCATGAATTTTTAAGGTCTTAGAATCTGACCAAAGAATAAAAGAAATCAAATAGCTAAAATAAAAAAGTACATGTTCTGTGAGGCCCAAATTGAGAAGCACTGATGAAATTCACCAAAACAAGCATTGCTATTTTAAGTGTGTATTCTATTTTTTTTTCTTCTTTTGAGACAGGCTCTCACTCTGTCACCCACTTTAGGGCAGCGGCACTCATGCAATCCTCCAACCTCAGTCTCCCAAGCAGCTGCAACCACAGGCATGTGCCACCATGTCTGGCTTTTTTTTTTTTTTTTTTTTATTTTTTGTAGAGACGGAGTCTCACTATGCTGCCCAGGCTGGTGTCAAACTCCTGGGCCCCAACAATCCTCCCAACTCGGCCTCCCAAAACACTGGGATTGCAGACTTGAACCACCATGCCTAATCCCACATTTTCTTTTTCTTTCTTTTTTTAACTTTTACTTTCAGTTCAGGGGTACATGTGCAGGTTTCTTAGATAGGTAAACTCCTGTCATGAGGGTTTGTTAATTAAAGAAGAGTATGCACAGGATCCATCTCTAGTTGCTTTTCAACAGTGATTCAGGATAAAGATCAAGTTTCCAGGACTGACTACATATGTGCTTATCCTTTGGGAACATAGGAAAGGAACTCTTACGATGCCAAATATTCACAGAGAGCAGCCAGGAAAGAAAGAGCCCAGAAGAAGAATGAACTGGGCAACAAAAGGTACCCCAAAGTGCTTAAAGTTAATAGTTGAACATCTCCCCAAACTAAGCTTAATAATTTTAAGAGGTAACAGAAGTAAAAACTGATTGACATTAAACCTCACTTGTTTTTCAGATGCACTGTGATTTTTGCTTGACTTTATCAAGCAAAAATCGTTATCTCTGTCTCTTATAGTCAATTAAAAGCGTTATCTCTGTCTCTTATAGTCAATTACTAAATCATTTTAAAATGGCCAAATTTTGTCAGTGCCAAAAATTGGCATTCCTTCTCCACAGTTTTCATATTTTCCATACTCTATGAGCTTCCTGAAATTCATAGCAAGAATTCTTGGCAACTTAGTGTTAATTTTATTTCTTGTTAAACATATGTATTTTTTTATTTGAAATACATTTTAATCACATAGTAAATTCTCATGTGTGAAAAATATTTATTTTTTAATAAAAGCAATGCATGTATGTGATTAAAATATAAACCACTATAAAAGGGTTTAAAATGCAAAGCAACAGTCTCCCACTCTCACCTCCCACTCTGACTCCTCCTTTACCTTCCTTGAGGCTCAAAGAGAACCACCTTTATTTCTTCCAGGTTCCTTGTATAGCTTTAGATTATAATCCTACATGCTAGTTTTTGATGTATTAGTTATAGTCATAATCTATTATTAGCTCCTCAGTCTGATGTATTATAATTTAGCTCCATTAGACATTTACATTGCCAATTTTTGTTTCTCTCTCAGTTGCTTTTTATTTTTGTTTTTATTAACTATAAGCCTTATCTCTTGACTCCAATTCACTATTCCTCCCCACTTTTAGTCATTTGTATTTATATATTTATATTACCAAATCTGATAACATTTCATTTTTGTTCTGTGTCAATGAATACTTGTGTGTGTTCTTGTTTCAGCTGACCCCTGTTGAGGCCTTACTATTACTTTGTATAAAGTAGCTCATTCAAGCCTCACAAGACTATAACATAGATAACTATTGTTATTCTCATGTTACAGAAAAGAAATTGAGTAACATAGAAATTAAGTAAATTTCTGGATGCACACAGCCAGTATGATTTTTAGAGCCTGTATTTCTAATAATTGTATAATATGAAATCTTCACGTTGTCTATTAAATTTGAAAGTCATTAACCACTATTTACACTTTAATGGCAGTAAGTCCACCTGTAGCACCAAGTGGTGTACTATCATTACATTTAGTTTCTTACTTGGTTTGTTTTGTTAAAAGTTCCCAAATGCTTTTCCTTCTTTCTTACGTTGACTGCCTTTCTGTCTACTAAATTATTTTAATACAAAAATAATATTAAATCTCCTTTTTCCCCCCTTGATATCTTTCTTCCAAAGCCTTTCATTATCCTGCTCCAAGTTGTTCTAATTTCTCTTTATTGTGCTTGTTGCCCAAGCCTCTCCTGGATGGGATCATCTTTCTAGAGCTTATGTTTTCCTTTATCTTGGTTTAAGATCTCATCATGCTACAACATACCCTTCAATAATATTCTAAGAAATGGCAGCAGAAAGTATCTTCCAGAGGCCTTAAGGTTTACCAAATGTGTCCTTCTTTGGACAGATAGTTTGACTACTTATACTATTCTAAGTTAAAAGTAATTTCCACTCACAGCTTTGAAGACATTGCTCCATTATCTTTTAGCCTTCAAAATTGGTGAATGGATGACTGATGCCAAATTTACACTTATTATGTTGTTGATGTCCTGTTTCTTCCCCTGGAAACTATTAGGATAACTTTCTCCTTGGGATTCTGAAATTTTTAACACTATGACAGTGACGATAAGAGCAGGCTCAAATGGTCAATGGACTGAGGACCACTGGGCTTTTTTAGTCAAAAGACATATGTCTCCCCCTCTGAGAAATCTCTTCTTTTTATTTCCTTCCCTCTGTTTTCTCCGTTCTCTTTCTAAAATTCCTAAATATAAGATGTTGACCTTTTAAATAAATACAGATGTTAGTATGTGTCTCAACTTTTCTCTCATATTTTCTTCTTTTGATATTTATCTTTCTTCTAGGTTTACTCAACAATCTCTTCTAATGATTCCATTTTTCTTTCATTTCAGAAAACATTTTTTAAGTATCTAGAGATATTTTTGTTCTCTAATTGTTCTTCTCTTTTTTTGTAGCAGTATGCTTTTGTTTTGGATGTAAAATCTCTCATTTCTCTAATATTAATTACAAGGATTTTTTTCCCCTAAATTCTGAACTATGTTTTCTCCAGGATCACTTTTTTCTTCTTGTTAATTTTGATCTTTCTCTTTATTTATTGCAGAATTTTCTCATTTAGTGCGCATTGTTTGCTTGTTTGTTTGTTTCTATTGAAGCTGGAGGCCATACAAGAGTCCATCTATGGGCTCTATGAGAGTGGGTGGGGTTTACCAATTGGCAAGATACATTAAGGGTGAGTGGTTCTGGAATCAGCTCTCACACTAGGGGTCTTCAAAATGACACTACACCGAGGGCATTTGCTCCAGTGCGCTTCCTGGTTGTCTGGTTCTCCTTAGAGTGTTCACTTAATACCATGAGTAGAGACCTTTCTTGTTTGTTTGTTTGCTGCAGAAGTACATCCCTAGCTTCCCGGAGTGCTGCATACAGGGGAGGAGAGGGCTGTGTCAGGGTAGCCTGTTCTTTATTTGGTCCTTTTATTAACCTCCTATTCTGTGTCTCCTGTTTCACTCCCATTTTCTGGTCTCCCTATAATCCTAAGAGCCACATTTATCTGGTGCTGTGCAGGACCAATGGGCATGTTTCTTGCCTACAACCCTCTCCCCTTGCATCTCGGGCTTCAGCTTCTTCTCTTCCACCTTAACAAACATCAATCATCCTTACACTTCTGGAAAAATGCTGACAGCTCTACTGTGATGATGGCTCCCTTACTGCTCTCCTCATCGTCACAAGCTTACACCTTTACTATTGATGTTCAGAGACTACAGTCTTCACTAGCAGAATGTGCTGGGTGCTGTGGGTTGGCTACTGTACATTGTATGTCAACTTTTTTCCTCAAAATGTAACCCTCTGCTGGTACTGAAGCTATTCCTTTCCAGTTCTCATTGTTCTTCCACCTCCATTTAAATACATCAGAATTCCCAGTGAGGAGGCTTAGGTATGAGGTGTTTTTTTTTTTTTTAATTCTGTGGAGGATTGTAATATGCAACTGGGGCTGAGAACCACCAGTCCTGCTGTAGACACAGAGAAGGCAAGTGGCAGACCATCTCAGGGCTGATATTTGTCTCTTCGTATGACCTAAATCAAATTTCCTGACTTTACAGACATTTGTGAAAGACTTACTTAATTATATATGAATAGCCTAACCAAAGTTTACAGAGTTCCCTATCAAGCTACTGAAGTGTTATCATCAAGTTCTGTTAGTGGTCAAATACAAGTAAGTGTGTTTAACAGTCATAGGATGAGGACGTTGCTGAGTTCCGCAAGTCCATGGTGTGATGAAAAATCTCCCGTGGTGCACATTCACAGGAAACTCAGGTCTCTGTGGACACTCATGAATGAAGTAATGTTACATTACTTTTAAATTTTATGTAAGGAAAAGTATGTATTTCTTACTTTATGCATATATCTGACAATGTCCAGTCAATTCTGCCAATGAATTACTAATATGATTAAACTCCCACAAGATGCTATTGTAAACATACATTTTTAAGTGTTTAAGTTTACAAAACTTCTACTTGGAGCATGATTGGTTTCCCTTGGCTAGAAAGTTCTGAGTTCTCTGTCCATACCCCACTTTTAAGTGAAACCTGCTATTCTCTGAAAGATAAATTTTCTCACTATGAAAAAATCCTGGAATTCCAGTGTGCATCACCTGGTGGATTTATTGAGAATGCAAAATCCTGAGCCTCAACTCCAGAAAGTCAGATTCAGAAGATCTGGGCTGGGGCCCAGAAATCTGCATTGTATCAAGTTGTCCATATTATTCAGATGTAGAGGGTACTTGGACCTTCCTTTGAAAATGCTACTCTAAGGCATCAAAGAGAAAGAGGCAGAGTAATCAATAAGCGTGTGCCTTCTGATAAATAATGGGAAATAGATCAGAGAAAATCCATATGTAAAGGTCTCTAAAGTACCCGAGTCCCACTGGGGTTAAGTTGGTGGTAATTGCTCACATTATACATATACATTATATATCTGAAAGGATATTGATGTCATTATCAGGTTAATTTCATTTTTTTTTAAAGAAAAACTTATTTATTTAGGTAAAGAACTTGCACCTATCAAACTACCAAACTTTGAAATGACAATATTTTACTTTGATATGTGAAATACTAATTCCACAGAATAATGTATCTTCTGCACACTGATCAATTTGTCTCTTCTAAACACAAAAGGTATGTAGCCTCAATATGACCTTTGCAAAATAAATTTCAGTTTTCATACTTGCCTTTTTCCAAGAATATCTCTTATATTCTGCACCCTTGTGTTCTAGTGCATTATGTCAGGGCAAACTGCAGACTCAAAAGTGAGCAGAGAAGCATGTTGAAACTAGAAGTCTTTTTTTTTTTTTTTTCTGTCAACTATTTTCCTGAAAGGAAAGATCACCAAAGCGAGCTATTTGGTTGAATGTAAATATTTAAATAAAGGCAAGATTACATTTAAGCCATTTTATTCATTTTTCTGAAAACCTGCTATTTTTCACTGTGTTATAAATGTAGGCAGGCAGAAACCTGCAAACATGAACTCTGAGGCAAGAGAATGTGACAGAAGTCTTTGTTAGATTCTTGAAGAAGATTGGCCCGTCTTCCTCCAGTGTCTATCCACCAGACAAGTAGTTATGATGGCTTTATAGATATTAATTTCTGCAGGGAAGTTACTCACCCTGATTGAAAAGCCTAATGTGATTGAACTCTAAATAACCATGGCCAGACGCCAAGTGAAATTTCCCCTTTCCCCCCTCCGTCTTGCCTATTTTCACAATCCTGGACAAGGGCTGTTTCAAATTCTACTCCCCACCCACTCATCCCTCTGCTAGTTAAAGCAAATGCCCTTGCTTTCCCTCCCTTGAATTGTTTTCCCTAGCTTGCATTTCTTACTGAGCTATGTTTGTGGCCAGTATTCAACAGCTAAAATGTAGACTGATTTAGCAGGGTTTAGATCTGCTCAGCTTGCAGTTAAAAAATATTTTTTAATTCAAAAACGATTAATCTCTTAGTATGCATAAAAATTGTCCCTTTTTTTGGCTAGTCACACAAGAAAGAAGAGAAAACAGAGGAGGCAAAATGAAAAAGAAGGGGTGCCTGGACAACCTCCACGATGAGGCCAGTCCTGGGTCTGTCGTTGAACCCTTGACCCTCCTGTAATCTACCAGTTTGTTCACTCTTCAGAGCTTAGAAATGGGCTTAGGTTTTCTCTCTCCATTATTTATCTCATTATTTACTTTTAAAAAAAGAATCAATTTATCTACAAAAGATTATGAACAGAAAGTAAAATTAAAATCAAGACAAAAAAGTTGAATTATTCACATGTATTTAATAGAGTGATGAGAGCATGCTAAGTCTTAAGCCAAGCGTATATTAGTATGTCAATCATTTTTATTCATTAAAAAATGCATTTACTCATTGTTCACTGTATGCCAGGCACTGAGTTGAAACACAGGTCCCCCTGATTCATCTCATCCAAACTTAGGAAACAGTGTAATCTTCATTTCTGCCTGCCACTTGTATTTATTCACTTTATCCTACAAAAAGTTTTTCATTTTCTTCTCTTTGCTCTGACAAAAGAATATTTCCTATGTTTTCAAAATCTTTTAGAATGTCACAATGTATAATGAATTCTCAGACTGTGGTGTCTGCTGGAATGGGACTGTCATACAATGTCTCAGTCTATTTGGAGGATAGAGGAATCAAAATATCACAATCCAGTGTTGTAATCATATTTGTAATTTCAAGTTGAGG
>NW_012105531.1:1727156-1729613 GCF_000951045.1 Mandrillus leucophaeus | reverse complement strand
CTAAACACAAAAGGTATGTAGCCTCAATATGACCTTTGCAAAATAAATTTCAGTTTTCATACTTGCCTTTTTCCAAGAATATCTCTTATATTCTGCACCCTTGTGTTCTAGTGCATTATGTCAGGGCAAACTGCAGACTCAAAAGTGAGCAGAGAAGCATGTTGAAACTAGAAGTCTTTTTTTTTTTTTTTTCTGTCAACTATTTTCCTGAAAGGAAAGATCACCAAAGCGAGCTATTTGGTTGAATGTAAATATTTAAATAAAGGCAAGATTACATTTAAGCCATTTTATTCATTTTTCTGAAAACCTGCTATTTTTCACTGTGTTATAAATGTAGGCAGGCAGAAACCTGCAAACATGAACTCTGAGGCAAGAGAATGTGACAGAAGTCTTTGTTAGATTCTTGAAGAAGATTGGCCCGTCTTCCTCCAGTGTCTATCCACCAGACAAGTAGTTATGATGGCTTTATAGATATTAATTTCTGCAGGGAAGTTACTCACCCTGATTGAAAAGCCTAATGTGATTGAACTCTAAATAACCATGGCCAGACGCCAAGTGAAATTTCCCCTTTCCCCCCTCCGTCTTGCCTATTTTCACAATCCTGGACAAGGGCTGTTTCAAATTCTACTCCCCACCCACTCATCCCTCTGCTAGTTAAAGCAAATGCCCTTGCTTTCCCTCCCTTGAATTGTTTTCCCTAGCTTGCATTTCTTACTGAGCTATGTTTGTGGCCAGTATTCAACAGCTAAAATGTAGACTGATTTAGCAGGGTTTAGATCTGCTCAGCTTGCAGTTAAAAAATATTTTTTAATTCAAAAACGATTAATCTCTTAGTATGCATAAAAATTGTCCCTTTTTTTGGCTAGTCACACAAGAAAGAAGAGAAAACAGAGGAGGCAAAATGAAAAAGAAGGGGTGCCTGGACAACCTCCACGATGAGGCCAGTCCTGGGTCTGTCGTTGAACCCTTGACCCTCCTGTAATCTACCAGTTTGTTCACTCTTCAGAGCTTAGAAATGGGCTTAGGTTTTCTCTCTCCATTATTTATCTCATTATTTACTTTTAAAAAAAGAATCAATTTATCTACAAAAGATTATGAACAGAAAGTAAAATTAAAATCAAGACAAAAAAGTTGAATTATTCACATGTATTTAATAGAGTGATGAGAGCATGCTAAGTCTTAAGCCAAGCGTATATTAGTATGTCAATCATTTTTATTCATTAAAAAATGCATTTACTCATTGTTCACTGTATGCCAGGCACTGAGTTGAAACACAGGTCCCCCTGATTCATCTCATCCAAACTTAGGAAACAGTGTAATCTTCATTTCTGCCTGCCACTTGTATTTATTCACTTTATCCTACAAAAAGTTTTTCATCTTCTTCTCTTTGCTCTGACAAAAGAATATTTCCTATGTTTTCAAAATCTTTTAGAATGTCACAATGTATAATGAATTCTCAGACTGTGGTGTCTGCTGGAATGGGACTGTCATACAATGTCTCAGTCTATTTGGAGGATAGAGGAATCAAAATATCACAATCCAGTGTTGTAATCATATTTGTAATTTCAAGTTGAGGGTTTTTTTGTTTTTTTGTTTTTTGTTTTTGTTTTTGCCTGACCTGATAGGTAACAACAACAACAACAACAACAACAATTTCCTACTTTTTTTTCCTGGGCACTAATGGTATAATGTGAGTACAGACAACAGAAACTACTGATAATCAAAATATTTCCTTTTGGTTTTAATTTTTTTCTTTTATCTGCAATAGAACACGAGCTTGCCTTTGTTTTGCAATACTTCAAATTACAATATTTCAAATCTATGAAAATAGGTTGGTTCTCTCCCAGTCCTATGATTGAATTCTCTGGCCCAGGAGTAGGAAGGGGCTGCTCCATCACAGGCTGCTGCAAGCCCCACAGCAAGCAAAGCTGACATGGAGAGGTATTGATGAGGTAATTAGGCTTATGAGTGAGGACCAAATAGTGTCAAATAATGTCATTCTATCCTTTTTCACTAATATTTAAAAGCTAGGGGATGGGGAGTTTTGACCATTTCCTTCTAGTACCCACAAATTACAAGCGTTGCATTCCAAACTTCTGTTGCCAGCCTAGGTTTACAAAATAACTCAGGGATTAGATTAGCAATGAAAGGTTTGGGAATATGACCTAAGATTTTGACTAATTGAATGCTCTTTCCATTACAATACAATATCCTGATCTTTTGCTAGAATTTATTTTTTGTAGGTTATACAGGCAAATAAAAGGATCTTTTATGGAATCCCTAATAGAATCCTTTAACTTTAGTCTTCAAGATGCAGCCGGGCACTGTGGCTCATGCCTGTAATCCTAGCACTTTGGGAGGCAGAGGCAGGTGGATCACAAGGTCAGAAGATTGAGACTAGCCTGGCTAACACGGTGAAACCCTGTCTCTACTAAAAATACAAAAAATTAGCCCGAC
>NW_012105531.1:1721447-1723761 GCF_000951045.1 Mandrillus leucophaeus | reverse complement strand
CTGTCATTTGCAGTAACATGGATGACCTTGGAGGACATTATGTTAAGTGAAATAAGTCAGGCACAGAATGATAATTACCACATGTTCTAGTTCATATGTGGGAGCTAACAAAGTTGAGCTCATAGTGGAGAGCAGAGCTGTGGTTACTGGAGGCTGGGAAGAGTAGTAGGGAGGGAGTGATAGGAAGAAGTTGGTTAAAGGATACAAAATTACAGCTACATAGGAGGAACAAGTTCTGGTGTTATACGTCACTGTAGGGTGACTATAGTTAATGATAACTTACGGTATATTTTCAAATAGCTAAAAGATAGGATTTTGAATGTTCCCAACACAAAAAAATGATGGATATGCCAATTACCCTGATTTGATTATTACACATTATATACATGTATCAAAATATCACTCTGTACCCTGTAAATACACATAATTATAATGTGTCAATTAAAATTTTTTTAATTTAAAAAACTTGCTTTTACTTATTATCATAAATATACAATAATTATTATATTCCTGGTTCATGACAATCTTTTCCCTTTAAATGCTGCATTCTATTGAAATTTAAGAAACACTAAATGCACAAAGTTCTCAAACTAAAGGCCAATCAAGCACAAATATTTACTTTAAAATAATTATTTTTGTAGAAAAAAACCTAAATGATCTAATGAATATGAAAGATGTTTGAAAAGTTTTTAAATGCTAAGAATGAAATGTCAGTTGCTTGATCATCGTTGTCAGAAATGTCTTCTGGTACAGCACTTATCACTTGATAAGATGTACATAAATGACTCGGAAGGAAGTTACCCTGAACTATGAAATCATGGAGTTACGAATTATTAACAACAACAACAATGGTGATCCTATGAAATTAGTTATTTACATTCTGCAAACATATACTGTAAGTGAGGAGAATGAGAGATTGCTAAAGAAGTTGAAGGAGAGAAAGGAAGGAAATATAGGAGTTTGAATAGGACTATATGAACATGGTAATATTAAAAAATAGAATAGAGAGAGTGCAAGTCAGAATGCAGAGTGAACAAACTAGTGAGAGCAAGAGAGTGAAGGAAGGAATGAATTAAGGTTTGTCTTTTGTTTTTAAGGCAATCAGAAATGCAAGGTCTGTGTGCTGTTTTGGGATCTGCCCAGTGTTTTATTTCTGTGTACCCCATTCTTAATACACTATATTTTTTCTCACATTTCTGTAGGTTCATTGATGGAAAGTATGGTAGACCAATTGCAAAAATATCCCCAAATCTTACCTTTTTAAAATATCCATGTCTTTGCAATATGGATTGGATATTCCACACATTAAGACTTGCAGTCTATTTCCTCATCACTAGAATTGGAATTGGTCCTGTGACATACTTCAGTCTGTAAAACCCACAGAAGTAATGGTTGATGGTGCCAGTTCTGAGCCTAGGCCTCAAGAGGCCTTACATACTTCCACTTTCTTGAACTCTTTTGCTACTATATGAACAAGCCTGATCTATCCTGAGAGACTTAGTCATCCCCTTGTTCCAACCAATAACCCAGACACAGCTGACTGCAGATGCTTGAGTGAGCTCACTCAAGATTGGCTAAGCCTGGCTCAGATCTTCAGCACTGCCTAGACAAACCATAGGCTGGTTATGGTTTGTCTATAATATGTCTATAAACCATAGGCTGGTTATGGTTTGTCTAATAAGAAAAATAGATCTGTATTGCTTGTGCTGCTAAATTTTGGATTGGTTTGTTACACAAGAGCTAACTGATAAGAGAAAGGCACAGGTTTCTAAAGATTATCAACAAAGAGGGTAACAAGGACTTCTGTTATTTATTCAAGTATTCATTGAAAATCTACTGTGCATCCACGTATGTTTATTGCGACACTATTCACAATAGCAAAGACTTGGAACCAACCCAAATGTCCATCAGTGATAGACTGGATTAAGAAAATGTGGCACATATACACCATGGAATTCTATGCAGCCATAAAAAAGGATGAGTTCACATCCTTTGCAGGGACATGGATGAAGCTGGAAACCATCATTCTCAGCAAACTATCACATGATCAGAAAACAAAACACCACATGTTCTCACTCATAAGTGAGAGTTGAACAATAAGAACACATGGACACAGGGAGGGGAACATCACACACTGGGGCCTGCAGGGGGTGGCGGGGGGAAAGGAGGGATAACATTAGGAGAAATACCTGATGTAGGTGACAGGTCGATGTGTGCGGCAAATCACCATGCCACTTGTATACCTATGTAACAAACATGTATGTTCTGCACATGTAATCCAGAACTTAAAGTATAAAAAAAAAAGAGGCAAAAA
>NW_012105531.1:1716000-1718243 GCF_000951045.1 Mandrillus leucophaeus | reverse complement strand
GTAATCCTAGCACTTTGGCAGGCAGAGGCAGGTGGATCACAAGGTCAGAAGATTGAGACTAGCCTGGCTAACACGGTGAAACCCTGTCTCTACTAAAAATACAAAAAATTAGCCCGACAAGGTGGCATGCGCCTGTAGTCCCAGCTACTCGGGAGGCTGAGGCAGGAGAATCGCTTCAACCTGGAAGGCGGAGGTTACAGTTAGCCGAGATCATGCCACTCCACTCCAGCCTGGGCGACAGAGCAAGACTCTGTCTAAAAAAAAATTAAGAAAAAAAGAAAAAGATGCAAGTCTGAGCAGCTGTCACAAGCTGCCAGTTTTCAGTTAGAGATGTGTATGGACACAAAGGCAAGGCAGAGGTTGGAAGAAGTAAGAAGGAATCTTTTCCTATTCTTCCCTGTCCTGCCCCAGGCCAAAATGTACCCATGACTCTCTCATTTCAATATCAATTTTGAAGGAAAAATTAGCACCTGCAGAATAGCTGAATATTCACAGAAGCACTGCTCTTCCTTTTAGCACCTGCACAATCTGAAATCCAAAACAATTGGAATCTTCGTTCATTAGATCAAACCACAGGGTTTAAAAACAGCTTTATGAAGAGAGAGGCTAAACTACTGCTCTAAGTCATTTCCTAACCTACGCTACAATCAGGTCACAAAACCTGACAAATTTAAATGCAGTTTACCTTGCTTTCAAAATCAAAATCACAATGAGATATCATCTCACCCCAGTGAGAATGGTTATTATCAAAAAGACAAAAAAATAGCAAATGCCAGGGAAGGTGTGGAGAAGAGGGACCTTTTATACATCATCAATGGGAATGTAGTATACAGCCACTGTGGAAAACAGTAGGGAGAAACCTCAAAAACACTAAAAGTAGAACGACCATTTTATCCAGCAATCCCACTGCTGGGTATTTATCCAAAGGAAGAGAAATCAGTATATCACAGGGGCATCTGCACCCCCATATTTATTGCAGTAGTATTCCCAACAGCCAAGATATGGCATCAACCTCAGTGTCCCTCAATGGATAAATGGACAAAGAAAATGTGGTATATATACACAATGGAACACTATTTGGTCCTAAAAAAGAAGGAAATTCTGTCATTTGCAGTAACATGGATGACCTTGGAGGACATTATGTTAAGTGAAATAAGTCAGGCACAGAATGATAATTACCACATGTTCTAGTTCATATGTGGGAGCTAACAAAGTTGAGCTCATAGTGGAGAGCAGAGCTGTGGTTACTGGAGGCTGGGAAGAGTAGTAGGGAGGGAGTGATAGGAAGAAGTTGGTTAAAGGATACAAAATTACAGCTACATAGGAGGAACAAGTTCTGGTGTTATACGTCACTGTAGGGTGACTATAGTTAATGATAACTTACGGTATATTTTCAAATAGCTAAAAGATAGGATTTTGAATGTTCCCAACACAAAAAAATGATGGATATGCCAATTACCCTGATTTGATTATTACACATTATATACATGTATCAAAATATCACTCTGTACCCTGTAAATACACATAATTATAATGTGTCAATTAAAATTTTTTTAATTTAAAAAACTTGCTTTTACTTATTATCATAAATATACAATAATTATTATATTCCTGGTTCATGACAATCTTTTCCCTTTAAATGCTGCATTCTATTGAAATTTAAGAAACACTAAATGCACAAAGTTCTCAAACTAAAGGCCAATCAAGCACAAATATTTACTTTAAAATAATTATTTTTGTAGAAAAAAACCTAAATGATCTAATGAATATGAAAGATGTTTGAAAAGTTTTTAAATGCTAAGAATGAAATGTCAGTTGCTTGATCATCGTTGTCAGAAATGTCTTCTGGTACAGCACTTATCACTTGATAAGATGTACATAAATGACTCGGAAGGAAGTTACCCTGAACTATGAAATCATGGAGTTACGAATTATTAACAACAACAACAATGGTGATCCTATGAAATTAGTTATTTACATTCTGCAAACATATACTGTAAGTGAGGAGAATGAGAGATTGCTAAAGAAGTTGAAGGAGAGAAAGGAAGGAAATATAGGAGTTTGAATAGGACTATATGAACATGGTAATATTAAAAAATAGAATAGAGAGAGTGCAAGTCAGAATGCAGAGTGAACAAACTAGTGAGAGCAAGAGAGTGAAGGAAGGAATGAATTAAGGTTTGTCTTTTGTTTTTAAGGCAATCAGAAATGCAAGGTCTGTGTGCTGTTTTGGGATCTGCCCA
>NW_012105531.1:1710254-1711670 GCF_000951045.1 Mandrillus leucophaeus | reverse complement strand
GTGAGACATTATTCTCAGATTGTCTTTTAATTCTTTATACATGGTTACCTTTAGTTCTTTAAACATTTATAATAGCTAATTTAACATCTTGCTTAGTAAGTCAAATGTCTTGGCTTTCTTAGTGACAATTTCTATTGATGACTTTTTTTTCTTTCTGTGTATGATCCATACTTTCCTTTTCCTTTGCATATATCATGGTTTTTTTGCTGAAAACTGAACATTTTAAATCATAAAATGTAGCAAATCTGGAAATCCGATTCCCCCTTTTCTCCAGCATATATTGTTTTTACAGTTTGTTGGTTTAGTGACTTTCATAGGTTAATTCTATAAAGTCTGTATTCTTTGTCATGTTTAGCCAGTAAAGTTTGTGCTAGATTAGCTCAGTGCTCAGTTAATAATTGGACAGAGCATTTCTCAAATTTCCTTAAACCATACATCTCCTATCCTTTGCTAAGAGGCTCTGTGTGTATGTTAAAGTATGTTTTCATTGTTTGGCAAGCAGTTTATAGCTCTCCATTAGCCTTTACTTCCTGCTTGTACAGAGCATCAAGGTAATGCAGAAGTGAGAGAAGAGAGACTTTTAATCTTCCTTGGGCATTCATACAACCTTATACATGTACATAACCTACTAGATTACCAGGAATATGTCAGAGCTTTTTAAGGCCCCCAAAGTCATTTTATTCCCTTTTTTCCTTGGAAATTTTTGGTCAGCCTCTTGTTAGCTCCAACTAGTAATGCTGTCTCAGGCAGCCACCATGTTAAACAATAACTACTGGTTGTTTTCAACAGACTCCCTGTGGGCAGATGTTAACAAAATGTGAGCTCTAAGTGAGGTCAAATAAAGACAAGCCTTGAGAACAGAGATTTTCAGAAACTTGCCAGATAGGTCAAAGAGTGACAGTTTTCTGTGGTGAGGCTTTTGGTGGGAGTTCCAAAACTATTCTGCTGCCTCCAGTGACTTCTGGTCTGCAAGTTTTCACAGCTAACATGGTTGCAAGGCTGTTGGTTATCACGGCTCCCATAGAGCTGGGAGAGGATGATGATGATAGGGAAGTTAAAAAGCCGTAAAACCCATTATTCTTACTTAGATTCAGACATTTTTCTTGTTGGTTGCAAGTCTTTGATTAATTTTAAGAGCTCTAAAACATTGATTGTCCTAGTGTTCTTTTTGATCTTTTTGGAGAAGGGAATTTTGGGAGGTTTTTACTTTACCATTCTTGGAGTCTGCATTGTGTTTTTAGAGTTAAAAAAATCAAATCTCTTTTATGATGAGGTCTCATAGTTTTGCTTTGTTTTACTTATGCAGTAACTATAAAATTTAGGAAGTTACATATTTTTAATCAGGGATTTACTTTTTTAAGTAACATTCTTATATGTACTTACTTTTATATGTAGTACTCTTTTTTTTTTTTTTTT
>NW_012105531.1:1705813-1707564 GCF_000951045.1 Mandrillus leucophaeus | reverse complement strand
AAAAAAGAAAATCTACTATGCATCAAGGACTGTATTAATTTGTTACAAATAAACCTGCTATTATTCTTTGTAATTGGATTAAACTGCAAATTTTAGTCCATCCAATTTTCTCCTAGCTTATTCTAAATTTTTATATTATTGTTTCATTTGTCAGGGAATTTTGTATGTTTAAGGCCTATTTATATTATTACTTTAAGAGTGATCTGTTGACAGTTTTTCCTTACTTTTCTACTAAGCCATCAATTTTTTTAATTAACTTCTAAAAACTCCTTATATAGTAGAGAAGCTGTTGTTTACAACACAATGGTGGTATTCTCTGAGATTATCATTGTCATTAGAATTTGCTTATATCTTTTTGACATAAAGATTTTTTCATAATGTGATTTTATTTTATGTGTTTGAATATATTATGTATTACTTATGTTTTGTGGCATCTATATTGTTAGTCATAATTTTAAAATTCTCCGTTATTACAAGGTTTAAATGAATTCTTCTATAGTTCTTTTACACTTTCATGTTTGACATCAAGTATTTCATTTATTTCGCATTTATCCTGGTGTTAATGCAAGACATGAATTCAACTTCTGTTATTCCTTTCTAGTTTAATTGCATTGTAAGTAAAGTGTGCTCTAGGTACTACTCCACCTTTTAGAATTTACTGTAGTTTTATTATGGCCTAATATTTTATGCATGTTCTAAAAAAGAAGGCCTAATCTTTCTTTTTAGTGGACAGAGCTTGGTAGATATCACTCAAAGGTGTCTTATTTCTCATATTATTTTGGTCTTTCATATCTTTATTTTTTTGTCTGTAGAGATGTCACAAACTGAAAGAAATAAATAAGATTTCCTATTGTTTGTGTGTTTCTACTGATCCACAAATCTCTTTTATTTATGCTTTTTAAATGTTGCTGCTTAGTTATTGAGCCATAGATACTATTATTAGTTTTATCTTCATTAAATATAAACTGATTTTTCTGTTATAAAAAGCCCTTCTTTGGTTCATTTAATGTTTTTGGACTTGAATTTCAAATTGACCACTACTTTATTTTTGTTGCCACTTGCCTGGTATATTACTACCAAATCTTTTATTTTCAATGTTTTTGAGTCTTTTTTTAAAAAAGCATATTTGTTTTAAATATTATGGAGTTGAGTTTTGCTATGTGGTCCAATGTGAAAATATGCTTTTAAAAATAGGCTTTTCAGGCCTATTATTTTTAATGATATAATAGGTTGGTGTGGTCTTGATTTCTTTATATTATTTCATGTTGTATTGTGTTTTAAGCACTGTGACTATGTCATCCCACTGTTTTCTGGCTTCTATGGTTCTGGATGAGATGTCAGTTGTTAATCTTATTGAGGAACCCTTGTATATGATGAGTTACTTTTCTCCTGTTGATTTCAAGATTCTCTCTTCGTCTTTCAACTGTTTGTCTAGGTGAGTATCACATTGAGTTTATCATATTTGGAGTTTATTGAGTTTCTTGGATGTGTTGCTTTTTCATCAAACTTGAGAGCTTTTTGATCATTTTTTCTTCAAATATTCCTTCTGCCCCCATCTGTCTGAACTCTTTCTGGACTCTCATTGTGTGCATGTTGGACTCCTATTGATGGTGTTCCTTAGGTCTCTGAGGCTCTGTTAAGTTTTCTTCATTCTTTTTCTTTCTGTTCCTTAGACTGGATAATTTTAACTAACCTACCTTCAAGTTTGCTGGTTCTTTCTTCTGCTGGTTAAAATCTACTATTGAGTGCTT
>NW_012105531.1:1691867-1704378 GCF_000951045.1 Mandrillus leucophaeus | reverse complement strand
AGGGATTTACTTTTTTAAGTAACATTCTTATATGTACTTACTTTTATATGTAGTACTCTTTTTTTTTTTTTTTTAACTCTTTAGACAGTATATGTTAGCTTCTTCTATAAGCAATGCAGGGTTGGCATTTTCTTCTCTTTCCTCTCCCTTCTATTCCTCTACCACCTAAGTTTTTATTGTTTAAATCAATAAACTTTATTTTGTAAAGCAGTTTTGGATTCACAGCAAGACTGAGTAGAAAATATAGAGAGTACACATATATCCTGTCTTCTTCCCCCATACACATAACCTCCCAAACTTTTGATATCACATACCACAGTGGTACATTTGTTATAAGTGATGAAACTATATTGACACATTATCATCACCCAAATTCTGCAGTTTACATTAGAGCTCACTATTGATATTGTATATTTCATGGGTTTGGAAAAATGTATAATGATGCATCTTTACCATTATAGTATTATATAGAATAATTTCACTGTCTTAAAAATCCTTTGTGCTCTATTTATCCCTCCCACTTCATAGCCCCTGGAAACAAAAAATCTTTTTACTCTTTCCATAGTTTTACTTGCTCCAGAATGCCACATAGTTGGAATCATACAGTATGTAAACTTTTCAAATTGAGTTCTTTCACTTAGTAATACGCATTCAAGTTTCCTCCCTGTTTTTTTATGGCTTGATAGCTCATTTCTTTTTATCACTGAATAACACTGCATTGTCTAGATGTACCATAGATTATTTATCCATTCACCTACTGAAGGACTTCTTGGTTGCCTCTAAGTTTTTTTCATTATGAATAAAGCTGCTATAAACATCTATGTGAAGGGTTTTGTGTGGACATAAATTTTCACCTCTTTTGGGTAAACACCAAGGAGTATGACTGCTTGTAGACTGTATGATAACAGTATGTTTAGTTTTGAAAAAGCTGCCAAACTGTCTTCCAAAGTGGCTGTACCATTTTGTATTCCCACAAGAAATGAATGAGAGCTCCAAATCCTTGCCACCATTTGATGCTGTCAGTGGTTTGGATTTTGACCATTCTAATAGATGTGTAGTGGTATCTCACTGTTGTTTTAATTTGCACTTCTCTAATGACATACGATGTTGGATATATTTTAATATGCTTACTTTGCATCTGTATAGCCTCTTTGATGAGGTGTCTGTTCATGTCTTTTGTCCATTTTTCATTCAGGTTGTTTGCTTTCTTAGTGCTGATTTTTAGTAATTTTTGAATGTTTGGATAACAGCCCTTTATTAGATATATCTTTTGAAAATATTTTCTCTCAGTCTATGCTTTGTCTTCTCATTCTTTTGTCAATATCTTTGACAGAGCAGAAATTCTTTTATTTTAGTGAAGTCTAGCTTATCAATCATTACTTTCATGGATTATGCCTTTGGTGTTGTGTCTATAAAGTCATCTACCACCACTTTGATTAATAATATTATCCTTCTTAGCATTTAATTTTTCTGTTATATAGACTTATAATGTTGATTACTTGGTTTGTTTGATTCAAATGCTCTCCTTCAGCTTTAAAAGAGGTAAAGGGGAAATTTACTCTAGTTCCCTCTTCCCCTTTCTCTTTCAATTGTTTTTAGCTGTATCATTTCTATATTTTCAGTACTTACAAAATTTATATTCTATTTGGTTACATTAGCTCCACATTTGTTTCTAATTTTGAATTGCATCTATATATATTCTGTGACCACCATGAACTCTTTTGTTGTAATTCCTGGACTTTGGTTGGCTGGAGTCTGTCTTCTTTATCAATTTTATCAATAAGGACTTTGAGGGACAATATTTTCTGGATTTCAGAATGTTCAAAACTTTTTGTTTGTACCCTTTATACTTGAAGAATAGTTTGGCTGTATATAAAATCTTTAGCTCACATTTCTTTCCTTGAGAATATTACAGGTTTTACTTTAATACTTTTGGCATTGGATGAAGGTATGGAGAAGTCTGAGGAACACCTAAACAATTTTTCCTGTTGTTATTTATCTGATTATTATGTTTGCAATTGTTTCTTTATCTTTATGTTCAATATATTTACTGGATGTGTCTTGGTGTTAACTGTTCTGGGTTATTATTGCTGGACACAGAGTGTACTCTTTCAGTATGTGATTGTTGGTCATCTTTTACATTAGGAAAGTTTTCTTCAATTATACCATTAGCAATTTGTTCTGTTTTACTAGGTTATTTCCCTCCTTGAGAGCTTCAAAGACTATGTTCAATCTTTTTTACTTGTTTTTATGCTACATCTTTTCCCTCCAGTTTTCTCATTACTATTCTCTAAGTTTCCTATTTGCTTTTCACATTCTTTTCTCTCTGTGCTCCTTCCATTTTTTTCCTTCTTTGTACTTCTGCTTTATAATGTTCCTTCATAAAGGCAACTGACTTTTTAAATTTTAAAATTCACAATACATATTTGGCTACAATTTTTATTTGCTCTGTTGCAACGTTTTTTCTGGCTTGTGTTCTTTGTATTTGGAAGGTTTATTGCTATTTCTTACATCTTCTCTTATATAATCTAGGTGTCAGTGCTGTGCTAATTCCTTTCATTAGTTTTGCCAAAAATGGAGTATGTAGGTTCTTTTTGTTTTTCTTATTTTTTTTTATTTGTTTGATTTCAAAAGTAGAAGAGGGAAATATTAACACATTTATGTTAATACCAGAAGTGCCTCTAATTCAAATTTAATCTGCTTCAACATGACCTAATTCAGCGCTGTTACTGTTAGGGCATTGAGACCATCCTGAACATGTATTACAAGACAGGATGTTGTCCAGACAGAAAATGTCCACAGTATTTTATGTATGGATCTGTAGATTAAAAAAAAAAGTGCTAAGTTAAAAATAACATTGGAAATGATAATGTGAAATAATTCTGTTAAATATAAAAATAGAGAATATGGTTATTCAAAATAATTTTGTCTGGTAATTCTAGCGGTTAGAAACCACTTTAGAGAGAGTAAGAATAATTAAATGTAAAAACTAGAAGAAATTGTGTCTACAGAGATCATGCTCTTTTGAGTTGTTGTAAGGTAAAAAAGTTATCCATGCATTTTCCTCAATAAAATTTGCTATAAATTCGTTTGGCCACAATTAGGATTGTAGCAGAAATCTGTAGTTTCCAGATACAGTCTCACCAAGCTTATACATCTAAAATATTTTTAGAAAGTTTTGCTTTTATAAGGTCTATATTTTATCATGAGGAAGGGGGATTACATGCTTATAAAAATTATAAGAATGCTTAAGTCTTTTCTATATAATACATAGCATAATGAAAATATTCAGGGGGCTTTGAGTGTCATCTACATACCAGATGATGTTTACTCAGAATAGCAAAATATAGACCAAAAAGAATGAGATTTTCCAATGATTTCACAAAGCCAGCTGTTGCTAGAATGGTCCTAAGAAGCTGGTATATAGAGAAAATACAGAGAGAAAAGGTATTTTCTTTCTGGTTTAAAGAAAAAAGATTTCTTTTTTTTTTTTTTTTTTTTTATTATTATTATACTTTAAGTTGTAGGGTACATGTGCATAACGTGCAGGTTTGTTACATATGTATACTTGTGCCATGTTGGTGTGCTGCACCCATCAACTCGTCATTTACATCAGGTATAACTTGATTTGAAGAAGTATTTCTTCTGGGGTAATATGTATTAATAATCAGGTAAATGAAAAATAATGCTCATTCCTCTTCCAGTCATTTTCAGATGTTTGGGAAGGGATATGTACAGGGATATATTTATTTTATAAATAATATAAACTATAATTAATAAATATATAATAAATTAATTAATAAATATGTAATAAATGTATGTTATTAATTGTATTAACAGATACACTTCAGAAATTCTTCCGTGTCAATGCATGTGAGAAATATTTTACATATACACTGAGATCCATTGTTGCATAGTATTTAGTTTTATAAATGTATAATAATTAATTTAACCAAATCTCTACTTGGAAACATTTTTATTTTTGTATGCATAACTTTTTTCATTTGTATAAAAATTTATAAAAGCTAAACTTCTGTAAGCAGCATTGCTCAACTAAATTTTTATGTGTATATGTGCATAAATATATGTACATGACCTATAATGTGTGAGAGGACACTTTTCTGATTGGAATAACAAGCGAGATGGAAGCAGAAGAAGGAGATTAGATAAGAGGGGCAGAGTGAGATAGAAGAGGCAGATCATGCAGGCCTTTTAGGCCACTGTAAAGACTATCATCAATCTTTTTAATTTCGCTATCTTAGTTCAGGCTGCTACAACAGAATACCATGTATTGGATGGCTGAAACAACAAACATTTATTTCTCACAGTTCTGGAGGCTGTCAAGTCCAAGGTCAAGATACCAGCAGATCTAGTGTCTGATGAGGACAGTTTGCAGACAGCCATCTTCTCCTTGTAGTCCCACCTGGTGAAGAATAAAAGCTCTGGTCCCTTCATCTCCTCATAAGGGCACTAACTCATTATGGAGGCTCCACTCCCATGACTTAATACAACCCGAATTTCCTCCCAAAGCCCCACCTTCAACTACTATCAATCACCTTGGGTGTTAACACTTTAACATATGACTGCTGGGGAAGCACAAACATTCAGCACATAGTATTGCTGATCTGAGATATAAAAGAAGACTTCTCACAATATATGCATTGCTCATTTGTATGCCTTGGTACATAAATTGCTCATTTTACCTCTGTTATCTGTTGGCTTGTTCATATCACTCTTTTTTATTTATAAAATCATTTTTTGAAATATTAGAAATAGAGACTTTTGTGTCTTATATGTTACCACAGTTTCACTATTAATATTTTTTCCATTCTAAAGGATCTTAAAAGGTCTTCCTTATTTATGACTTACATTTAAAATATATATTTGGGGCCAGGTACCGTGGCTCATACCTGTAATCCCAACACTTTGGGAGGCTGAGGCAGGCAGATCATGAGGTCAACGATCAAGACCATCCTAGCCAACATGGTGAAACCCCGTCTCTACTAAACATACAAAAGTTAGCTGGACATGGTGGCGCACACCTGTAGTCCCAGTTACCCAGGAGGCTGAGGCAGGAGAATCACTTGAACCGGGGAGGTGGAGGTTGCAGTGAGCAGACATTGTGCCAATGCACTCCAGCTTGGGTGACAGAGCGAGACTCCATCTCTCTCTCGATAGATAGATAGATAGATAGATAGATAGATAGATAGATAGATAGATAGATCTTTCCAAAGATATAGATATATATTTGGAAATTAATTTAAGAGCTCTGTTTCTGTTGTCTTGTCTCTTCTCTGACTCTGACACTTCTTCCTCTGTCTTACACAGACCCCTGTGATTGCATTTGTCCCACCTGGCTAATCCAGAATAACTTCTCTATCTCAAAATCCTTAATTTAATCACAAACTCAGTTACTTTGCCATGTAAAGTAACATTCACAGGTTTGGGGGATTGTAGGACATGGACACAGAGCTTTGTGACTTGATGGCAACTGACTTATGAAAAGTTTCACCCTATAATTGAGACAGTTGAATTCACTAACTTGTGACTCCAGGTTGTATTCAAGTATGGTTTTCTATTTTTTTCTGATTGTTGGACAAACTATGTGTTTCTCAAAGGAACAGTATTCGTCTTTTTGGTCCCTGAGCTCAGAGGCCGCATTTGTGGCTTGTCAACATTTTGCCAAAAGCTTTGTTAAAATAAAATAGGCCATTATCTAATCTGTGTGGAAACTCTGGGGGTGGTAAGAAGGAGAATTTTCTTACTGGGGATAAACTAATTTTGCTTTGGTTTCAATAGAGTATTCATTTCTTATTTGACTCGTGAACAATTCAATGTACAGCCTACTCAGTTTGGGATAATGTTTAATTTTAGGGTATTGTTAATAACAAATAACAATAATTATTTGAATACAGTCTTTTATATTTTTAAAGAACTCATTATATCTAAAGAAACTGTCTTTCTTTTCGTTGTTTATTTACCAGGAAATATAATAATGGTCAAAAGGACCCTCATCCAATCCTAAACCAAAGTAAATAATGTTTTCCGAGAGTAATCAATTATTTGGGGAGTCCACAGGCTACCGTTTAATGTGCCCATGGAAACAACGCATTCCTCCTCATCATTTCTTTCCATTAACTATCACCTCCTCTTAGCCTTTATGGCTTATGTTTGGTGCATGACTTGGGTTCAGGTGATGGAAGTCAACTTTAACTAATTAAATTCTCTGTTCCTGAGAGCAGAATCTCAACAAAGTGCTCACTGAGACCTGCCCTGACAAATCTCCCAGGAAAGGCAGTGTGACATGGAGCAAAGAACACCGCAGTAGGAGTCTAAAGGGCAAAGTGTTTGTCTTAGCTCTTCTACCGGTCATATGATCATGTATAGATCTCCTTCCCCATAGAGTGATGATAATACACATGCTCTGCCAAGAGCATAGGCCAATGTGTGGCATAAATCAGATCAAGAATCTGCAAGTACTTTGTAGATCATAATTTGCTGGGCGAATGTAAGATACTACTGGTATTTGATTCCATGTAGGCCCTGCCCTAACCTATCTGAGTCTCTCTATGCTGCCTACCCAAGTATCTGGTCTCTTACCGTGAATGGAACAGCAGGAGCCCCATCCTTGGTAACCAGAAGGCAGAGTCATCCTCTGTTGGATGTTTCATTCAAACAGCTGTTTCACTCACACAGCTCATTTCTCCCACCTCCTCCAGCTCCCATCTGCTTTGCACAGAAACCACCACTCTCGGGATGTGACCCAGTTGCCTCACCACACACAGAGCCTTCCTCCCAGAACACACATACCCAGAACACAGGAGAGTCACTTTGCTGCCCCTAAGCTCACGACCAACACATCTCATTATCCACATGGTACATCCACGGTTTGCTCTTCGCCGCTGCTTCCATCTCCCAGTTATCACTTAGGAGTGTTCCTACTTCTTGAAGGTGTCAGTGTAATTTCCTTCTTATTATTGGTGTTCTCAGGATGTAATTTATTCACTAGGACTCAATGTAAATTTAGCACTTCTAACACTATTATTTACAAATTAGAAATTGGTGTTAATAATGTTGGAAAATGATTGAGTCAATTTTTTCACACCGCTCGGTCCTCGGCAGGCCCTAAAAACTGCAGGCAGACCTATGTGAGTCCTGAATGCAGAAATGAGTTATGTGACAAAGCCGGCAGGCAAGTGGTATCTTTTTGGTTGGGGCAGGATGACAGAGGTTGGTGATGGTACCAGTGGCTTTTTTATTTGGGTTGGGAGAGCGCCTGTGATTGGTGGGGTGGGGGCGGCTTCCTCACTGTGGCAGAGAAGACTTGGGTAGAGCTGGTCCTTTTCCAGGGTGGTCGTCTAGTGAGGCTAGGAGCTGGGTGTTGCTTCTGGAAGCTCATTGCAGACTGTGCCTTCTGGTCTTGTGATTCTGTAAACAACTCAGTGTGCTCTAATACATTCCTTACAGCTTACACCAGTTAGAATGGATTCTGTGGTCTATTTTTGAGAACCCTGACCAATACTAGGGCAATTGTCTCCTTACATTGATTCTCTCAATAGATGATTCTTCTCTTCCCATAGATAAGAAAAGGAAGTGACTTGGACCCAGGAAAGCCAGGCAGTTGATATAGCCAGACAGACTCCCCCCCCTCCACCCCTAGTCTCTGCATGATGCTTTGAAATGGCTGTGTGTGTGTTAGGGGTTTAAGGTGAGCAGGCACAGAGTTTTGAACTGGACACAATAGCGTCAGCATAAGAAGTCTCCACCTTCTTCACAGGGATGCCCTTCACAGAGCTTTGCTGTGGCACTTCTACATGCACAAAGCAGATATCCTTCCTCTCCTGAGACCTTAACAGCTACCCCTATCTAAGAAGCAGTTCCCTCTTCTGCTGAGCCTAAGGAGGTGGCCTGTGTTGTGTGGGAAAGACTGTGTGTTTGGGGCGGGTGGAGAGTGGAGGAGGAGGTTCTCCCCTCTATGCTCCTGAGGGATCATCATTAGCCTCACAGAGCAGGAGCTAGGGCTCAGCTCTACCCTTCAGCTTCTCTGCAGCAAGCTGCTAAGCTGCCGAATGGTTCCAGAAGTAGCTTGCTTCTTTCTTCCCCACATGCAGATCCATGAGTAGCTGTAAGCTCCTTGATGGCCAGGTCTTCCACATATTTGTAGCCTTAACAGTCTTGAACAGTGTCCCAACATGGGAAGGTGTTTAATAAATGTTCAGTTCCTGGCTAACCTGTGTAAACATGAGCTTGTGTGTGTGTCTGGGTCAGAATTTCTTCTAAATCTCAGTGTTTTTCTTTAATTAATTATGCTTTAAGCTTACACACATCATGGTTTGCCAGTGACCTAAGCAGCTTGCACAATTATCATGCATTAGGATTTCCTGACACCTATATGTATAAAAAAGAAATTAAATAATATGAAAGATGGAAAAAAATCTTTTAATACTATTATGCAGTCGAAACAGTAAACATGTATATAGGGTTACTTTGAGAGAGGCACTGTTCTACAGGCTTTATACACATTAACTCATTTAATCTTCACACTGCTCCCATTTTACTAATGAGAAAATTGAGACATAGAAGGAGTCAGTAATTTACCTAAGGTCACACAGTAGTAAATAGTAGATTTGGTATTTAAACTCACGCAGTCAGACTCTAGAGTCTGTGTTCCTAACCCCTATGCAGACTCCATTTTACATTTCACTGAAGACACAGTGAGGATATATTGATTTTATAGCAAGTGACATAGCTAGGGCTCAACATAGGTGCACTTCCAATTCTGTGGTACTTATCTGTAATAACTGGCATTTGTATAGCACCTCACATTTTCTAATACCTTTCATGTTAGTATTACTTTATTGGTATCCTTTGTTTGCATGTTGCTATAGGTGTGTGATACTTTAGGAGATTCATTATCCCATCCAAGCTTCCCATTAGTCCTGTCCTATAAAATAGAGATGAGTTGTTACTTAAGGATATAAGTAACATTTAAAAATCAAATAATACCAGCAAATGCTAAAAAATCAAATAATATAGAGACAATATTGAGAAGCAAATCTATTACTCCCTCCCTCAACTCAGCCCTGCTTCCCAAAAGCAACTTACTTTAAATTTGTTTTTAGTTATTCAGCTGGTTACATTTAAACTCTAAAGTAGAGATTTTTAAATCTATTTCTTAACTTAAAATGTTCACACATGATCCATTGGCTGCCTGCTACAAAGAATAGGGAAAATTCAGCTCACTGCCAGCATCTTCTTTTCCTTCCAATGTTTATTACTTATATTAGAACTTTAATTTTTTTGAGGATGGATTATATTTGTAACTTTGAATTCTATATATTTCTAATTTTTTTGGTTCAACTGTATCTGGAACTCCATTCCAAAAAAGGGAGCATTTTAGTACATTGCACTTTCAGTTTTTCTTACCACTTTCTCTCTCCCACTTTCTGCTGACTGTATCTTGAATACCATCAAAGTTGCTGCTCTTTATATTATGTAATATGTTGTGTAATTAGAATTAAGGCCTCTGTACTTTGTCCATAAGTTGACTATAAAATTTAGAAGTCAAGAAATGGCCTACACATTATGACGGTATTGGTAGTTTTTAGTACACAGCCTAAGAATTACACTTTCTTTTCAGCCTGTTCAAATCATGACTATCGATTGAGCTACTTGAAAGAGACTGTTCTTGGGATCAAGATCAACTAGATTCTCAATCACTAAATAATCGTGTCATATTTAAGGATTGATTTTTGGAATAAGAGTATTGGTTTGCCCTGGGTTCCTTCAACTTTTCACATCAAGCGTATTCAGTCTTTCAACCATGATGGATAAAGCTTCCTCTACCTGGCCAGGCGCAGTGGCTCGTGCCTGTAATCCCAGCACTCTGGGAGGCCGAGGTGGGCGGATCACAAGGTCAGGAGATCGAGACCATCCTGGTTAACATGGTGAAACCCCGTCTCTACTAAAAATACAAATAAACAAACAAAAAGCCAGGCATGGTGGTGGGTGCCTGTAGTTCCAGCTACTGGGGAGGCTGAGGCAGGAGAATGGTGTGAACCCGGGAGGCGGAACTTGCAGTGAGCCGAGATCGTGCCACTCCACTCCAGCCTGGGTGACAGAGCAAGACTGCGTCTCAAAAACCAAACCAAACAAAACAACAAAAAAAGCTTTTTCTACCTTTTCCACCTCCTGGGATCATTATTCCCTTGTTACAATCTGGACCAGGGCTCTGAAGATCAGTAACAGACCTTCCATTCTTGGTCTCCTCTTTTTCATTCTCCTAGGTTGAAACCTGTTTCCTGGATTCTATGTCCTTTCCTTAATCATCAATCTCATGTATGTTTGAGTACAGTCTTAAACATTGTAGGTTAATAGTCTTAGATCTTAATGTCAAATACAATGAGTTCTAAATTTCTCTTCAAAGAATCAGTATGTCAGTATGTTCAGTTCTTTGTTCTCCATTTTAAAGTTTAACTTCCTTGTTCTCCTCGTCCCTAGTTTCGGTAAACAACCTTTTCCCCCAGTTCTAATTAGTAGTTCACATCTGTTCCCCTGGTCACCTCCTCCGTCCTGAGTCACCCGGGTCACCTGCTCTGACCTGAATCATCCTGAATCACCTGTTTTGTAACTGCCTTTGCTGCCAAAACACTCACTTGCCACTCCAACTCCTACCCCCTCTCTCTTTAAAATAGCTAATCAGAATTAGTTTAGACTGTGTGGTCCAATCCTAGCCAATAGAGGAATGACACAGCAGTAGGGGCTACCTGCATCAGGAATAAAAACCTCTTCCCCTCCCTTGTTCAGGTGTGTTCTCGCCATTGCTCCATCCACGAGTCATACTCTTCTGTAGAAGTAAAATTGCCTTGCTAAGAAAATTAAATTTATGTTCAAGTGCTATTTCTTTTGTAGCATTGAAAATTTATTTATAATATTAATGTTTCACGTTTCTAAGTATATTAACTTTTCTTTCATGTATTTTATATTATGGCTGTGCACAGAATTCTAGGTTGGAAACTATTTTCCTTCAAAATCTTGAAGGAATTGCTACACTATCTTCTAATATCCAGTCCTTGCTGTTGAGATGTTGAAGACTAGTCTAATCTTTTTTTATTGATAGGAGACATGCTTTATCTTCAAAAGCATATAGCATGCTTGGTGCTCTGAAATCCTACCACATAATGGTAATTATTAAAACACACACACACAAACACACACACACATTTTTTCTGAAGATTTTTTTAGTTAGATCTTAAACCTCCTAGATTGGTCTTTTATGTCTCTTAGTTTTACTTCATCTTTTCTATTTCTTTTACTCTATTTTCTTTGAGATTACTTTACTTTTATCTTCCAGTCCTCTAATTCCTATTGAATCTTTCTTTTTCTTTTCTTTTCTTTTTTTGAGACAGGGTCTTGCTCTGTTGCCCAGGCACTATCTCGGCTCACTGCAGCCTCTGCCTCCTGGGTTCAAGGGATTCTCCTGCCTCAGCCTCCCAAGTAGCTGGGACTACAGGTGCACACCACTGCAGTTGGCTAATTTTTTGTATTTTGGGTAGAGACAGGGTTTCACCAGGTTGTCCAGACTGGTCTTGAACTCCTGAGCTCAAGTAATCTGCCTGCCTCAGCCTCCCAAAGTGCTGGGATTACAGGTGTGAGCCACTGCACCTGGCCCTATTGAACTTTTCTATTTTAGCTGTCATGTTTTGAATATCTAAAGTCTCTTTATTATAGCTGAACTGTTCCTTTTTCATTGTGTTCTATTCTTATTACATGAATGTAATGATTTATCACATCATGACTAGGATACCAATTAAAATTGACAGATAATTAGAGAGCAAACTCTGGGGCCAAGCTGACCCAGATACAATCATGGGTTCCACCACTTAGCTACATGCAATTGGGTAACTGTGGAAACAAAAGTGGCTCTATTTTCATGCTAATCTGCCATGTTGATTTCTGATTAGCTCCAGTCTCATGAATGCTTCTTGATTCCTGCTTTATTTACTGTCCTTAGTGTAAGAACTTGTCAGCCTTGATGTTGTGGCAGAAATTATGGGCTATGATGCATATAGTATTCTTGCCTCTTCTGGAGGGTGCCTTTGTGTTGCTGGAGCACATACACCCTTTCCCTATGGTCTATAAGCCTTTCCCTATGGTCTATAAGCCTATAAGCCTTGGGTCTGGGGAGTAACAGTGTGGAGATCTACCTCTCTTGCTGCTGCTCAAGACCCCATTTCTGTCGGCAAGTTCCCTCGATGAACACTCTTTATCAACAAACTGAATTTGTCTGCATGGTTCTTTGGTTTCTCAGCTCCTTCAGCATTTGGCTACCACTTCCCGTATATAGCCCTTTCACACAGCAGTAACTCACTGCACCCTGTGCTTGTTTTCTTATTTGTTAAATGGAGATGGTAAAAATTCATATTTGGTAAGATAGTTCTCAGGAATAAATGACTTAATATATATAAAGTTCTTGGAATAATGCCTGACTTCAAATAAATGCAATATAAAT
>NW_012105531.1:1675081-1691737 GCF_000951045.1 Mandrillus leucophaeus | reverse complement strand
TTATTATATATAATAAATATATTAAATAACACATATATTATAATATTGTATATAGTGTAATAAATATAATATATTTATTATATGTATTATATAATGTATTATATATATTTATTATATGTAATATATATATTTGTTATCCAATCACTTTTAAGAATAAAGAATGGGGCTCGTTATTCTAGGTAATTTGTGTAGATTTCCTCCACTGTTGTGTGAATAAGTCTTTTCTCAAAAACTCCCCTTCACTGCTTTGAAATTCGACTGACAGTGTTATGTATGTAGGCAAGGGCTTGTTAAATGACCTGCTTTGTTTCAACATGAGTGACATGGATATCAGCTGACAGGTTGCAGTTTCTCTAATTGCTAAAACAAAGAGGTTTTAAACCTCTATACCCCCAGTAAAAGCTTAAGCAGTTCAGCTGCTTTATTTATCAAGGAGATTCCACTTGCTGGTGTAGGGAAAGAGGGATGAGAGGCATTGGGCAGCAATTTGGTTCAAAGACCTCCGGATAATCTTCCCGTTTGCTCAACTTCTCATGTCTACCTTCTGCCTCATTTGCCAACTTCAGTTGGTGTCTCCAGTGAGAATACTGACTTGAACCTCTATCTCCACTGCAGTCTGCTCTTAGTGGATTTGCATCTGCACTTTGCTCTGCTCCATTTCATATTTCAATAGGTTTTTATTCTCTTTCTGTATTTCCAGAATGTGTTGGAATCTCTGTTCAAATGTTAACTCTCTTCAATTATCTTCTTCGTTAATGAAAGCCATTTTTTGTTACTTTTAAATATCTTAAAATCACTAGGATTTCCATGGAGCCCTGAGATTGATGGGAGGTTTGTTGCTCATTCTACTCTCTTGATCTGGAACTGACATCCCAAATATTATTGTTGAGATCACTGTAGATTACCAGTTAATGACTCATCCCCCACCCTGTCCCACCCCGCTTCTTGATTCTGGAGCAATTGACAACAAAGCTAAAAGTCCTATGTCTCAAAAAAAAAAAAGACCACACATAAACTGTGACAATTGATGCATTATCTCTTCCAAAAACAGAAAACATGACTAATAGATGTTTGACTCTAATTGCTTCAATCAGTTAAGTCATTCCTTCTTCCTAGGAGAAGGAGAAGTAAGAAGTAAAGAGAATACCTGGTGCTTGATCCCTGTCTTAACCCATTTGGGGTGCTGTAAAGGAATGCCTGAGGCTGGACAGTTTATAAAGAAAAGAGGCTTAATTGGCTCATAGTTCTGCAGGTTGTGTAAGAAGCAGGGCACCAGCATCTGCTTGGCTTCTGGTGAGGGCTTTTGTGCTGCATCAAAACATGGCATAGAAAGTCAAAGGGGAAGCAGGCATGTGTGAAGTGGGACCAAACAGGAGGTGGGACCTCTCTTTATAACAACCCATGCTTGAGGGAAATAACCCATTCCCAGGAGAACTAATTCTGTCTAGCCAGAAGGAGAATGCACACTCATTACCTGGAGAATAGCACAAAGCCTTTTATGCAGAATCTGCCCCCAGGACCCAAACACCTTCCAGTAGGCCCAACCACACCACCACAAATTGGGGATCAAATTTCAACCTGAACTTTGGGTGAGGACAGACAAATAACCAAACCACAGCAGTCCCAAAGACTTGCCTGTGAGGTGAGAAGTAATAGTAAGTTTCTGTTTTTGAGCTGGGTAGGAATTCAGAGTGTAGAATGGTAGAGATATCCTTTTCCATTTATTTTACAGCCGAAGTACCTGAAACTTTGCAGGTTAAATGATTGGCTCAAGGGTACAGAATTGTTAAATGATAAAGTTGGACTCTTAGATTTCTAACTTGGAGTATTTTAATTCTTCTATGCTGCATCCCTGCTCTATATTACGGTACTATGACCTCAAACATCGAAATACTAAATCTTCAAAGATGTATTTAATGAAGTTAAAAATATTTATTAATATTTAGAACTATCTTTTCTCACATGATCACAACACTGTAATTCCTAAGGCAAGAAAGGGAACTAATATCGTTTAGAAATTCCAAAAAATATACTGGAACCAAAAACATGTTCAAGTTCTCACTAATCTACAACATCTTACCAACCAGAATTTCTGTGCCCTTTCCCTCACTTTTCAGGCTTTCTGGTATATAGTTTTCTAACACAGAAAATATTTTTATTTTCTGAATTTCTCATTTCAGTCTTTGAGTTTCCTAGGAAATAGTTGACTCCATTCCTGAAAGTGCCCAGTAGTAAATCACAAATGTCTGCATTTCTTAGTGCCAGAAAAAGCACAAAACGAAAAGGCTCCCTCAGGAGACATACGTGTTGTGAGCTTCCATGACCTGCAGATGGATGGAATTTGGTGAAAGTCCATTTTACATATGGATGGCTCCTAACATAGCTCGTCTCACAAAATAGCTGGTGATGACATTTGGCCATTTTCATGAAGCATCTCATTTTTTCCTCTGCTCAGCTTGAGATTGGTTCCTGAATTACAATCTCTGGCAGCACAGCTGAAACAGGAAACATTAAGTTGCTGGCACAGAGAAACCCCTTTCCTTTACCCTGAGATTCCATTAAAGCATCTCAGCTAAAAGTTTTTATAATAGGTATTTCCATGTTATTTGAGAAAAAGGAAACAACTAGCTGAAATAAAGCTTTCTGATGTTTTGTCCTTCGTAATAATAATAAAAAAAAAAGATAAAGAGAACATACTATCCAGCTAATTTAGCTAATTCAAAACCATATTTGTGACCTGACCATCTGAATAGTTTAGAAACAGTATCTCTTCCATCATTTCAATATTTGTAGAGCACCTCCGATGTGTCACATAGTGGATGAGCAGGGCTGATACCCTACTTTTAAGGAGCTCATAAGCCTGGAGAGGGAGACAGAAGAATGAACTATTAAGGACAATATTATATATTCCACGCCATGCTAGGATGTGCTTTAGGCGAGTAGAGGAATACAGGATAATGAAGAAAAGCAGCTTATCTATTCAGTGCAAAGGGTAGGGGTGGCATGAGAGATGATCATGATCTTTGAACTTAACCCTAACTTAGAAAAAAGAGACAGACTTTCCAAAAAGACAAGAGAAGAACGGGCATCCTAGGTAGAAGGGGTGAAATATTTAGATAAGGAGGCATGAAAGAGGAAAGTGTGCTCAGAGCACAAAGCCTTTAGAGCTAGAGCACAGCATGAGGTGAAGGAAAGGTAGATGACACCAGAGAATGGAAAAATGGTGTTGTTGACATGGCAATAGTTTGAACTTTGTCCTCCAGACCCGTCTTTCCCAATATCTGTGAGTTTCTTACATGCTTTTGCAGACTGGAATTGCTCGTGGTGCAGTAGAATAAACTTGCATCTGTAGTTACTGCAGAATTTTTTCAGTCATGGTTTGAGCACAACTGCATCCTGCCCTGATCATGTGAAGAAGGAAAAATGCCCTCATGTTCCATGGACACATGCTTTCCTTAGCCCAGCCTGGCACTTCTCTGAGTGACTCTGTTTACCTGCAGCAACCTGTGCTGCCACTGCTCCATCCATCTCGGGATCGCCTCCATTCAGTGTTCGTGTGAGAGGTGGTTCTGTCAGAGGATTAGGAGGATTAGCCTCCGCTGGAGCTAACGAAACCACATATTTCCTCAAATTTGTACAATTTGAGTATACATTGCCTCAAGTTTGGCAATACACCTGTGAAAATGACCAATGCAGAAAATGATCCACTGGGGACCATCCCAAGGAATTCTTTGAAATTAAGTGGACAGTGACAAGAAAACATTTGTGCTTTAGAAACTTCATGCTGAAGGATGAATTATCTACCTACATCATGATCAGAACGTTAAGCAGTATCTATGGGATGAAGATGTGCACATATATATATATATAAATACATAATTTCAGAACGCAGTATGGCATTGAGGTTAAGATTCACCCTAGGCTCTGGGGTGAATCAGCCTGGATCTGAATCATTGATCTCATACTAGCCTATTGTTATGACATTATATAGAGAATTATAAAACATCTCTGTACTTTAGTTTCTTTATCTGTAAAGTGGGGGTTATAATAACACTTATTTATTGGAGTTGTTGTGAGGAGTAAATGTAATAGTACATATAAAGCAATTAGAATAATATCTGGCACAGAATTTATGCTCAGTAAAATTTAGCTGTTATAAGAAGATAAATTGATAGGATAAAGGAAGAAGGAAAAGAGGAGACATAGGATAACCTGAACAATGGGAATGATAATTGATTGCATGGAAGGAATCTAGAAGGAGGTAAAAGCAAGAATCTAGAAGGAAAGAATCTAGAAGGAGGTAAAAATTGGGAGAAGATCATGAAAGAAGAAAGAGTTTCAGTACTTGAGGTGTTAAATGTGAACAGATTGTGATATACATAAAGTAATATGCCAAGTAGTCAGTCAGGTATACGTAAGTTTGAGGCTTGTATGAAAGATGGGTCTGAGGATATAAATTTTGGGAACTGCCAGTTTACAGGTGAAAGTTGGGGCTGTTAGGGTATAGGAGACAGCCAGTGAGAGAGTGAGGAGAAAACCCAATTTATCCTTAAGATAATTGCTTAAAATATTCAGATAATTTCCTCTTATTTACACTTTAAGTTAATGCGGTTTTATTTTTCTGATAATGCAAGTAACACATGCTTTCTGCATAAAATTCTGGCTGACCTTCTTAATGGTCGTGTTTAAAAAGCTGTGATTCTTCCCCACCAGTTAGCCTTTGCTTGAGGGGAAAATCTTCTTGAGTTACCCCACATTGGGACTTTCACCACAAGACAAAATGCAAAATACCTCCTGCTCTGTTGTCTTCAGTGAAGGCCAAACCAAAGTAATCAGCTGGAGTTCTCCCCTCCTTAGATGAAAGCCCAGCTGTGTCCTGTCCAGACAGGGAGCTTGGAGCCAAGCGGCGGGGGGATAGGCCACTTACTCTGTGATGGAGGATGAATAGTGGGGCCCTTTGTGCTGCTGGCACGTTGGCAGGGCAGGCTGGTATTAGAGGAGAAAGCCTATGATTACTTCAAACACAGACATTTTCCCTTCAGTGGTGTTACTGTGCAGCCTGGAAGTTAAACTGCAAAGTGACCACCAGGGCACTTCCACGGCTCCAACGCAGCAGCCCCTGGTGAGAAAGAGAGCTACCGCCTGCCTAAGGGTGCTGAGGCCTAGGACCTGCGGCCGTTTCGGAGGGAAGTGGATTCAGAAAGGCCTTCCACAGTGAACCTGTGCAAACCTTATGAGTGCTGGTCCCTCTCCCTCTGCCCTTTCTAGCCTCCGGATCTGGACAAGTCCGCGGTAGATAAACCAGGAAGCCGACTCAGCTTGGGCACAGACACTAGCAAAGCTGAGCCATCAACCCCATGCCAATGAGCAAAGTTAAGTGTCAGTGAAATCACACAGGTTTTAGCAATCAAAACATCTAGAAAAAAGCGATTTTAATTTCAGCATTCCTGCAAGTTTTGCTTCACTCCTTAGGTCTTATTCTGATCACTAACGAGGAGGACTTATCATATTTTTAGTGCTAAGAACTAGCAAATCACCAAAACAGATGCTCAGTGTCGGTATTATGGGGTGGTAGGTGGTGAGCAGAGAATGTCTATTCCAACCTATTTCTAAGACCATGCCAATTTCCCTTGCATGTGGGGAGGAAGAAACAACCTAATCTTCTCTTTCCAGACTCTTGGTCAGTTGTTTTCGTGCATCTGGTCACCCTCCTTAGCTGAGATACAAATAGAGATACGAATAGAGGATCTGCTTCTTTTGGCATTTTATTCCCTGCTGCCTCCTTACAGCCAGCTTTAGATTTACCACTCACCCTCAGTAACTCTGTTGGCTGCAATTCTACTCTGCCACTGCTTATAGACCTAACATTCCTTGGACAACTCCTCAGTATTGTATCTTTTATTTTTTAAGAGACAGGGTCTTCCTCTGTCACCCAGGCTGGAGTACAACGGTGTGACCATGGCTCACTGCAGCTGGGAACTCCTAGAGTCAAGTGATCCACCTCAACTACCCAAGTAGCTATGTCTACAGGTGCACACTGCCATGCCCAGCTAATTTTTAAATTTTCTGTAGAGATGGGGTCTCACCATGTTGCCCGGGCTGGTCTCAAACTCCTGGCCTTAAGTGACTCTCCTGCCTCAGCCTCCCAAATTGCTGGGATTATAGCATGAGCTGTGCCCAGCCTGTCCTGTATTCTTTGAGTGTGCTTTGTCCAAGTGTCATTAAATGCTGCACAGAGTTACTGTTTATCATAAATCACACCAGGCAAGGCCCACACATGGTGAACTCTCTTCTTGAACCTCCAGAAAATCTAAGTATATAAAGTTAAAAACAAACAAACAACAACAACAAAACCATGGCCAGTCTAAAAGTGACTGCAAAACCCTCAAAGATTTTGCATCTTGGACACGAAAGCTTATTGTATGGGACACCTCAAATTTTTTCACCCACTCTTTCTTCTTTCTTTCTTTTTGCTTTTCTTGTGGTTTCAGATTGCAGGACAGCAATGATGTCACCATACACAGCTCATGGTAGTTAGTCAAAGGAAGCTACTTAAATCCTGACACTTACCCTACATTTACCATCCTCAGTCTTTCCTCAATCTTAGAGTCATGCCTTCCTCTCCCCAAATATCCCCTTCTCTCTCCTAGTTTTCCATTACCTTCCCCCCTCAACACATTTCCATTAGGAAGGCCAAGGGGAAAATAACCCACTAACCTCTAAGAAAAAAAGACCTCGGGTTTTCTTACTTGCTGATGTTGAAGGAAAAAGAAACATCAACAGAACACCTCCTCCATCCCTTTAAATCCTACCTACTACTAGGATTGGATTTCCAACTCTGAAAAGGCTTCAGAAAATACTCAGCAACTCTGCAAACATGAGTAGGAGAATTTTGATAGATTAGGAACAAATGTTACAGTCAAGACACTCTGAGAATGTTCTGCCTTTTTTATTCAGAAATATTTCAGTCGTGCTCCCTTTAAAAGACACAATTTGTTGTGTAACATATCTGACCTTTGACCCCTAGGATGTGGGGTGTCAGGTGGTGATGATGGGATGGAGGCTTTTGCAGTCATTTTCTAGAATGAGCCTCTTCTTTAACAAGAAAAAGGGTGGTTCTCACACCTAACATGGGAAAACAAATATTTTGAAAGCAAAAACCTTGGAAAGAAAAGCTTTAATGTCTATAATTCATTCATGTCGTTTATCACAATCTAAGTGGGAGCTGACTTGAACACACTGTGTGCGTGTGTGTGTGTGTGTGTGTGCAAGGGAAGGATTGGGTAGGATGTCCCCCGACTCTGTTTTTTCAGAGGAGTTAAGATGAATTATAGTAAGAGTTGTTTCACTCCCAGAAAAGATTAATTTGGAAAACATTTCTTTTGACACACTGCTTATAATTAAAGTAATTCTTCATTTTTCTCTGTTTCCTTTAAGTAAAAACTTGTGGCTTTATTTAACCTTCCATCAATTAACTCTCTCAAAGAAAAATAACCTTGAGTCCCATAAACACACATATTTAATTCTTTATTGACAGAGAACAGAGGAGCGATGAATGCCACTTGCTGCAGAGACTCCAGCATTACTACAGCTCCCAAGTCAGACACCCTATGTGCAGCAACCTCCAGCTCCCAAGTCGGATACCCTGTGTGCACCAACCTCCAGCTCAAGTCAGATACCCTGTGTGCACCAACCTCCAGCTCAAGTCAGATACCCTGTGTGCACCAACCTCCAGCTCAAGTCGGATACCCTGAGTGCACCAACCTCCAGCTCAAGTCGGATACCCTGTGTGCACCAACCTCCAGCTCAAGTCAGATACCCTGTGTGCACCAACCTCCAGTTTCTTGCTTTCTCTGGCAGGGGTTTTGATTTTGAAATCCTGACTCCTACAAGTTTCACCAAGTACAGTTAGATACAGTAACTCTACTAAAATTACGCCATTAGAAATGTTTGCATAGGAACATTCTTCATTCATCAAGTGTGTTTCGATCTCTTTTGTGCTAGGCACTGAGGACACACTAGTGAGCAAAATAAACATTATCACTTCCTTTGGCTGTCGTCCAGTGGGGAAGAAATAAATTAACCAAATAATTAAAATAATATACAATTAAAAATAATAGAAAGCATCATAAAGAAAAGTACTTCTTGCTTTGCGAATGCCACATTAGGGGACCTGACTTATACAGAGTGAGAGGGTGTTAGGGGAAGTTGTCGGGAAAGTTATCCTTTCCTGAGGATATGTCTGAACTAAGACCTGAAGGATGATTGCTGTGTTAATACCATGGAATTCCATATAGCAATTAAGGACACATGAAGAAAAACATGTATCGAAATGGATGGCCTTCTAAATCTAGTGTTTGGGAAACATTGAGTTGCAAGATGACATTATGATATATTGAATCATTTTTTAACTTTTTTTGTATGCCCTGTGCTTTTTGCCATGTGGCTTTGTAGTAACTTCCTCTAGAATTGTGGATTACATATCATTGCCTCACTGAAACTGGGTTTACCTGTGTCATTGGCTTTGGTTTGTGAAAAGTGGGCAGAAGTGACCATGTGTCAGTTTCAGGGGAGACCTCAGAGACATGGTGTCTGTCTTCCCATCCTCTTATATTCAGGTGATCTTCTGTGAGATGAGCAAGGCCCAGGTAGCCTCTACCTCTTCAGCCCAAACCCAGAACACATATGGAACAGACATGAACACAACCACACCCAGAGGACCCACAGCCTACTCTGCAGAGCTACCTGTCTGAGCCCATCTGATTAAGCAAACTTTTGCTGACTTGCAACCTCATGAGTTTGGGAACAAATGCTTATTGTAAATCACCTAGTTTTGGGGTGGTTTGCTAGATAGCATTGCTGTAGCAATAATCAACAACACAGAGTCATACAATATAAAACCATTTATGTAAATTTTGAAAATCTGTAAAACAAAGCTATGTATTATACATGAATACATGTATAATTTAATGTCACAAGAAAAGGAATGGAAAAGAGATTCACCAGAATCACAATAGTCATTAGGGTACAGCGCTGCCTTTGACAGTATCTAAAGTGTTTCATTTCTTAAAAACCAAACCAGATCCAAAGTGTGATTGGCAAGCTTTTAGCTGTCAATAGGGTTAGATAGTAGATAAACAGACTCTGGTTCAAAGTTTTTTTTTTTTTTTTGAGATGGGGTCTTGCTCTGTTGCCCAGGCTGGAGTGCAGTGGCATGATCTCGGCTCACTGCAAACTCTGACCCCCGGGTTTGTGCCATTTTCCTGCCTCAGCCTCCCAAGTAGATGGGACTACAGGTGTCTGCCACCACGCTCGGCTAATTTTTTTTTCTTTTTTATGAATTTTTAGTAGAGACAGGGTTTCACCGTGTTAGCCAGGATGGTCTCGATCTCCTGACCTTGTGATCTGCCCGCCTCGACCTCCCAAAGTGCTGGAATTACAGGCGTGAGCCACCACGCCCAGCCTCAAATTTAACTTTACCCTGTGGTCCATACTGCTTTGCCGTTCAATTTTCACCCACCACACCCTTGCCAATTTAATTTCAAATTGCTTTAAATTGAGGCTGAACACTATACAAATTTGGGGTGTTGCAAATATACTTTATGGGGACCAGCTGGAGAGCCAAAACTTTTATCAGATTATAAATGTTAATGGGACTATCTATATACAAGTGATTGATGGCATAATTTGACCCTGCTAATTGATTGTTTTTCACAGAATTACCTCTGCTTCTTGAAGTTCTGGTACTGTCATCTATCACTTCCAGAAGATAAGAAAAATATGTTAAATACTTCCATTGAACAGAGTGTTTCCTGTGACTTCTATTGTTAATTGTAAAAACTTAATTTCTGGTCTCCCTATTAGACTGTTAGTTTCACAAACTATTAATATTAACTACAATATTTATTATAATGCCAAAGTGTACAGATATAAAAAGAAATTAATCTCTGTTTTCTCACAATTCTGCCACAACTATAAAATCAAAACAGATTTATCAGTAAATTTAAACAAAATTACAAAAATGATTTTAAAAATTGACACTAGCAGATTATGTGACAGATGATGTTTGAGGAAATGATGTTCCTCTCACAAGACAAAGAGCTTACATGCCCCGCCTCTGCAGGTTTTTGAAGATTCAATTTGAAGTGATACCTAACAATGTGATTTGGTGTTTACTTAGGGCAAAGCCATTATTTCTAAATTATCTTTTCTTCTTTTTCTAACTAGCACATGACAGTAACATGGCATTTTTTTTTTTTTTGGTTCCAATGAAATAGTTGTAAGCACTAAAATCCTAAGGTATTGTTCAGCCATGAACATTCAGAACATCCAGATAAGCTTCTCTTAATTTTATTTTAGTTTGTCATTGAATTCAAAACACAGGATTTTAAAATTATTTTTAGTGATCAGACCCCCTTGTAGGAGTAACATTAACCTAGATTTTTAAAACTTAAAAATTCTCAATAACCATCTCTAGACAACCAGAATTGGTATGTTCGTGGTGAGTAAAGTCTGATTTTAAGATGTCTCATAATTCCCACTGCCTCAGTCTTATATTGGACAAAAAAGTATTGTTCTGTGGCCTGGTTTTAAGGCTTACATCAGAATGGAATTCTTAGGAATTTAACGTTTCACCTTTCCTGACAGTAATAAAGGATCTGAAGAGTAAGAGCTCAGGGTAAGTCTCTGCAGATTTAAGGGGACTTAGATGGGAACAGTGGCTCACACCTGTAATCTCAACACTTTGGGACACTGAGACAGGGGGATTGCTGGAGTCCAGGAGCTCAAGACCAGCCTGGGTAACATAGTGAAATCCTGTCTCTATTTTTTTTTTTTTAATTAAAAAAAAAGAAAGAAAGAAATTGAAGTCAATTAGAAGACCGGTCAAAATTCCGGGATATGTAGCTTAAGGTCAGTGTCTAAGTTCCAATAGACAGATGAAAACCCCTGGAGGTGGGAAATAATGAAAACAATAAGATACACAAAGATATAAAGTGTTATTACTATTACATATTACTATATATTTATAGGACACTTGGAAATGTTAGGGGTTTAGACCCAGAGCCACCCAACAAAGAGCCTGGGATTCCACCAGTCAACACCCCCAGCACTGAGTCTGTAGAGTCTCTGGGTTTTTACCAGATGGCCTCAACACAGAAACATCCATTGGATACAGGACCTGAGAGACTGCTTGTTGGTTACAGTTGGTTTGCAGAGCAGAGGTGGTTCTTTATGAGAAGTATTGTGCCCTGTTCTTTGCCTCTCTTCCTTTCAATGCTCACTTGTTCTAGAAAAAAAAAACTGCTGTGGAAGTCCCTTCAAGGCAATGTCTTTTCTGAAGGACAATGGACAGCAGAAGGTGCTTAAAAGTTGTTTTCTGCATGAGAATAATGATGGGAAATATTGTGGGTCTCTCTTAAAAAATGGAATGAAGTTAGCATTTAAGCCATGACTAAGTAAAAGCCATAGACAGAATCAACTAATTCTTGACCACATTCTGCATGTGCTTATAACTGACTGTAAAAAAAAATAATTATTATAATGATAAAATCAAAAATTGTTCAGGTTAAGAACTCCAGGAACTAGGTTAGTTGTTGCTTTCAGTGCTTTGTCATGCAGAGTAATAAGAACTGATAAAAATACTGGCCCCAAACCATATTGGTTTTGTTTTGTTTTGTTTTGTTTTGCTTTGTTTGAGACAAGTCTCGCTCTGTTTCCCAGGCTGGGGTGCAGTGGAGCGGTCTTGGCTCTTGGCTCACTGCAACCTCTGCCTCCTGGGTTCAAGCAATTCTCCTGCCTGTGCCTCCTGAGTAGCTGGGATTACAGGCATGCATCAACACTCCCAGCTAATTTTTTGTATTTTTAGCAGAGATGGAGTTTCACCATGTTGGTCAGGCTGGTCTCAAACTCCTGAACTCAGGTGATCCACCTGCCTTGGTCTCCCAAAGTGCTGGGATTACAGGTGTGAGCCACCATGCCCGCCCAACCACATTGTTTTACCATAAAAATATGGAAAGAGCAGTCAGTACAGTAAAAGTGTAATAATTGTACAGATGTTATCATGCAAGCCTGGTTTACTAAAAAGAAATATCTGGGTCAGGTCTAGACCCAGAATCTACGTTCTCTAGTAATAACACACTGCAGTTCACAGAAGGGGTCTTTATCCCTGCATTTGCTTAAATTTGCTACACTAACTTAGTTTTTTAAAACACAGTGTGTCAAAGATAGATTTATTTCCTTGGGCTTTATTGCCAGATTATGGCACTTATTTCAGTGTTATTCCTAGTCTGTAACACACTAACAAAAACTTGTGATATACAAAGTAACTGCTAATATCTAGAGAGTCCCATTAGCTGTGTCCTTACAGTAATATGGAGACTTAGCAACATACATTTTGAATAATTATGAATCACACATGGGAACAAACATCATTCTGTAACATCTTGTTCTACCGTAAGTTTTTTCAACATTTGCCCCAAGAAATCTTATAATGAACTGGAAGTTTTCTTATTTCCCCATTGTAGATATGGAGATATGGTATGACATAAGGTGTTTTCATATACCTCCTGTGACCACTACCATTTTAAATGTCTGGATGGCACACTCCTCCTGCACTTTGCTGTTGGAAGCGGTCCTTGCCAACTAAGGAAAATAGCTTTCGTTCATGTATTACTCAGCTAGGGCTACCGTAACTAAATGTCACAGGCTGGGTGACTTAAATAACCAAAATTAATTTCTTTACAGTTCTGGAGGCTGAATGTCTAAGATCTAGGTGTTTCTCAGGATTGGTTTCTCCTGCAGTCTCTCCTTACGGCTTGCAGGCGACTGTCTTCCCACTGTGCCCTCACATAGCCTTTGCTTTGTGCACGTGCATCCCTGCCATCTCTCCCTCTTCTCATATTGGATTAGGGTCCCATCCTTATGACCTCATTTAAGTTTCATCACTCTTCAAAAGCCCTATCTGCAAAACACACTAGGGTCAGGGCTTCAACACACAAATTTTGAAGGACACAATTCAATCTGTGACAGTCCACAACCTCGTGGAGATAATGGAGAGGCCTTATGACCATGCTCATAGGTAAAAGACACATCCCGTTTCTCCAACAGACTTTACAGATCTCATGATGCATAATCTGACCGCCAGGATGCCATGTTATTCCACCCAGTATTATAATGAACACACATACTCCCAGATGTTCTCTGCTGCCTGAATCAGCCTACAGCTGGCTTCATCACACATTTTCATGCCAGATTCAGAAATAATGCTATTGTGTGCTCCAATTGATTCGTGGATGGAGTTACTTCAAGTGTCATCTTTCTGTCTGGCCCAAAATTGAAATATAGTGTCTTAAAACAAAGAAGGTCAAAATTATCCAGGTTAGAGATTAGAGACCACTCTTGGTACAGTCTCTAATAGGAGATGCTCAAGCAAAATCCTAACAGTGTTCCAAGCCAACAAAGCATTCAGATCATGAGGACGTTTTCTAACAAGTGTCCTTTAAGTTAAAACTAGGATGTGTGCCCTTGTTTCAGTGAAAGGCTGCTAGGATTATCTTTTCATAAAATGAAATACCATTTGCTGTGGAGGGGAGAGACTACACAACACACAAAGACATGAATGTGATCACTTGGCAGCCAGACAGAAGTTAGGAAAAGATACCTGTGCTCTAAAATAAAGAATATTCAGTGCATACCAAAAAAATGTAAATTTTGTAGACTGTTGTCATTCCTTATCAAAATATACTGGAAGATACAGGGTGGTACAAACCAGGACAGAAAAACAAAAAAGAACTATAAGACTTTATTTCCTCTTCCGTAACCACTTGGGTTTCATTTTGAAGAAGGGGGAAAGAACCTTCCACAAAATAACTTTGTCATTGTTGATTATTCGCCAGATCCCAGATGTGATTCATTCCTTTATTTGGAATCAGAAAAGAGCCACACAAGACTGTGAGTACATATAAAATCATATAGACCAATGAGGTAAATGTTGATTTGTGCAATTAGCCAGACCTGGGAGCTCTCAGTAGAAACTCCTTTGATTTTTGACTTTTAGAAAGTTATTCTACCAGAGAATTATTATGGTAATTGAAATTAGGAATGGAATTACAGTTGAACCCTAAATAACATGATGTAGATGCTAAAACTGCTATTTAGCTGTTACACTGAACTATTTGGAACAATGCAAGGACAGGGTCTACTTGTGAGAGCATTAATTTTAATTTTGGGATTGCCAATTTGTTGGCCTTTCACTGCTTCCTTAAAGGAAATGCAGGGTCTGAAAGAACTTGCCTAAGGCCTATATTCAAGGAGAAAATTATGAGCTTTGCTTCCTAGGAGGAGACATTTAACTTCTTCCTTCTTTGAGGGTGGTGCAGGCTTCACATTCACAGGTCTCAAAATCTCTGCTACAAAATGAGAGATTCCCTATGATAGATCAGTTGTAAGAGCTAACTACTTTGGAAATAATCTTGTCCTTTACAAGTGTTTACATACCTCATTATTTTTCTGAAATAAAGAGGAGCGTACAGGAGTGCTACTATTAAGATGTGACTTATAGATATCATGTATCATAAAAGATCAGGGCTAAAGTTTGATTATCATAAAGCATAATTCTGACAGTTAATTTCTTTATGTCTCCATCTGTCAAGACATTAGCAGATATTTAATGAACGGATATCAAATGGCAAACATTTATTATTTATCTTTATGAGATGATTGAGAGGATTATTATGGTGGTGAATCAAGAGTCACAAAGAAGCAAATTAGAAAGTAGAGAGTCAGGAGAAGCAAATCAGTGAAAATTACAAAACACATTTTGAAAAAAGTGAGCATGGTCTGTCCTACATTTTTCCCAAATTGACAACGAATTTTACTTTTTGTTCCTATCTTTTCAAAAATATAAAATGCATGCATGTTGTGATATTCAAACACAATAGAACTAGATGAGAGTCACTGGTAACAGTAGCCCAGAGAGAAAAGCACTGTTAACCGTAAGGTGTCTTGTTTTTTCAAATTTATTTTACACATATATTATCAAGTTACTATTGTTATAAAAATGGGTATATTATATATTGCTCTGCAATATTTATTCACTAATCATATTATGGGTAACTTTTGCATACATATTAATCACACACTTATGCTAGTGTAAACACATTAAATTTGATAAAACATAAGAAATTCTGAACTGTGCTTTGCTCTATTAAGTAGAAATAAAGATAGTTTGGAAGACTTTTAGCTCTCAACTTTATACTCTTCTGAAGAATTTAAATTTTATTCATAACCATTTATTATTTTTATGATTGATAGCTAGAAAAAGCACGTGAACAAGAGAGAGGTTAAATTTAAAATAAAGTAGAATAACAACTCAGGTGGCTGGTTGTGATTTTTCTACTAAAAATTTTTTTTGAAAAATTAAGCATTTAAATAGCAAATCTTTTTACCATTTGTAGACAAATCTACAAACACCAGGCAAAATTTTGTCCAGATTCTCAAGAGAAATCATTTGGTCTGGTAGAAACCATGTCCGCCCTTTTCCAGTTCTCTTAGGTGAGTGTTCATTCTGAGTGGCCTGATCTTGCTTGCCGTAATCATGGGTGCTCTCTTCCTGTGAGGGAAAATTCTGATTCAAAGCTTTTTGTTGTTACCAACCTGACTAATGACTCTAAAGAGCACAAGGTCCAGTAAATTCCTTGAGAAGTTTTATTTCTATGGCCTAGGTTTTTATTATTTTTTACTCTGAGGTAATGCCTGGACCCAGTAGAGGGAAATCTTTGTTTATTTACTTTGATCTTACTAAGAGCTCACGTAAAGCTGGGAACTGCATGTGAGGACAAATATACTAAAAAGTATGATTGTTTGGTATTGTGTTTCTTTCCAGTACATTGCACAGAGTCTCCTCTATGAAGGCTCCTGGGAGAGGTTTCTTTCTGGTCTCAAGTACAGTTGAAAGCGTCTAAGCAATTGATGTGTTTTTACATTATGGACAATGTAGATTTTGCAACAAAGACTGTTTCTGGCTTTTATATTACTGAAAATGTATAACCTAGATGTCCCTAGACCCCACCAGCCTAGGGGCACAAATGAGTCACACTAACATTAATTTCAAAATACTGTAGGCTGATGTGCCTCAACCCCCTACAGAGAAGACTCTGCTCCAAACAGCCTGCATATCCCTCAGGGTGTATTATTATGCATGCTTACATTTGTTGGTTGTAAGTAACAGAAATCAATTATTTCAGCTTAAGCCAAGAAACAGACATTTGTTATAATGATTAGGAGATGACCTGTAGAACCTAAAGGCCGAAAGGCACCCTTGTCTCAGAAAAGACTGGAACCAGAGATTTAAGTGTCATCAGGAAGCTCCCTCTGTCTTTCATATCTGCTCCTTGATGCGTAATTCTCTCCCCTTCCCTCCCTCTTCCTCTTCTACCTTTCCCCTCTTCCTCTCTCTCCCCCCTTCTCTCTCCCTCTCTCTTTCTCAGCTTCTTCCGCTGGTCCAACTCAGTGACAGGACTTTGAAGTTTACATGACTCAGATCTAGCTACCTGGGGAGAAACAAACTATTTCTTGGTCTCAATTTGAATTTCTGGAGATGGGACTGATAGTCCTGTTACAGTAGGTAGTTAGTCAGACAAGAGCAGGGCAGGAGAG
>NW_012105531.1:1673150-1674601 GCF_000951045.1 Mandrillus leucophaeus | reverse complement strand
CCCCAAGTCAAAGGTCAAACCAGGCACTTGAATCTCTCAAGTAGCTCACTTCGCCCTCTTCCAACTGTACTTTACTTCCTTTCATTCCTGATCTAAAACTTTTTCATACACTTTCATTCCTGCTGTAAAATTTGCCTCGGTTTCTCACTCTGCCTTATGCCCCTTGGTTGAATGCTTTCTTCTAAGGAGGCAAAAATTGAGGTTGCTGCAGACCACTGCAGACCACCACATGGATTCACCACTCCTGACAGTCCTAGCTTGAGTGGAGGGCCCACCTCTGTGCCAGCCCACTGTGGCAAGGGTGGCAAGTCATGTGACCCTTGAATGCCCCGGTGGCCAGGTGGGTGAGAGAGTATAGTTTCCAGAGAAGGGGATGAGCGGGACTACATTGACAGCACATGACAGCTGAAGGTGGAACTGTTGCTGTCTGGTCATGGCTTCACATCTCATGGAGCAGTACATTCCACGCTTCTCAAGACCACCAAGCAACATGCCGCTCTGTTGTGATGCCCTTACAACAAATTGTAAAGTTGCATGCTCTCAAGATGATAAAACATCAACAACAATCAAACATCAAGATGCTGAAACAAACCATCAGTCCTTTTGCCCTGGAGCCTTCAGTGTACCCGCAGAAAGATAAGAAGAATGTATGTCTTCATAGGAGGCAGATCTTCTCCCTGACTCCAGGCTAGGTTTATTTTGCCCAAGTTTACACAACAAAAAGAGAGTGAAAATACTATTTGAGCCCACATCCGTCTGATTTTGAAATCACTTAGCATTGATGTTCCTGGTTTCTGAAACAACCTCCCTTAAGCTTTCTTGAAGTGTAATAGACTGCCTTTAAGCAAAATTGTGAAGAAGGAAAATCATATCTCATTGCCCTATAAATGAAATGTCCAAGTCCCTCATAACAGATTCCCTGGAGTCTGTTTCTCCAGGATCAAGCTCTTTACAATTACCACGAGGTATTGATTTAATCAAGAAAACTTGTGCTAAAGTACTCACTATCAAATGCTACTGCTGGCATAAAAATTGAGAGTTCACTGATAATGTTATGTGCATGTCTCTGGAAGAGCATTACAAAACCAATCCAATTTAGATCCTGTGTTAGGCAGGAGAAGTACCACGATGATTTGTTTCTCACCCTTCTAATCAACTCATAAAGACATCTTTTTCTACACATCAATTTGTATTCTCTTTCTCACAACCCCCACTGAAATATTTAAAATAAAAAATAGAAAAAATATATATCTTAATGATAGAAAGGAGAGAAGAGAATCATCAATAAGTCAAACATTTTGAGGAATTTCTAAAAGTTAGGTGCACATAGGACTTCATTGCAAGATACAGCAAATTGCTAGCAGTTCAACAAATACAAAGAAAACAATCTTTATGGTCCAGATAGCTTTAGAGGCAAATTTTATTCAATTCTTCCTGAAATGGGATTCCAA
>NW_012105531.1:1671430-1673100 GCF_000951045.1 Mandrillus leucophaeus | reverse complement strand
GCCAAGGCACACAGATCACTTGAGCCCAGGAGTTCAAGACCAATCCTGGGCAACATGGTGAAACCCCATCTCTATACAAAATACAAAAGAATTAGCTAGCCAAGGTGCTGCACACCTGTGGTCCCAGCTACTTGAAAAGTTGAGGTGGGAAGATCACTTGAGCCCAGGAGGCTGAGGTTGCAGTGAGGCATGATTGTGCCATTCCACTCCAGCCTGGGTAACAGAACAAGACCCTGTCTCCAGGAAAAAGAAAAGAAAAAGAAAATTACACAGACACACATTGTAATCAAATTGCTTAAAATCATTGACAAAGAGAAAGTCCTAAAACAAGCCAAAGAAAAGAGACACATTAAATGCAGAGAAAGATAAAGTGGACAGCATATTTCTCATTAGAAACAATGCAACTGAGAAGACAATGGAGCAACATCTTTAAAATACCGAAAGAAGAAAAAACTGTCAGCCTATAATGGTTTAGCCAGCAAAATCATTTTTTGCTGAAATAAGGTGAAAAAATGTCAGACATATAAAAACTGACTGAACTAACTGCTATCAGACCTGCATTACTAGAAACATTCAAGTCTTTCAGACAGAATGAAAGTAGTACCAAAGGAACACATGAATCTACACAATGGAATGAAATGGGAGTCATATCAGTAAATATATAATAGCTTTTTCTTGTTATTAAAAACAATCATCAATAGTTAACTGTTTAAGCAAAAATAATAACAATATCACATGAGGTATATGATATATGTAAAAGTAAAATGCTTGACAACACCACCACAAAAACTGAAAATGGAAAAATAGAAGTATACTATTTTAAAATTCTTATACTACTATGAAGGGCTATAATATCCCTTGAATGTTAAACTGTGTGAAACTGTGATAGGGTAAAAATGTACACTATAAATCCTAAAGCACCCACTAAAGTAACAAGGAGTTGTAGCTAATAAACCAATAAAGGACTTAAAATGAAATTAGAAAAAGTAAATTTTAAGCACTGCTTACCTTTCTGGCCTAATTACATAACTCCACACTCCCTTTCTGCCCTAAACAAGAATATACACCCCCAAGTTGACAAAATTCAAAGTAGGTCTCAGAATAGATAAATATTACATAGGATAAAGAAGGCCATTTCATGATAAATAAGTTAATTCATCAAATGGATAACAATCTTAAAATTTATGCAGCTAACAAACTTCAAATCATATAAAGCAAAAATTGATAGAACACTAAGGAGAAAGAGACAATACCACAATTATAGTAAAAAATTCTAATACCTTTGTCTCAGTAAGTGGGCAGAAAATCAGTAATATAGAAGATATGAACAATACAATAAATACAAAACACAAACCACAATAAGTCCAAGTTGACATTTACAGACTGTCTACTCAACAATAACAAAATATAATTTATTTTCCAATGACCATGGGACATTTACCAAGATAATACCATATTCTGGACCATAAAATAAGTCTTAATCCATTTTTTAAAAATTCCAGTTATACAAGGTTTGTTTTTTGACCTAAATGGAATTAATTTAGAATTAAATAATAAAGATATCTAGAAATCCTCAAATTCTTGGAAACTAAATAACAGACTCCTAAAAAGACTACAAGTCATAAAAAAAATCAAAAGAAATAAAAATTTCAAACTGAATTAAAAAAATA
>NW_012105531.1:1665103-1666935 GCF_000951045.1 Mandrillus leucophaeus | reverse complement strand
TCACACCTCGTCAATTTTTGTATTTTTAGTAGAGACAGGGTTTCACCATGTTGGTCAGGCTGGTCTCGAACTCCTGACCTCATGATCTGCCCGCCTCAGCCTCCTAAAGTGCTGGGATTAGAGGCGTGAGCCACTGTTCCTGGCCTCCAATGATACTTAAACTCTTTCAACAGCTTAAAAAAGAAATTAAACTTCCAAATACATTGTATTGAGACTATAAAACTGTGCAGGATATTTAAAGTACTTGTAGCCTTTGTGTAGGCAGTTCAAGTTAAAAAAAAAAAAAAAGTAAGGTAAGTTATACGTTTGGGGATTTAATTTTTTAATCAAATACTTTCATTGTTAATTATCCCTCGGAAACAAAAAGTGATCATTATATTGACAAGTCTAGCCTTCATATAGTAAATATGTTCTTTTAACATATCATTCAACAAAGATAGTGTAGACATTTTAAGTCAGAGTCTAAAAGAGGTCATTTATATCACACCTGTTAACATCCATTCTGGGAAAAATTGTGAGTCTCCTATCTGTAGACCACAGCTGAGAGAATAGGGAAATGGACTATGTGGTTTCACTTTCTTATTTTACTGTAAGTCTAAAACAAACGAAGTATCTTCTTTTTCTTTCTAAGGACTTGATTGTAAATATGTTTAATTTAATTAAAATATATTAGAAGGTTAGGAATTTGAAAAGGCTATTTATAACTATTCAAGGGAACATCAGAGCTATTCTATAACTCCAAGCTAGTAGGACCTAATACCAAAGCCACAGATAAATCACAGAAAGAAAACTAGAATATTAGTTCAGTTATTCATAGGTATAAAATATTAAATTAACATTAGTAAATCCTATGCCCCAATATCTACACTATGTCTAAAATAGGAATTGGTCTAAAAAAAATTCCTATAAAGATAGTTCACTATTTTAAAAGCTATTAATAGACCAGAGCAGATCTTACCTTGATAGAAACTGAAAGGACATTTGGTGAAATATTGCTGACTAAAATAAAATTTTTGGTAAAACAAGAAGAAATATATACTTCTTCAACATAATAAATGTTTTCTTAACACAATTGAAAGTTTTCTTTCCTAGTTTTTCTTTTTTGTTTTAACTTTTTAAGTTAAAATTTAGCATTATACCAATTTTCCATTATAAGCATAAGTGCAGATTTGTTACATAGGTAAACTTGTATAATGGGGGTTTGTTGTATAGATTTTTTCATCACCCAGGTATTAAGCCTAGTAGTTACCCCTTAGCTATTTATCTTGACCATCTCCCTCCTCCCACCCTCCAAGGGTCCCCAATATGTGTTGTTCCCCTCTATGTGTCCATGTGTTCTCATCATTTAGCTCCCACTTATATGTGAGAAATGCAGCATTTGGTTTTCTGTTCTTGTGTTAGTTTTCTAAGGATAATGGCCTCCAGCTCCATTTATGTCTCTGCAAAGAACATGATCTTGTTCTTTTTTATGGCTGCATAGTTATTCCATGGTGTATATGTACTACATTTTCTTTATCCAGTCTATCATTGATGAACATTTAGGGTGATTCCATGTCCTTTGCCATAAATAACTATTTCAAACAGTCACCATTACTTGCAAAATACTAGCAACTTACCATTAAAGTTTATAACAAGATAAGGATTGTAAATTATTATTATTTAATATTGTTTTAGATGTTCTAGCCAATACAATTAAGAAAATAAATTAGCTAAAGAAACTAGGCCAGGTGGTGTGGCTCACGCCTGTAATCCCACCACTTTGGGAGGCCAAGGTGGGTGGATCACCTAAGGTCAAGATTTCGAGTCTAGCCTGGTCAACATGGTGAGACCCC
>NW_012105531.1:1664562-1665053 GCF_000951045.1 Mandrillus leucophaeus | reverse complement strand
AAATTCTTGGAAACTAAATAACAGACTCCTAAAAAGACTACAAGTCATAAAAAAAATCAAAAGAAATAAAAATTTCAAACTGAATTAAAAAAATAATATATAAAATATGTGACATACTGCTACGGGTAATTATGCAACATACTGCTGAGGGAAATACACATCCCTAAATGCCTATATTAAAAAAATAGAAAGGCCTATCTTAAGAAACTGAAAAAGGGAAATAAAATGAAACTGCAAGTGAATAGAATAAAGAAAGTGATAAATACCAGAATACAAATCAATGTAAACAGAAGCTGTTTCTTGGAAGATCAGTAAAATTGATAAATTTCTCCAGATTGATTAGAGAAAAAAAGAAAAGACAAATTCGCAATATCAGGAATGAGAGAGGTAACATCGTTATAGCTATTAAGAGAAAAATAAGGGATGATTGAGAACAAGTTCATAAAAATAAATTTGACAATTTAGATGAAACAAACAAATGTCTTTAAAGA
>NW_012105531.1:1658641-1664220 GCF_000951045.1 Mandrillus leucophaeus | reverse complement strand
AATAACTAACAGTAAGATAAAAGCTAAACATTTGGGAAAGTACAAAGTTATATAACCTACAGGAAAATTAATTACATATGGATTAAAAATTGAAATGTAAAACAAAAAATAAATTACTAAAACAATTATAAATACAAATTTAAACTTGGATTGTATAAGCTATTTCTAAAAGAAAACCAAAAATAAAATAAAATGTTGATTACGCTCATCATTTATGAGAGTTTTTAGAATGTCTAAGCAAACACCATAAACAATACTGAAAGTTCAAACGACAAAGTTTATATATGGCAAAGACCTAATATTTATACCATCTATAAAAAAATGATCACTGTAATTTAAAAATGCTCAAAAGGCATAAACGGACAATCTATAGAAGATGAAATAGAAATGATTCATAAGCATATGAAACATCAAATAATCCAACTCCACAAATTGTCAAATAAATGCACATAATAATGGCACTTGAGTGTCTTGTTAGTTTTTTCTTATCCAATTGCTAGGGAGCTTTTAAAAGAGATTTTTAGACGAAACCAGTATTTTCCAAAGATCTGAGCAAAGTGGCACTCTTTAATATTGCTAATTTGTGAAAAACCTTTCTGGAAGAAAATTTGAAAATATGTGTTCTTAAAAACTTAAAATGAGAGACCATCTAACTCATTTCAGATACGAAAACAATTAGACAAATATTTTAGAGGTTTCACATAATAAAATTGTTTATAATGAAAAATTGGTATAATGCTAAAGTCAAATAGTGGTTGAATAAATTATAGTCAAGTGTGTTCATGTCACGAAATATAATAATGTCTGCCTAAACATATAGTGTGAGTATTTATTGACTGGAAACATGTTTACATATAGGTTTAAATATGCAAAACATGTTTACAATAGGTTTAAAACAAAGAATACAGCATAATGTTAACTGCTTATCCCAGGTTGAAAAAATACGGTTTGATTTCTATTTGCTTCAGATTGGTTTATTTATGTTTTCTAATTTGTCCTCAGTAATCGTGTGTCAGTTGTAGAATAATCCTTCTAAAGATTCTGAAAATTCATGTCAGTGATATAAATTACTTCTATTCATAAAAGTTACCCCAGCATTGGAGATAAATATGTTTGTACAACCTTCATTATTTTAAAAGAAACAGCAGGAAGAGCTCCCATAGTTATATATACTATGCTTAAGGCATACTTTCACTCCCTATAAATTATTTCACAGTAATTAGCCATGCGTGGTGGCCAGCACCTGAAACTAACTATTGAGACTCTGTCTCAAAAAAAAAAAAAAGTATTCCAAACTAAGAGAAGGAAAGAAGAGAATAAAGAAAAAGTGAGCACAGGTCTAGTCACAACACTGCCCTGTTTAACACCTATCAGATCTCTATCCTTCAGTGGTTCTCAAGCAGGCCTAATATCACTCCGGGGGCTTTGGAAATACTGCTTGGAGGGCCTTTTATGGTTGTCTCAGTGGCTGGTCAGCATGATTAACATTTCGTGGGTGAAGAGAAGAAAGCCTATCCTGCCCTGCAATGCTTGGAAAGTCCAGAACAAGAAAGACTTGTTCTGCCCAAGATGTGAGCAACACTCTCCAGTTGCGATATCCTGCTTAACTGAACCTCTTTTTGAGTAACCTTCAAGGCCTTCACTCCCCAGCCCCTGCCTGTTTTTCTAATCTCACCTCTTTCAGCTTCCCTTCCTATTTTACACCCCTTTATCCCATCTCTATTCTTTTCCCTTCTCCTCTGCTTCATGCCTTAGCCATACCAAATTGCTGGCAATTCTCACAGAGCACCAAGAAGTATTATGCTTCTCAGCTTTCATTTGGTTTAGATTATTTGCTCTGCCTAGATTATTGCTGAGCTGATCCTTTAATAATGCCCTACATATTCTTGAAGACTCATCTTAATCATCTCTTTTGCAGGGCCTTTTTTGGGTCATGGATTCCTCCCCCGTTTTGCCCTGTTACTTGAATACATCTTCATTACAACACTTAAAACCATGTACGGTATTTATTTATTGTCTATATCCTCCCACTTTACTCAACAAGTTCTTGTTGGCTGAGAAAAAAAGGTAAATTGAAAGCACCATCTCTTTTTGCTGCCATTGAAAAACTAGAGAGAAAATAAATTCAATCGATAAAAGAAGAGAATAAAGGTTGATTTCTACTTTCAAATTATTTAACCATTTAATAAAGATAATGTTTAGTATCTGCCTTCCAATTGCCTACCATCGCAGTATATCTTCCATCATACAAAGTGATTGGAAGAAATTACAAGAAAATATTTGTTTATTTGCTCCAAATTTGCTCAAAGGCCTAAATGCTAAGAAATCCAGATTTGTGTATTGGTACATGATATACATGTGTATCATGCTATTTGTACTATAGTTATGCTATTATAATGTAGATTTACTGACAAATGCAAAGTAAGTTATTATATAGTATATGCTATTATAATGTAGATTTACTGGCAAATGCAAAGTAAGTTTAGGCTAAGATGAAATTCCAGTAATATTAATGATTGCTGTCCAAAGGATTTACAAGGGGATTCTTTTTTACTGACAGCAGAATCTTCTTCCTGCTTGCAGAACATATGGTATGTTAATAGCGATCACTGACTTCAGGCGATTTTACACAGGAACATATTGAGGAATTTAAAAATTAAGAGTCAAGGCCGGGTTTGGTGGCTCATACCTGTTATCCCAGCACTTTGGGAGGCCAAGGCGGGCAGATCACTAGGTCAGGAGGTCGAGACCATCCTGGCTAACATGGTGAAACCCCATCTCTACTAAAAATACAAAAAATTAGCCAGGGGTGGTGGCGGGCACCTATAGTCCCAGCTATTTGGGAGGCTGAGGCAGGAGAATGGCGTGAACCTGGGAGACAGAGCTTGCAGTGAGCCCAGATCACTCCAGCCTGGGCAACAGAGCGAAACTCCATCTAAAAAATAAAAATAAAAAAAAGTCAGGGGGCCAGAGACAGTGACCTCATTTTTGTTTTAAAGCTAAATGTTTTTCTCTTTCCACTAGTATAAAGTGTTTCAAAATATACTATTTAGTCATTTACTAATAGGGAACATATTAGTTGTACTCCCATTTTGGGATACAAATACAGTTCCTTAATCTAAGTAACAAATTGAAACAATTAAAACATAAGACTTACGAAGGGAATATCATAGCTATCTAATGTTTCAGCTACCTATTTTATCTCACATCACAGACATCACTTTTTTCCCTTGAAAATTGTATAACTACAATACACTAAGCATGCTGTATGTTACTGTGACAGATACAAGAAATAAGAATTCAAAACCTTCCTTCTAATAATTCAAACTGTAGTAGGAGGGAGGAGACTAACAGATAGGTAAGGTATAAGAAAGGTAATGACAATTGGGCCAGGTGCGGTGGCTCACACCTGTAATCCCAGCATTTTGGGAGGCCGAGGTGGGCTGATCACCTGAGGTAAGGAGTTCAAGACCAGCTTGACCAACATGGTGAAACTCTGTCTCTACTAAAAATACAAAAATTAGCTGGGCGTGGTGGTGGGCGCCTGTAATCCCAGCTACTCAGGAGGCTGAGGCAGGAGAATCGCTTGAACCCAGGAGGCAGAGGTTGTAGTGAGCCGAGATTGTGCCATTGCACTCCAGCCTGGGGGACACAGCAAGACTCCGTCTCAAAAAAACAAAAACATAAACAAAAAAGAAAGCAAGGTAATGACAATTCAGAGGAGAAAGAACCTTCTGGCTACAAGAGATATAATATCCGAGGTGAAAATCAAAAGATGGCATTTTAGGAGGCCAAGGCAGGCAGATCACTTGAGCCCAGGAGTTCAAGACCAATTCTGGGCAACATGGTGAAACCCCATCTCTATACAAAATACAAAAGAATTAGCTAGCCAAGGTGCTGCACACCTGTGGTCCCAGCTACTTGAAGTTTTGGACTGATTGATGTGAATGAAGAATATGACAGATTAAAAAGAAACAGTTCACACAATCATAACAATTTCACAAAGAATAAATTATTTTATTTGAAAGTTGTGATATATCAGTTCTTTATTTGAAAAATTATGAATGGGATTTTTGCTTTCAGCCAAAATAGAGTAATAGGGACTGGATTTACCTGCTGGCCTAAAACAATAAAAAATCAAAAAATACTTGAAGCAATGATGTTTAAGACATTATATCAATCAACAAAAGACAGTGATCCATGAAAGACAGGAAACAAAGTGAGCCAATTACCCCAGCTTACTGTCGTGGGAGGGTGAATTTGTAGGCCATGGCACAGGGAGGGAGAACTTGAACAGTCTTACAGATTTCCTGAGCTGAGAAGATACAGCTGAGGATCTGGGGGAATAAAGGCAACTAGAACTTGAAGAATAGAAAAACAGAGAAGAGAAAACTGCACAGAAACTAACTCTTGAGCCCTTTATAGGGCTCAGCAGAGTATTGTTAACCATGTGCATGTTAGGGAACCACTCAAAGTTGGGGAAAGAACTACTCAAAAAGATAAGAAAGAACAAAACCTGCCACTCACACAGGGTCAGAAATATTGTCTGTCATCAACAGTCAGACAGAAAAATTTCACAGTTCAGGGATCATCAGGTAGAGTACTCAGAATGGTCTTACCTAAAGAGTAGAGAACAATTAGTCTTAACTTATACATGAATCTAGTCCTGCCTAACAAATCTTAAAACCAAGACCCCAAAGGATCAAACTATTTCCCAATTAACTTAGCACCCCAGAACAAGCCTCAATAATACTTTTAGGAATACAAAAATATCCAACACCTAACAGCATGAAATCCACAGTGCCTGGCATCTCATTACTAGACATAAAAAGAAAGAGAACAATATAATGAATAATAAGGGGCGAAGATCAATCAATCAAAACCAGAAGAACTGATACGGATGTCAGCCACAGAAGACAAATATATTCAGACAGTTAATATAACTATTTCATATGCTCAAAAAGTTATGTAGAGATGAAGAAAATATATAAAAAACCCAAAAAGTCAAACTCTTAGAGACAAAAACTATAATGTTTGATATGAAGACTATGCTGGGTAGAATAAATGGTAGATTATACATTGTAGAGGACAAAAAATAGCAAAATTAAAGGCATAGTAATAGAAACTATCCAAAAGTTTACATAGAGGAAAAAGAGAACAAATAAATAGTATATCTATGAACTGTGAGACAACTTAAAGTAGCCTATTATATCTTTATTGAAGACCCCAAATAATAGGAGAAAGAAAAGAGACAAAAAAACTATTTCAAGAATAGCTGAAAATTTTCCAAATTTGATAACAACTATAAACCCACAGATATAAAAATATTAATGAACCCCAAGCATCATAAAGAAAATGGACAGAGCCAGGCGCGGTGGCTCACGCCTGTAATCCCGGCAGTTTGGGAGGCTGAGGCAGGCGGATCACGAGGTCAGGAGATCAAGACCATCCTGGCGAACATGGTGAAACTCCGTTTCTACTAAAAATACAAAAAAATTAGCCAGGCGTGGTGGTGGGCGCCTGTAGTCCCAGCTTCTAGGGAGGCTGAGGCAGGAGAATGGCGTGAACCCGGGAGGCGG
>NW_012105531.1:1596629-1655191 GCF_000951045.1 Mandrillus leucophaeus | reverse complement strand
AACTCTTGGCACAGTTGGAATTTAAGATTTATCAATCTAATAAAGGGTGTCTATGAAAAACCTATAACTCACATAATTACTGGTGAAAGACTGAATGCCTTCCCTCCTAATCCTAGGAACAAGAATGAAATCCACTCTCACTACTTCTATTCAACACTGTACTGGAAATTCTAGCAAGTGCAGTAAGCAAGATAAATAACAGCATCCAGTTTGGAAAGGGAGAAGTAAAACTGTCTTTATTCCCATACAACATGACCATCTATGTAGAAAATACTATGATCTCACCAAAAATCCACTGAAACTAATAAATGAGTTTATCGAATATGCAGGATAAAATATCAATAGACAATTTTTTTTAATTTTTCCATGCAGGATTTCACTTGTTCACCCAGGCTGGAGTGCAGTGGTGTGATCAGCTCACTGAAACTCCAACTCCCAGGCTCAAGTGATCCTTCCACATCAGCCTCCCAGGTAGCTGGGACTACAGGCATGCACCACCACACATGGCCAATTTTTGTATTTTTAGTAGAGACAGGGTTTTTCCATAATGCCCAGGCTGATGTGGAACTCCTAGGCTCAAGCGATCCATCTGCCTCAGCCTCCCAAAGTGCTGGGATTACAAGCATAAGTCATGTTTCCCAGTCAATAGAAAATTATTAATAAACAATATCAATTGTCTAATATTAGCAAGAATTAGACATAGACATTTTAAAAACATATCATTTACAATAGCATCAAAAAGTAAGAGTAATAAATCTAAGAAGATGTCTAAGATCTCTATATTAAAAGCTATAAAATATTATTGAGAAAAAGTAAAACAAAGCAAATAAATGAGAAGCATATCACATCAATGAGTTGGAAGGCTCAATATTTTAAAGATTTCAATTCTCCCCAAAATTAGTCTATAAATTCAAGTCAATCATAATTAAAATGCTTATACTTTTTTTCATAAATGGAGTAGGTATTTTAAAAATGTATTTGAAAAGAAGTGCAAAAGGGTAGAAAGAGACAAGGTAATCTGAAGACAAAGAACCAAGCTGGAGGACTTATATCAAATATCAAGACCTAAAATACTATAAAGCTATAGTAATTATGAGAATGTTGTTAACACAATAATAAATGATGAATATGTGGGAGGAAATATAAAGAGTCCAGAAATATTCACATATATAGTTGGTAAACTTATGACAAAGACAACAATGCAAACAGTGCTAAAGGATGTTCTTTTGAATAATGGTTCTGGGGCAATTGCTTTGTATGTGCCAAAATAATGCATCTGGACCTCTACCTCATATCATGCAAAAATAATTAATTTTAGATGGAGGGCAGGCCTAAATGAGAAGTAAAGCATATAAATTCAAATATAGGAGAAAAAAATTGCAATCTTGGAGTAGGCACAATTTTTCTTTTAGATACAACACTGAAACGCATAAATTAAAAACATTTTTGCACATGTTAAATTGTACTTAATAAAAATTAGGAACGATTCATCTAAAACAACCATTAAGACAACAAAAAGTGAAAACTTGAAATGGGATAAAAATATTTGCTATACCTAGCTAATAAAAGATACCTATCTAGATTCTGTGAAAGTCTACAGATCAATCAGACAGAGACAATTCAATGGAAAAGTGGCATAATATTTTAATATACAATACACAGAAGAGGATAGACAGATGACCAATACACATACAAAAATATCATTAACTCGTGAAGAAGATGCATATAAAACTATGATGACAAAACACTGTGCACTCACTAGAAAAGCTAAAATGAAAAAGATACAGAATATCATTTCTGGCATTTAGTGAGGGTGCGAATCACCTGACATGCTCAAAAATTGCTGGTGGAAGCAAAAAATTAATTCAGCCACTTCGGAAAATGTTCGGCACTATCCATTAAAACTAAACACATGCACACACGCACGCACACACACACGTGCACATATATCTACTTTGTGATCTAGCAATTCTTCTCAGTATATATCCAAAGAAAATATATACATATGTCCATGAAAAGATATAAATTAGACTATTCATAGCAACACTGTATAAACTGGAAACTATCCAAATGCCAACCAAAATGAATGGATTAATAAATTGTGATATATTCACACAATAGAATACTGTGAAATAATTAGAATAACTGATCTAGAACTACTCATAACAGTATATGTAAATATCACAAACATAATGTTGAATGGAAGAAACCAGACAAAAAACAGGGGAAACTAATCAATGCTGTCAGACGTCAAGACTGATTATTCTTGGAGGTGGACATGGGCAGCCTTTTGGGATACTGGTGATATTTTGTTTCTTCATCTGGGTATTGTTTACGTGGCTGTGTTCAGTTAGTAAAAATTCAAAGAGCTTCACAATTATGTATATTTTTTTGGTATTCATACAATAGGTCAATAAATTATTTTTTAAATGTACATAGTGTGTAACTTTGCTTCTGTTTCATATTTTTCTTTAGAATAGATTTTTTAAAATGAGAATCCTGGGCAGTAGTCTTTTAAAAGTTGAGATTTTTACTTATTATAAATGTTCTTATTGATAACAAGTGACAAATAAATGATAAGAGGAGAAATAACAGATTATTAAACCAATTCTTACAGTTCTAATATATCCCTAAACTTTAGGGAGAAGCTATCTCATTTAACTCTCTAATGTTCACATTATAATCACGTGAAAACTACAGAAATAGAAACTTAACAAAGATAATCTTGCTGGGAGAATTGGAAATAGATTCTAGGAATCAAAAATCTTTGCCCTATTATCATGTGATAATTTGCTGATAGACAATATGAAGTGTGGTAGATAGAGCCAGCTTGCCTGGGAACACTTCACAGCTCTCCCCTTGCTATCTGGGTAAACTTGTGCAAGTTGCTTAACTTCTCTGTGTCTATTTCCACATCTACAAAATTGGAATGATAAAAATACATATTTCACAACCTTGTTTTGAGGATAAAATAAATTAATGCATGTAAAGCTCTTAAGAACAGTGGGTTATCCCTATCAGCATCTGTTCCACCCAGTTAGAAGAATAACCATAACTGTTCCTAGTGAAAGATTTGTACTTTTTTTTTCACTGAAACCATACTTCTCAGTTGGTATTAAATGTAAAACGGTGTTTGAACACATACATTTTCCTACTTGTCTTGCATCTTATTGAAAACAGAAATGTCTTCAGGTTTGTGTGTCTAAAACAGATTTGAAATCTATAACAGATTGCCTTATCAAAGAAACTGAAATCTCGCAGCACCAGAAGATTATGTCTGAAAATAAAACTGCTCATGACCACCATCATTTCAAAAAATAATTGCTCTTTCTCAAGTGACTGCATTTGAAAACCTGACTTTTCACTAAATGTACATGTGCTTTACCTCAAAAACCTGTGACATTTTGCTACGAGTCGAATAGTCTTTAAGTGCTCAGACCTCAAGTGTAAAAACACATTCCTATTTTCCTCCAGTCTTAAAGACTGACCTGCATGTCTTCTAGATATGCTCTAAATAGCTCTATCTACATGTGGTAGCATCAAAAAAAGAAATCCTTGGAGATTAGTTGAATAACAGGTATTCTGATAAGGACTTATTTTCATCTTTTAGGTTTTATGAGAATGAAACAAACTTGTGATACAAATTTCTCCAGTAAATATTATTTATCAAAATTAGATTTCTCACCAATCTTTCAAATTTTACATCAGAAAAAAAGATGAAGGGAAGAAAGGCACTGTTTATATAGGGAAGCTGAGCAGTTGCTCAGCAATGAGTTCCAGATGCTATCCCCATGAAGACCTTGCTTCCATGGAGGAACTTGTGTCTTTTATGGTATAAGAAGCTCAACAGGATATATTTCCTTTCAAAACCAAATGACTCAATCCCGTCAGTAGCTGCAACTTGAAAGAAGAGGATTTGCTTACCCTGTCAGGTTATGTCAATCTACCTAACAAGACTGTGGTGGGGCCAGATTTGGTCAGAGAAATCAAACTATCTCAGAGGAATTTGCATATATGAAATATCAATTTATTATAGGTTCTGCTGCTATTTTAATTCCACTGCTCATTTATCACAATTCAAAAGAATGAGAAGTCTTCTATAACCTCACATATGGAAAACAGCAAAAGTCAGAATTTTTTGGATGGTTTGCTTTTTGAGGCTTTTTCTTAAAGAGGAATTTAACAGCTTTATAGTTGCTTGTTAAATAAAAAATAATAATAGACACAAAATCTGCTTAAATAAGTCAAAGACTTAATTCTACCATTATAATTTTCTGTGAATTTTAACTTTTCTACCATGAGTTTTGTGCATATTTTTCTGTTTATATCATTCTTTAGGTGATTCTGGTAAAAATGAGACTATTTGTTATCAATTTTACAGACCTGATAAGTCATTATGCATTTACTGAGCACAATTCTGTAGAACACTGATGCTCAAACTTGTTATTCCTCATACCCAGTGTAATAACTAGAAGACAAAAAGATTATATTAATCATTCTTAATAAATATCTGATTTATGAGGAGATACATATATATATATATATATGTATACACACACACACACACACACACACACACACACACACTGTCCTGGAAAAAAGCATGATCTTTGGAGTCACTTAGAGAATCAAAACCCAGCTCTGCCACTTCCAGCTCTGTGACCAGAGTAACTCACTTACCTTTCTGAATCTCAACTTCTCCTTAGAGACAGTAATGGTTATGTTGCAGGATTTGGAAGAAAATTCAGTAAGTCCATTACGAATTAAGTATATTAATGATGCATTAAGTATATTATGCATCTGGAACTCTACCTGGTCCCTAATAGTCTCTCAGTAAATGGGAAATATTATTTTTGATAACTTTAATAAACGTTTGTTGAGTACAATTATGTGCCTAGCATTGTTTAGATACCATGAACCAAGTGACAAACAAGAGTGTCAGGGCCCCAGCCTTCGTGGAGCTTATACTAGTGAGAAAAAGAGTCAACGTGTAAACAAATAAATAAGAAAACTTCAGATTCTGATAGCTGCAAATGAAGTAACTGGAAGTGGAGAGAGGCTATTTTAGAGGGGATGTCCAGGGAAATGATAAGGTAACCCTTGAGCTCAGCCAGACTCAGCCCTGTGAAAACCTGTGGAAAGACCATTGAAAGCAAAGGGGCCACAGAGCACAGCCCTGGATCAGGAAAAAGCATGGCCTGTGCAAGGAGCTGAGAGGAAGCCAGTGTGTCTGGAGCACGACAGGCAAAGAAGAAAGTAGAAGATGAGGTCACAAAATAGGTAAAGATCAAACCATGTAGGGCCTGTAGGCCATAGAAAGGAGTTTGAATTTAATTACATATAAAAAGCAAAACTATTGAAGAAGTTCAGACTGAAAAAGGTGATCTGATTCTAGTTGCTAAATGAGGAATGGATGGTAGCAGGGCGAAAGTGGAAAATGGAAGACCAATTTGGAGGTTATTGCGGTATAATAAATAAACCAAAGATGATGATAGTGTACCCCAGGATAGTAGTGATGGTGAAGATGAAAATAAGAGGGTGGATGACCTATGGGAAAGAGTCCTGTCTCACAGCTCTTTAATACTCCAGTTCTTTCAAAGGAAATACATGCAAAATTTTTCCCATATACACACCCATATGTTGTATGTATACAACACCAAAGTGTGACCTAATCTGAGCAGATTCCAGAAGTAGCCTGGCACTCCCCCTTCTGCCAGTTCAGCTCTTTTGCTACCCTTCACTCCCACATCAGCACCAGACCAGACCCTCTTACTCCTAGGATATGCTTAATATCATGGACCCCATTCCTGCAAAACTGATATCAAACAGAAAAGCCTAGCCACAAAACATGGTTTACATCCTTGGACCTTTCTTGTTTCATCCAATAAGCTTCTATGACAATATACAGGATCCAAATGCAAATGGATATGTTGTAAGGGAAGAAGGGGAGTCATAATTGCTCCAACCAATGGCCTCTAAGCCCTGGAACCTAGAGCAGCCAAAAAAAATTTTTGTAATATTCAATTTAACAATGTCACCCATAGTTATAACATTATGCTTTATAAAAACTGAATGATATAGATGATTTTACGCTCGTGTTGCTGAGCTGAAGGGGAATTTTTTTCCAAAATCAAGAACTAAAATATTTTTTGATCGCTTTAGTATACTTAGAGCACAATATCTCACCTTATCACCTTCATGCATTGTTTTGACCAAAGATTACATTGTGGAGATCATGCTTACTCTTAGGTTCTGAAAGACCTGGATCTACCTGAGGACCAAAAAAGTGAACGCATTTGCTTTCAAGGACCTGCATGATTAAAAAGAAATCATCTCACCTCCAATAGTGGTTGATAAATTAGAATTGGTGAATGATAGCAGCTACCTAGTAAGAAAACAGAAAAATGGAAGATGGCTTATATCCATAGTTTCTGTCAACAGTGCAAGTAGAAGTTTTCATTTTTGTGCAAATATGGAAAGATAATGCTTATTATAAATTAACAACATGCATGCAAAGGAGTTCTTCTATCAGCGTACACTTTAAATATACCTGGAGAGCCTACTATCTATCCTGCTTTTTCTTTTACTTGTGGACAAACTATACTCTTGCATTAATATTCTCCCTATACATCATTGTTTTGATGGATATCCTGAAGGAGATGGAGAAAAGTAGAGGTAAATAGCTAAGAAGTCCTCTCTCAAGTTAAAGCTGGTTTAAAAACTAATTTCTTATCATATAGGCCCTTTCATTATAGTTTATTTTTACATTCACAGATTGAGATTCATTAATACTTGGGAAATGTCATAGGGCATTTAAAATAATTTTGGGAATCCTGGATATGTTATTCTCATACTGTTGCACTCTGTTTGCATTTGCTTACTTATGAGGCTAAGAGAGAAAAGGGTAGCATCAGTCTGCCTTTAGGTTCATTTCTTCCAGTGGCCAACATGGGATATCTGTATCCACATTTGGATGTTAATATGATCTGTGTTGTTATTTTAAGTTTTATGTACATCAACTAGCAATCCCAATTTTTCAATTCAACATCTACTACCCTTCAACTACCAAATACTGAGTTCTTGCTAAAAACCGGAATCTCATCTACATGGTTTAAATATGTTATAACGAAGCAACTTGTAAGTATTTTATAAAGTGAAATCATAGCAGCCATTTGATACTGTAGGAAACAGAGTTTAAGTGGCTTATCCAAATGCATGCATCTGGCAAATGCAACTGGGCTGAACAACCAAGGAACTTTCTTTTGTCCTAGACTGATAAGTATTTGTGGTTGGTTAGCTCAGCTGGTTAGAGGTTAAAGTTCAGTGTTAATGAGGTCAAAGTCATAAATGTGAACTTTAAGTGGAGGATTTCCCCTGATTCATAAGTGCAAGTTCAACATTTAACCCTAGCCAGTCACAAGGAACAGTGCATGGCTCAATATAAATCCATCACCAGTGTTGGAAGCAATATTTAGAAAACACATTTCTTGTTAAATAGCCAAAGTCATCTTCTTTTTACAAGACAATAATAAGTTAAACTTACTTTAGTTTATTTAAGCTAGGAAGTCATCTATAGTTTTTACTCTAAAAGCCAGGCAATGGGAAAAGGAAATTCAGAGAATGGTTAAGCTGGATGACACCAGTGGATCTCTCTCTCATACCTCCCTTCATTTGGCAGAGAAGAGAACAAATTAAAAATCATGAGTAGGAATTATTGTATTATTTTCATGAAATTTCTAAGCCAGAGACAGACAGCAGCAAATAGAAGTCAATCTTCTAATATCCGGTTTATGATTTTTCTACCAAACTTAAAAGACAATGCACTGTGGCCCCAAGCCTGAAAGAAATGATTTGCTGGCCACCTACTGAATGTGAAGAGCACATAGTTAACCTAGCTTTACATATGAAAGGATGGAGTTTATTGTTTCCCATAGGAAATGGAAAGTTCTGCTATAATCCTTTCTCAATTCCTAGTGACGTTCTCTACTTTTCCTTTAAGCTTATGGAATTTTACATTGAAAATTTTTCTTTCCTTTGTTGCTTTGTCCCTTTTCTTCTTCTCTGAATTCTAAATTGTAGCATTCTCTATAAACAATAACCCTAATATTGTCTTTCATCTATAAAACACTAACCAGTCTCTTTCAAAGGGTGTGTATTACTAAAGAATCAGGCATGTGGACTTCTAGTTCCAAAATGGTGGCACAGAAGCAAGCTGGCTTCACTGTCCCCAACAGAAAACCAAGAACAAATATACAGTGCTGGGATTATCACTAGCATATCCCAGAACTCAAACATGAGAATGAAACACTTCCTGTGGTCACAGAGAAGTATAAAAAAACAAACAAAACTCTGAGTAGATGGTAAGAGAATCAGACTTCTACACCAGTGATGTCCCTCCCAACATTTTGCCCAGCATCAAATGCACATAAAATTTCCTCTCAGCTCACGATTTCTACACTGGAAAAAGTGAGATTGAAGTGGACAGAAAACTTCCCCTCCAGTTTGGTGTCCCTAGCAGGTGACCTGTCCTCATCTTACTCCACAAGAACCCTAATGAGTGCCTGACGGGAGAAATATCCCTGAGACCAAGCAAAGACCAAGGAGGGAGGTGGGACTACTGTCACCGGTCTTGGAAACTATGCACTGGAACTCAGTCAAAGGAGACACCAAATGGGAGTGGCTGTCCTGCAGCATCATGCTGTAGAGGATACATTCCACATGACCCCTGTGCAGGAATCCCTAGCCAGCCTTCCCACACTACCAAAATACCCCATTTGCGACAATCCTCACTGGGGAAGAGCAACGCTCTGACTGTTTATAGAGCTATTATAAACCCAGGCTTAAAGTACCACCTACAGTCAAAAAAAGAGGTAGTGATCTAGCAGTAAAGAATCTCTAAGCAGGGCCAGTGGCTCATGCCTGTAATCCCAGCACTTTGGGAGGCCGAGGTGGGTGGATCACCTGAGGTCAGGAGTTTGAGACCAGCCTGACCAAACACGGTGAAACCCTGTCTCTAAAAAAGATACAAAAAAATTAGCTGGGTGTGGTGGTGGGCGCCTGTAATCCCAGCTACCCCGAGGCTGAGGCAGGAGAATCGCTTGAACCCGGGAGGCAGAGGTTGCAGTGAGCCTCGATCATACCACTGCACTCCAGCCTGGGCAAAAAGAGTGAGACTCCATCTAATAAAAACCAAAAAAAGCAAAGCAGAAAAGACTAGAATAAATAATCCTTCAATGCAAAGACATTAGACCTATATCCACAAGGGAAAAATGCCATCTCTAAATGGACAAAACAAGGAACCAGTGACTGACCCTAACAAGATGGCAGTATGTGACCTCTCTGACCAAGAATTCAAAATACCAGTTTTATTCTGTGTAATCTCCAAGATAACATAGAAAAGCAATTCATAAATTTATCAGAGTCTTCTGTGTGGTAACACCAAGCCACGCCTGGGCCTGGAACTGAGTTGCAGCCCTTCAGCTTCGCCCACCACCTCCCAACCATGGACCCCCGCAAAGTGAAAGAGCTTTGGGCCTTTGTGAAAATGTGTAAGCAGGATCTGAACGTTCTGCACACTAAGGAAATGCGCTTCCTGAGGGAGTGGGTGGAGAGCATGGGGGGTAAAGTAGCATCTGCTACTCAGAAAGCTAAATGAGAAGAAAATACCAAGGGAAAAAAAAACTGATAGTAAGAAGGTGGAGGAAGACTTAAAGGCAGATGAACCATTGTTAGAAAGAGATAATCAGTGCTGTGAAGAAAAGTCAGCATGGAGACAAATGATGTCTCAGCAAGGCCATCTTTACTTTCTGCAGAAAGGGTGCTCAGTTGCAAATGGAACAACAGCGAGAGCACAACTGGACAAGGGAGGGGAAGAGGTTCTTATTCCTGATGCATGTGGCCCCTGCTGCTGTGTTGTCCCCCTATTGGCTAGGGTTAGACTGTAGAGGCTAAACTTATTCTGATTGGCTAATTTAAAGAGAATGACGGCGGTGAGTGATTTGGCGGGAAAAATGGTTATGGAATGAGTCAGGGTGGAGGATGAGTCAGGGCAGAGTAGGTAATCAGAATGAGTCAGGGTGTAGCAGGTAATCAGAATGAGTCAGAGTGGAGCAGGTGATTGAAAAAGCTTGCTTTATGAGGAAGTTAAGTTTAAAAGTAGAAGGCAAAGAACTGAACATACTGACATATTGATTATTTGAAGAGAAATTTAGAACTCATATCTAACATTCCCTCCTCTTGCATTTTCCTTACAGCTCTTTCTCTTCAAACTTCTTTAACATGTCTTGGCTTAGTTGTTCTGCTTGATTTTCCAAAAGAAGAAGCTTCTCTGGATAACATGGAGGACAGTTAAGGGAGGTTCTAGTTAAGTGCCATTTTTATAAGCCTCTGTACCAACCCACAGATGCATGGTATGACAGCACCTGACAAGAATAAGTAAACCCATTACAGCTGTGAGGGAAGTAAGAATTGAGGCTATTATTCTTTTCCATTTAACAAACCACTTTTCTAGCCATCTTATAAAGGGGTCATTTACCCCTGAGTTGTTGGCTAACTTATTGGACAGAGCAGTCAGACCTTGCAATGCCTTTGTTATACTTTCATCAGGGCAGTGTTGTCTGGGATGAAGGTGCAACACTGAGTTTTAATTATGACACAAACTCCTTTTTCTGCTAGTATCATGTCTAAGGTTATCTTATTTTTCCCAAACCATCTGGCTAGTAGCCCCTAATTATTCAGCTATTCCTTTAACAGCATCTCTAGTGTAGTTAATTGATCGCTGTTGGTTGTAATAGATGTAGTTTATCCAAATTACATTTTATTGTCACCCACCAAAATATTGACTCAAATCCTGCAGCTATTTGATTTCGGGCTTTAAATTGAGCTGGTATTCCCCATGGGACTCTAACTGTGTCTAAATAGACATGAGAGTAAAGTGACACATAAGGGGCTTCTTTTGCTTTACAATGTCTTATTTTTCCTTTCTCTGGTTGATGAAATGCCAGGGTGAAAGGGATAGCCAATTGGACTAAAGCATAAGTCCCACTTCAGTTGCTCGGCAGAGTGTTCAGTAAAGGTCCACCATACTACTACTGCACATCCACTCAGGGATGAATAAGGGCTGACGGATTGGTAAGCTTCTGAAAATTTTTAAGCTCACTGTAACCCTTCAGGTCTCCAAGGAACACTAAGTTTCCTCCCTGTCGTGAGAGACATGAAGTGAATTTAGTGTTGGGAGATGGTAGCTGCATGGCTCTCAAGAGCTTACCTGCAGGCTGTTGAAATTCAGGATATAGCAGAGAGAGCTTGGCACAACTTGTTACCCCAGGCTGTAGAATCCTAGAAAAGAGCTACCATGCAGCCCATGCTCGGTCAACTGGAACACCGCCCTAGTGGAAAGGGGACAATCTGGGCCTCTGGCCTGCCGTGCACACAAGCATAACAATTGCCTTTGTTTAACGTGTAGACGGAATATTTAATCCATTTTAACCAGGCATTTACATCTTTATAACCTGTTTCAATGACTATGATTTGCCTTAAGTCTCTTATTTCTACTACTGAGACCTTGCTTTTGTCATTTGGCATGAGGCAAGTCATAGTTTGATTTCATAGGTTTGGGAAAGGGGCAGCTGTAGGACGTGGAGGAGGGAGAACAAAGCACACCTTAAAGAAGCCTATAGGATCCTTTCCAGTGACTTCTGCTCCTAAACCATAGAAGCGCTCTAAAGTGGGGTTAGAGTTGCTAGTGGTAGGAATAGTAATGGATATAAGCACTGACTAAGGAAAGGAAGGGAAAAGATAGATGGACTAAGCTTTCTTTAGCTTTAATTTGGTAGAGGTTGGTCCAGGAACAAAGACCCATGATTCTGATGATAATGACACTTGCTTGACTCAGGTGTGATGTGTCCATCCCTTTCCGCTGTACAAACAGTAGTCTCGATGGTTAACAGCTCAATGTAGGGTCCTTCCCAGGCTGGCTCAAGTTTCCCTTCTCTCCACCCTTTGATGAGAACGTCATCCCCAGGCCGATGCTGCTGTATTGGAAACTCCAAAAGCAGTGCCTGTCCTGAAAGACCTCTTGTTTTAAGGGAAGAGAATGTGGAGGATAAACCAAATGAATAATTTCTAAGAAATTGATCTTTTGTTTTAAATGTGGGGACATCAGCAGTGGACTTTATAGTCCTTGGTGCCTTCTTGCTGAGAAATTTTCTGTAGCACCTATTTTTATTAGTTTTTAGACCAAAGAAAGCCAAACACCATTTTATATTTAACAATGCTTCCTGTATGATTTTATACCAGATGAACTAAATTTCACCTTTATATTAGTGTGCTATTAATGTTAAACTTAATTTTAATAAAATCTTGTAGACATATTTATCCAATTTTAATGTCTGACCATAAGGTAAGATTTTTATAGACTCTTTTTAACCTTTTATAATTTTTGTTAAAGAGCAGGTTAGTGCTTTAAGAAAAACCTGTTGTGCTTTTATTTTAATGTCCAGTTCACAGACAAACTGGATGATACCTCTAACTTTAGCCAATATGTTTACACACAGAATTTCCTTTACAATTAACATTTCAAAACTTGCCAAAACCTATAAAACAAATTTTTTTGACCTTTCAATGTAGGTAAAAATCCACATTCTTATGCCTCCATATAATCCTTTTACCCAAAATATATTTTACTTTCCTTATACATCTTGCACATAAGCTGTTTCTTCAATAGTTTTACATTCAGAAGGCCTAATTACTTTTAAATTACACAACATTTCTTGTGTAAATTCCCTTTTATAACTTTTTTTCATGACTTTCACAGACAGTTCTTTGACGTGCCTCAACTTTCTGACTTGTTGCAAACATCCCTTTCTTTAAACAACCAGTTAATTTATTTTAGGACATGAATTTACCATATAATATTGTTTTTACATAAATTCTCTCCCATGTTTTGTTTTCAAAGATGATAACCATTCGTTTCCAAAGTGAACTTCCTTCATGTCTATGGACTAGACTGACTTAGGCCACAACATTAGAAGTTAGGATAATACATGTTACACTGTTAATTTTTAGCAAACTTTACCTCTGTTGAAAACTTTGTAAGTTTGGAATTTCAATTATTCTTTGCTATTAATAAGACTTCATTCAGTCCACATTAACTTATAATTGGTATAGATGGCTCCTTCCTGATTCCGTAAGTACTTTAAGGCTTGGGTGAGTGCAAAGAGTTCCCACATTTCAGCAGACCAATTATTAGGCAATTTTCCTAATTCTGCTTCTACAAGAGTTTCCTTATCACTTACTGAACACCCATTGTGTCTTTTTCCCTGAATTAGCTGGGAGGAAACATGTCCTGTCCTGAAGGGAGTTCCTCCTAGGTCTGGTTGGACTTTTGTATGGTAATCAATTAAGATTTAGATCCCCTGTTAGGAAACCCACTGGGTTAAGGGAATTTTCAGTGGTTAATGTTAAATCATCTTTTTCTAACAGAATAGCCTCATACTTTAAGGTTCTTGAGTCAGTGTGCTACATTTTATTTATTTATTTTTTTTTTACTTTTTGACTTAGGATAGTTCTGACCTGATGAGATGTGCTCACAATGAGGTTTCCCCTAAAAGTTATTTTTCTGCTTGCTTCTGTTAGCAAAGCAGTTGCCGCTACAGATTAAATGCATTTGAGCAATCTGCAGGTTACTGGGTTAAGGATTTTTGATTAGGAAAGGCTACGGGTTGTCAGTGGCCTCAGTGCTTTCAGGCTACGCCCTTATTTACACTAACAACAAGGTGGTATTGGAGTGTTATAGGGTCAAGGAGAAGACCTTCAATGATCAATTATAGGTTTTTAATTTACCCTGGCACTTAAAGGAATAGGGTACACTGTTTTCTCTTTACTACTTCTCTTTTTCTCTCTCTGACTCTCTTTGACTCCTTTGTCTCTTTTCCTCTCTCTCTGCCTCTCTCTCTCTCTCTCTCTCTCTCTGACTCTGTCTCTTTCTCTGTTTCTCTTTCTCTCTAACTTCCTCTCCAAGTTTCTCTTTCCTCTCTGCTGGTCTTTCCCTGCCTCTGCCAGCCACTTATGCTGCTGTTCTCCCCTCTCCTTCCCCTTCCCCTAGGGGAGGGACCAGCAGTAGTGCAGCTACTCTTTCTTTCCCCCAGGAAGAAAGGAAAGGGGAGTGCTGAGTATTTTTCTTACTACCAGAGGTTTGTGTAAGATTCAACCCCCTGAAATTTGCAGAAGGCTCAACCACTCAAACCAGTGATGTCTTGCCTTGCCTGTCCTGGAAGGTTCAACCCCTCAAACCAGGGATGTCCTGCCTTGCTGCCCTGGAAGGTTGACCTGTTTCCTCCCTTTCCCCCTCTGAAGGTCCCTTGCACACTTCCTACTCATGTTGTCCTCTCAGACTGCTCCCCTAAGGAAGAATTAGACCCCTGTTAGCATTGGCATGCCAGTATAAATCCCACAGCAGGATCCACCCTAAGCCATATGAGGTAGCTACGGAACCATAGAGAGGACCCACTTACTCCAGCAGTAGGACTTGTCACCATCCACATGAACAACACCATAAGTAGGGTTGTTTGTGATCATTCACACACACTCACATTTAGTCCTCCAGAATTTGACCACCAAGGAGGTACTTTACTGGCTCCCTTGGTCTGTGGCTTCATCTGTGGCTCCCTTGGTCTCCTTCCTTGGTCTGTGCACAGTCGCTGCTGCAGTATGTGAGGATCCTTTACCCTAGGTTGCTAGCCAGTTTCTTTCCACATTGCTGAGAGTCCTGGTTTATTCATCACACTGGGTGGGTCTCGGTTCCTCACTCCTGAGACCACCAAGAACAAGGCGGTGGGGCACGTCTTCTCATGAGCGAAGACTGGAGACTGCCCCCGGAGGAGAATGTAATTCTGGACGAGCCCCCAAAATTGTTATAACTAGATAATCAGTGCTGCAAAGAAAAGTCAGCATGGAGACAAATGATCTCTTAGCGAGGCCATCATTACTTTCTGCAGAAAGGGTGCTCAGTCACAGATGAAACAATAGTGAGAGCACACCTGGGCAAGGAAAAGGAAGGGGTTCTTATTCCTGATGCACATGGCCCCTGCTGCTGTGTCGTTCCCCTATTGGCTAGGGTTAGACCACACAGGTTAAACTAATTCCGATTGACTAAGTTAAAGAGAGTGACAGGGTGAATGGGTTGGCAGGAAAATGGTTATGGAATAAGTCAGGGCGGAGGAGAATAGGACGGAGCAGGTAATCAGAATGAGTTAGGGTGGAGCAGGTAATTAGAATGAGTCAGGATGGGGCAGGTGCTCAGAATGACTCAGAGTGGGGCAGGTGATCAGAATGAGTCAAGGCAGAGCAGGTAATCGGAATGAGTCAGGGTGGAGCAGGTAATCAGAATGAGTCAGGGTGGGGCAGGTGATCGGAATGAGTCAGGGTGGAGCAGGTAATCCGAATGAGTCAGGGTGGGGCAGGTGATCAGAATGAGTCAGGATGGCTCAGGTAATTGGAATGAGTCAGAGTGGAGCAGGTAATCAGAAAAGGCTGCTTTATGCGGAAGTTAAGTTTAAAAGTAGAAGGCAAAGAATTGAACATACTGATATATCAATTCTTTGAAGAGAAATTTAGAACTCATATCTAATACCATCAAGTGAGGAAAGTGATCTAGTAATTGATAATGAAGGTGTGATTGAACCAGACACTGATGCCCCTCAAGAAATGGGAGATGTAACAGAGGAGATGATGGATCAGGCAAATGATAAGAAGGTGGCTGCTATTGAAGTCCTAAATGATGGTGAACTGCAGAAAGCCATTGACTCATTCACAGATGCCATCAAGCTGAATCCTCGCTTGGTCATTCTGTATGCCAAGAGGGCAAGTTCTTTGTCAAATTACAGGAGCCAAATGCTGCTATTTGAGACTGTGACAGAGCCATTGAAACAAATCCTGATTCAGCTCAGCCTTACAAGTGGTGAGGGTAAGCACACCGACTTCTAGGCCCCTGGGAAGAAGCAGCCCATGATCTTGCCCTTGCCTGTAAACTGGATTATGATGAAGATGCTAGTGCAATGCTGAAAGTTCAACCTAGGGCACAGAAAACTGCAGAACATCAGAGAAAGTATGAGCGATAATGTGAAGGGTGAGAGATCAAAGAAACAATAGAAAGAGTTAAGAAGGCTCAAGAAGAGCATGAGAGAGCCCAGAGGGAAGAAGAAGCCAGATGACAGTCAGGAGCTCAGTATGGCTCTTTTCCAGGTGGCTTTCCTGGGGCAATGCCTGGTAATTTTCTCTGAGGAATATCTGGAATGGCCAGAATGCCTGGACTCAATGAAATTATTAGTGATTCAGAGGTTCTTGCAGCCATGCAGGATCCAGAAGTTATGGTGGCCTTCCAGGATGTAGCTCAGAACCCAGCAAATATGTCACAATTCCAGAGAAACCCAAAGGTTATGAATCTTATCAGTAAATTATCAGCCAAATTTGGAGGTCAAGCGTAATGCCCTTCTGATGAATAAAGCCCTTGCTGGAGGAAAAGCAACCTAGATCACCTTGTGGATGTCACAATAATACAAACCAGCATATCTCTGACCTTCTCATAAAGAGAGCTGGGGTGCTTTGAAGATAATCCCTACCCCTCTTCCCCAAATGTAGCTGAAGCATTTTACAGTGGTTTGCCATTAGGGTATTCATCCAAATAATGTTTTCCTACTAGGAATTACAAACTTTAAACAATTTTTAAACCTTAAAAATATTTAAAACAAATTTAAAGGGTCTGTTAATTCTTATTTTTTTTTAACTAATGATTTTGGATTTTTTTTAAATTATTGGGCAGGGAAGACATTTACATGTGGAAGATTATTGCTCTAATTTGAGTAAAATAAAAGTTTATCAGGGTGAGGCAAACATAACTCATTTGAGGATAAAGTTTGTGTTGGATATGTGGTTCCTGAAGCATTTTGACTTGTCTTTTTAAATGCTTTATCTTTTTCTTTAAAGAAGTATTTTAAAAAAACTAATTGGGACCATCAGCGTTTCAGTAGGACATGGTAGGGACTGGAAGTACTTGGCAGGGCAGTAGCAATCTTGTTGTGTTTTATATAACATGCATCCTTGGGCAGGTTGCTCTTAAATCTTACACTGTGGTGAAGGGATGAAATTTTTGTAATGCTGCAGTAAAGTTGGAGTACTTATTCTGTTCTTGTCCAGTAGATCTAATAAATATTTCATATTCCACGTAGGGGAAATAAGGGAGTACTTTTCTTTTTATATTTCTATGCTTAAAATTCTCTTTCCTAGTCAAAAAATGCTCAACTCTGTGTCTGCTTTCTGCTTGATACATTTTTCTCTATTACTTTTCTTGGGCTAAAGACAGGCTTTTTCTACCAGCATCATCACTGCTATCATCATTAACAGCAAAATTATACAGTCCTATTTAATGCTGAATTCAATTTAATACGTAATACATATGCTAATTGTAAGGTAATACCCAAAACAACTATAAAAACAACTATAGTTTCTTACTTGGCCATGAGAATGCTTATTTAAGTTTTAGACTTCAACTCTGGCAAAATTTTGTTATATCAAAAGACACTGGAAAGAGGGTTTCCCTTTGGTGTTTGGTCTTCTACTTAGAAAGTAACTATTGCAGCAAGAGTTTGTCTTGCAGTATTCATCTTTGTATTTTGAAGATAATAAGGTTTGAATTAAATTGATATACACAGAGGGGAACCAATTTTTTTGATCCAATGTGAATTATAAATGAGATAATCCACATTCATTGTGGCGTTGTTGAGACTATGAAAGATTCATTGTCTTTGTATTCAGCTCTTCCTTAAATAGTGTAACTATACCCCTACTTCTGCTTGCTTTCTTTCCCTCCCCTCCAATGATAAAGAAAATGATAAATAGAAAAATAAATTTATCAGAGACATTTAACAAGGAGATTGAAATAACTGACAAAAAATCAAACAGAAATCTTGGAACTGAGAAATATATTTGCTGAACTAAAAATTCATTAAAGGCCCTCAATAGCAGAATGGATCAAGCAGAGGAAAGATTCATTGAGCCCAAAGACAGGCTATTTGAGAATACACAGGGGAGAAAAGAGAATGATAAGCAAAAAAAGATCACCTGCAAGATACAGATAATTACCTCAAAATAGCAAATTTAAGAATTATTAGTGTTCAAGTGGGAGATGAGCAAGAACAAAGGGTAGCAAACTTATTCAAAGAAATAACAGAAAATGTTCTAAAACGTGAGAAAGATATAAATATCCAGGTACAGGAAAGTCAGAAAACACTAAACAGATTTGACCCAAATAAGACTACTCCAAAGCATGCAATAATCAAACTCTCAAAGGTCAAAGATAGAGAGAGGATCCTAAAAGCAGTAAGAGAAAATATGCAAATAGCAAAGGAAGTACAATTCATCTGGCAACAAACTTCTCAATGTAAACTGCACACGCCAGGAGGGAGTAGAATGACATTTTCCAAGTGCTGAAAGAAAAACCTGCCATCAAAGAATACTACATGCAGCAGCCATCCCTTCAAATATGAAAGACAGATAAGGTCTTTCCCAGACAAATAAAAGCTGAGAAAATTCACCACCTTCAGACTCATAAGAAATGCTTAAAGGGAGTTTTTCATGCAGGAAAAAGAAAGAAAGAAAGAAAAACAATTAACATGAAAAAAAAAAAGCATTTGAAGATATAAACCCCACTGATAAAAGGACACAGACAAACACAGAATACTTAAATACTGTAGTTGCAGTGTACTATCCACTCTTAATTCTAGTATGAAGCCCAAAAGACAAATCTAGCAAAATAATAATAGCTACAGAAGTCTGTCAAGAGGTAGGTAATATAAAAAAGGTAGACTGAGAAAAGTAAAAGTCAAAATTTAGGGGAGATGGAGTTAAAGTATAGAACTTTCTTCTTTTTTTTTTCTTTTTATCTATTCTTTTATCTATTCGCCTGTAATCCCAGCACTTTGGCAGGCTGAGGCAGGCAGGTCACAAGGTCAGGAGTTCGAGACTAGCTTGGCCAACATGGTGAAACCCTGTCTCTACTAAAAATACAAAAATTAGCTGGGAATGGTGGCGGGCACCTGTAATTCCAGCTACTTGGGAGGCTGAGGCAGGAGAATCGCTTGAACCTGGGAGGCAGAGGCTGCAGTGAGCTGAGATCGCACCACTGCACTCCAGCCTGGGCAACAAGAGCGAAACTCCATCTCAGAAAAAAAAAAAAAAAAAGATAAATTGTCATCTCCTTAAAATAACTTACTATATCTATAAGATATTTATTGTAAACCTAATGGTAACTACAATGCAAGAACCTACAATAGATTTACTAAAAATAAAAGCAATGAATTAAAGCATAATACCAGAGAAAATCACTTAGCTACAAAGAAAGACAGTGAAGAAGGAAGAGACAAGCTATAAAACAACCAGAAAATAAGCAACTAAATGACACACTAAGTCCTACTTATCATGAATAGCACTGAATATAAATGGACTCAATTTTTCAATTAAAAATCATAGAGTGGGCCACGCACAGTGACTCGTGCCTGTAATCCCAGCACTTTGGGAGACCGAGGAGGCAGATCATGAGGTCAGGAGATCGAGACCATCCTGGCTAACACAGTGAAACCCCATCTCCACTAAAAATACAAAAAATTAGCCAGGCATGGTAGCAGGCACCTGTAGTCCCAGTTTCTCAGGATGCTGAGGCAGAAGAATGGCATGAACCCAGGAGGCAGAGCTTGCAGTGAGCCAAGATCATGCCACTGCACTCCAACCTGGGTGACAGAGAGAGACTCCATCTCAAAAAAAAAAAAAAAAGTCATAGATTGGCTGAATGGACAAAGCAACAAGACCCAGCCATATGCTGCCTACAAGAAAAACACCTTACCTATAAAGGCACACATAAACTGAAAGTGAAGGGGTGGAAAAAGACATTCCATGCAACTGGAAACCAAAAAAGAGTAGGAGTAGCTACACCTGTATCAGGTAAATATACTACAAAACAAAGACTGTAAAAAGAGACAAAGAAGGTCACTATATAATGATAAAGGGGTCAATTCAGCAAGAGGACATAACAATTATAAATATCTATGTGCCCAACAGCAGAACTCCAAAGTATTTAAAGTGAACATTAATAAATCTAAAGGAAGAGATAGACAATAATAAAATGATAATAGGAGATTTAACACCCCCCTCTCAGTAATGGACAGCTCATCCAGAAAGAAAATCAACAAAGAAACACTGGCGTTAAACTACCTACCAGACCTAACAGGCCTAGCTTATGTTTCATCAACTGCTGAAGAATACACATTTTTTTACCTGCACATGGAGCATTCTCCAAAACAGACCATATATTAGGCCACAAATCAAGTATAAACAAATCTTTAAAAGTAGAAATAATGTAAGTATATTTTTGGACCACAATGGAAAATCAAACATTAGAAATCAAAAACAGGCTGAGCATCACTTTGAGAGGCTGAAGTGGGCAGATCATGAGGTCAGGAGTTTGAGACCAGCCTGGTGAAACCCCTTCTCTACTAAAAATACAAAAAAATTAGCCTGGTGTGGTGGCAGGCACCTGTAATCCCAGCTACTTCGGAGGCTGAGGCAAGGAGAACCGCTTGAACCTGGGAGGTGGAGGTTGCAGTGAGCCGAGATCATGCCTCTGCACTTCAGCCCAGGTAACGGTGTGAGACTCTATCTCAAAAAACAAAACCAAAAAAGAAACCAAAAATAAAAGAAATCTCAGAAATTACATAGATGTGGAAATTAAACAATATGTTCCTCAACAACAAATGGGTCAATAAAGAAATTAATAAGGAAATTTAACAATTTCTTGAAACAAAGGTACATGGAACTAAAATAAAAATTTATGGGATACAACAAAATAGTACTAAGAGAGAAGATTATAGCAATAAATACTTATGTTGAAAAAGTAGAAAGATATCAAATAACCTATGATGCACCCAAGAAAGTAGAAAAGCAAGAACCAACCAAACCCAAAATTAGTAGAAGGCAAGAAATAAATGAAATTGAGATTAAAAACAATACGAAGATCAATGAAACAAAAAGTTGTGTTTTGTTTGTTTATTTGTGTGTTTGTTTGTTTGTTTTTTGAGATGGAGTCTCACTCTGTCGCCCAGGCTAGATCAGTGAAGTGATCTTGGCTCACTGCAACCTCTGCCTGCCAGGTTCAAGCAATTCTCCTGCCTCAGTCTCCTGAGTAGCTAGGATTACAGGCGCGTGCCACCATGCCTGGCTAATTTTTTATATTTTTAGTAGAGACAGGGTTTCACCATGCTGGCCAGGCTAGTCTCGAACTCCTGACCACCCACATCAGCCTCCCAAAGTGTTGGGATTACAGGCATGAGCCACCGTGCCCGGCCAAAATGTTGTGTTTTTATGAAAGATTAAAAAAGTTGACAATCCTTTAGCTAGTCTAACTAAGAAAAAGAGAGAGATGATCCAAATAGATAGAATCAAATAGAAAAGGAGATATAAGAACTGAGACCACAGAAATACAAAGAATCATTAGAGACTCTCAGGAACAACTATACACCAGCAAACTGAGAAATTCCTGGACACATACAACCTACTAACACTGAACCATGAAGGAATAAAAAATCTCAACAATACAATAATAAGCAATAAGATTAAGCTGTAATTAAAAAAAAATTCCCATCAAAGAAAAGCTCAGGACCTTAGGCCTTCACTGCTAAATTCTACCAAACATTTAAAGAAGAACAATACCAATTATACTCTGACTCTTCAAAAAAAATGAAGAGGAGGGAATACTTCCAAACTTATTCTGCAAGGCCAGCATTTCCCCAATACCAAAAAACAGACAAGAACACAACAAGAAAAAAAAAAAAAAGAAAGAAAAAAACTACCATCAGAGTGAACAGACAACCTACAGAATGGGAGAAAATTTTTGCAATCTACTCATCTGACAAAGGGCTAATATCCAGAACCTATAAAGAACTCAGTCAAATTTACAAGATAAAAACAAACAACCCCATCAAAAAGTGGGCAAAGGATATGAACAGACACTTCTCAAAAGAAGACATTCATACAGCCAATAGACACATGAAAAAATGTTCATCATCACTCGCCATCAGAGAAATGCAAATCTAAACCACAATGAGATACCATCTCACACCAGTTAGAATGGCAATCATTAAAAAATCAGGAAACAACAGGTGGTGGAGAGGATGTGGAGAAATAGGAACAATTTTACACTGTTGATGGGACCGTAAACTAGTTCAAGCATTGTGGAAAACAGTGTGGCGATCCCTCAAGGAGCTAGAACTAGAAATACCATTTGACTCAGCCATCCCATTACTGGGTATATACCCAAAGGATTATAAGTCATGCTGCTATAAAGACCCGAAACTATGAAGCTGCTGGAAGAAACACTGGGGAAACACTCCAGGACACTGATCTGGGCAAAGATATTTTTGTCTGTGAGACCTCAAAAGCACAGGCAACCAAAGCAAAAATAGACAACTGAGATTACATCAAGCTGAAATGCTTCTGCCGAGCAAAGGAAACAGTAAACAAAGTGAAGAGACAACCTACAGAATGGGACAAAACATCGGCAATCTATCCATCTGACAAGGGATTAATAATAACCCTATAAGAGGAACTCAAACAACTCAATGGCAAAAAGCAATAATCCAATTTAAGTAAGAAAAATGTGAATAGGTATTTCTCAAAAGAAGACATACCAATGACCAACAGGTATATGAAAAAAACACTGAAAATCACTTATCTTCAGAGATGCAAATTAAAACCACAATAAGATATCATCTCACCCCAGTTAAAATGGCCTTCACCACAAAGACAGGTAATAACAAATTCTGGTGAGAATTTGGAGAAAGAGGAACCCTCATATTGGTGGGAATGTAAATTAGTACAACTACAATGAAGAACAGTTTTGAGGTTCCTAAAAATAGAACTACCATATGATCCAGCAATTCTACTACTGGGTATATAACCAAAAGAAAGGAAATCAATATATCAAAGAGATAGCTGCACTCCCATGTTAACTGCATCATTATTTACAATATCCAAAATATGGAACCAACCTAAATACCCATCAGTGGACGAATGGATAAAGAAATTGCGGTATATATACACAATGGACTATTATTCAGACATAAAAATGAATGAAATTCTATCATTTGCAGCAACATGGATAGAACTGGAGGTCATTATGTTAAGTAAAATAAGCCAAGCACAGAAATACAAATATCACACATTCTCACTCATATGTGAGAGCTAAAAAAGCGCATCTTATAAAGATAGATGGTAGATTGGTGGTTACTAGAGGCCAAGAAGGTTAGTGGGGAGTGGGAGATGAAGAGAAGTTGATTAATGGGTACAAATATGCAGTTTGATAGAAAAATTAAGACCTAGTGTTCAATAGATCTGTAGGGTGACTATAGTTTATCGATACAGACAATAATCTATTAAACACTTAAAATTACCTAGAAGAGAATAATTCAAGTGTTTCTAGCATTAAAAAAGACAAATATTTAAGGTGATAGATATCCCAAATACACTGATTTGATCTGTACAAATTATATGAATTGAAAGATCACATGTACTGTGAAAATATGAACATCTATTTCTGCATCAATGAAAAAAATTCCCACCCAAGAAAGAACCATGTATGTCCTTTCAGATTCCTTTGCTTTTTCACATAGAAAATTCTAGAAATATTCTAAAAAGTGAGTGACATTTAAAAGTACTGATTTCTAGCAGATGTCTGTCTATGTAGGTGAATTCGCCTTTTCACTTTTCAATTGTATAATTTGGCAGGCAGTTGACAATGACAAACAACAAACATACAGACTAGGCAGCTGTACGGAAAGAAAAATAAATCAAAATCAGAATCCAAATGTTTAGTATATACATAAATTACACTGTTTTCAGCAAGTTAGAATCACCTTTTTTCCCTCAAATGAACTCAAAACAAGTGAAAAGAAAGGGATTTGACGGTGCTGCAACGCCATTAATTAAGATTTTTGCTTAAATCAGAGTGAACCTTTACATTTTGCTTTTAAAATTTGACTTCATATCTCCGTATACCCAAGTGAAAATTATAAAGTAATTGTGTACATTTTATTCAAATTTATGATAGTGTTGCTTTAAATTACTCATAAACTTGAAACATCAGGGTCACCCAAAGGGCTTATTAAAACACGTATCACTGGTACCCACTCCCAGAGTTTCTAATTCAGTAGGTGTGGTGGTGCTTCAGAATTTGCATTTTTAACAAGTTCCCATGTAAAGCTGCTCCTGAGACCACAATTTGAGAACCACTGATCTATACTAATAAAAGTGTGAATTCTTTCTCATTATAAATAAACACCTTAACACAAAAGCAATCTCAGACGCTAATCATTTGACAAGAATCAGATTTGGATTCTATAACCATCTGGAGGAAATTATTGTACACAATTGTAGTTCGCTTCTTTTTGACAAAGTCACTTGGTCCAGGTAAGCTTCAAGTTACTGATTCCCAGCCAGATTGTCAAATCTAATCCCAAATACTAGGCTACTTTAAAAATACAATAAAATGTTTATAAATGCAGTTGATCTCATGAACACCTAACAAAGTGTCCTTGGGAACTAACAGTTCATTGCTCAAATTATGTAAATGATTTATAATTTTCGTAATATGCACACAGGAAATGCTAAATGAAAGAAGAAACAAACTCTCAGCAGTTTTGTTTTAGGAACTGCCTGGGTGGTATCATTCATTCAGCCTTGTTCTCATCCTGGATGAAGTCAGAGGCACTTTGCCAAGTAGTCAAAATAAATATTAGCAAGGTTAGAAAGAAGGAAATAACAAAGAAAAACTTATGTAAATAAGTGCCTTGCAGTTACTTGCAATATTGCTGCAGTCTTTAGGCAGAATAGAAATAGTCCCAGCTTTGCTTCCATTTAAAAGAAAAGTTTCTGAATTGTAAATATAAATCATGCTCATTTACTTCCACCGTGACAGTGTCTGCCTCAACAATGCAGAGTGCAGAGATTTATCGTGCTAGACGCCTGTTTTACATCTCCAGAAGCTGCTAGAAGAGACAGATCAGTGCAACCTGACTTAGAAACACTAAGGTCACTTCAGTCAGTGTGGTCTTCTCGAATATATGTTCCTGAACGAAAAATCATCTGTTTTGCAGTAGATTTTAATACCTTTTGTTAGAAACCCCCTATGCTCAAAGCCTTAAGCAGGAATTTCAGGCTTCACTGCATCAGCCCTCCCTAGAAAGGCCAGTAACAGCCATAAAAGGGCTTTATAATTTTAGGTGAAAAGGCGTGATTACGAGTCTCAAAACCCTAAGTGCCAAAAAGCATTTTAAACAGGAGAAGACTGACAAGCCTGTCAGTGGTAATGCATCTGTATTTGCATCTGACCTGAAAGCACTTTCAACATCTGCAAGGGAAAAAAAATCAACGGAAGAAAAGTTGTCTTGGAATGAAAGATTAACGACACAGCAAAATGCCTAGTTCTGGTGGGACAGCCTTATACCCTGAATCCAGTTGTCACCTAGAATTGAACATTCTTTGGAATAAGCTCTTTCTTTAGGGTTATATATTTGTTTTCTTGCATGCTACAGTAAGGACATGGAGGACAAAAAGGATATATTTTACATCTTTTTAAGCTGTGAACCCACAGGTACTGGTTCAAAGATGAAGATTGAGCTGTCTGTCAACTTGGATAGATGTCTCCTTTGTAAACACTTTAGTGACTACCTTCCTTGTGGTCTGGCCGTGGTATCTGTAATCACTTCTTAGCATAAGGGATTGGAAAAAAGTATCAGTTTCAATAGATTGACAATAGGTCAAAGTCTCTGTTGACAAAGTTTGGAAAGTGAAAGCCAAAAATATTTTAACCATCTACTGTTTATTTTGTTTAGCATAATAAACCCATACATGAAATTAATGAATGGGTCTTGCAAAGGCATATGCAAACTAGAGAAAAAAAATTAACGTTTCTTTTATAGTTACTGGCTCATTATTCTCAGTTGCCATTGTATCTGTAACATGATGTAGATTCACAGGTTTTGATATGGAATTTGATTATACTTATTATTATACTGTAATGCTGTACAATAATCTTATTACACTGTAAATTGTAAATGTGTTATAAATTGATCAAATACATATGCCTTTGTAAAAAGGAAAGTTTCGAAGTAATTTCGCAGTATTTTTCCAGATATGCTTAAGTCCAGTTTCAGCTGTAATTAACATAAGGAGAGCTCTCTTGAAGCCATTTACAGAATGAAATGTCTCTAGGGGTTAGTAAATTGCATGCTTTTGAGGTAATTTCCTAAGGAAGAAGCTTTTATACCTTACTATGAAATCTCTTAGACACCTCCTATGGAGCTGCAGTTGACTTTCATAAACAGCATAATGACTACATGTCAAAGAAAGAGTGATAAACTGTGGCTCTTCAAAGCAATAAAAGGTGCCTACAAGCTTTCTTTCTTTCTGCTGACATGTATAACATAAAATTAGCCCACAAAGACACTGAAAATATACTTTCTCTTGCAAAGGTGGGCAATTATTTTAAACACTGCAAAGCAACTATAGCGTCCTTGTTTAAATTTTTTTTTTTTTTTTTTTTTTGAGACAGGGTCTCATTCTGTCACCCAGGCTGGAGTGCAGTGGCACTTTCTTGGCTCACTGCAACCTTCTTCTGGGTTCAAGCGATTTTCCTGCCTCAGTCTCCCAAGTAGATGGGAATAGAGGCATCTGCCACCATGCCTGGCTAATTTTTATATTTTTAATACAGATGGGGTTTCACCATTTTGGCCAGGCTGGTCTCAAACGCCTGACCTCAAGTGATCCACCCACCTCGGCCTCCCAAAGTGCTGGGATTACAGGCATGAGCCACTATGCCCGGCCTCGTTTAATATATTTTGCTTATTATTGTTTTATTAGGGAAGAAGAAAACTCTTCGGCAATGTAAGTATTTTATTAAAAAATACACCTTAATAAAAATCATATTATACATTGTGAAAAAAAAAAGCAAAAAAAATCTTAACCCAAGTTCCCAGGAACTTAATAATTATAGGCTTAAAAGGATACATTTACATATGCAAGCCCAGGTTCTTTGCATTAAAACTTAGGGAATCCTACATATTCTTCCACGTATTTAACTAGCATCATGTCCTGTCCTATCCTATCCTATCCTATCCTATCCTATCCTATCCTATCCTATCCTATCCTATCCTATCATATCCTATCGTATCCTATCCTACCTGTCCTTTCTTAGTGTGAATAAATGTGTCACTGCTGTTCATCAATGTCTCATCATTATATGGTGGCTTAGTGTAGATGTACATATTGCAGGTCTCAGCATTTGGGGTGTGTGTGTGTGTGTGTGTGTGTGTGTGTGTGTGTGTGTTTAATTTCCTGAGCTATTCTAAGTGCAACCAAATACTATTCATCAAGATTTTAAGAATTAAATTATTCTGCCAAAAGGAATTCATTGCAAGAGTAGTAAATATTTTGAATGAACTAGTCTCAATGGTAAATATTTCTACCTGTAATAGAAACAAAAGAAATAATCATATTATCTTGAGAATATAATTCAAAATAGAATTAAGATAAACAAAAAATCTGTTTTAGATTCCTAACATTAAAATAAGTTATATTTAAGAAATTTGGTGCCATAATAATATTACATTAAATTTCTTTAGTGTTTTTTTTTTAGTTTTCAAAACACTTTCAAATATACCATCTTTTCTAGTCTTCATAATAGCTTCTTAAGGCAGACAGGGTTAGTCACCATTTTCCAAATAGGAGATTGATGCTCAAAATGGTGGTTAGTTTTCCAAGTTTATGCAACAAAATATTATAAAGCCAGGTCTAACACCTGTATTCATCATGTCTAACCCAATGTTATTTTCATATGGACTCCTAATATAAAAAGAAGACCAATATAAATAATATAAATAGAAAGACTAATATAATAGATATACTATAAATAGAAAAATACATAATATAAATAGAAGACTATATAATTAGAATTCTATATAAATCGAAGACTTCTATATAGATCATGACTATATATAGATTATATAATATAAAGATTAATATAATAGATATAAATATAAAGATATGTAAGTAGAAAGACTCTCAAAGGAAATTCATCCCCAAATGTCCATAGACAAGGATTTATTTCCCATGGCCCCTATGCATGTAAAGAGAGACTTACCACCTAAACCCTCACTCACAGCACCCTCCATCACCCCAGCTGCCACAGTCCCTGCCCTGGGAATCCAGGGACCTCTCCATGATCCAACAACTGAAGGATTAAGACCTGGTTAAGCAGGAGACCTTGGGGACCTTCCTCCTGTCTTCTAGCTGGAGTGTCTTTTGAACAGTCAGTGGCATGGCAAACAGGTAATTAAACATTTTGAAAATCGCCCTTGGTTTCACATGCCCATCTCAGAATGCCCATAGTCCAAAACATTTGGCATACAGAATATGGTAACTGTTCCCAAAATGCTTAGTTCTCTTGTATTTCTTATTATAGGGTGCTCCATGAGAGACTGATTTCTTGATTTCTTTTTGTGTGTGTGGTGAAAACCACTTTAGGGTAAAGTGTAAAAATGAAGGGTATTTTCTGTCATTGACAAGGAACATGCGAAATCTGTGATATATGAAACATTACGAGTGTATGAGGTCAAGCATTAAACACATGAGATGAGGTCATTGTTTAATGTTTTTACTTAATAGTTGCTACTATTGGTTAATAAAGACAAACAAAGACTAATGTCTCTAGGAGGAAATACAATTTTTAACCAAATTCAATCAAACTAATATTTTTTGAGGATCTCCAAAGTGATGGTACTTGGTTAGGTATTAGCTATTCAAATTTTGGAAAGAAGCCCACAGTTCAGTGGGGGTAGAGACAAATTATAAATAAATCAGGCCCAATAGATCCACTATTCTCAAAACCAATTATTTGTTTTATATTAGGTCTTTCCTCTTGGTTCAATGATTAGTATACACGTAATGAATGACAGGCAATACAATGTAGCAAGAGAAGACAAATCTACAGTCAACAACGGTTGAAGCCCTGGTTTTGCCATTTCCTTGTCTCTTAACTTTGCAAAGGTAATTTAAATAGATTCAAACACATCTTTGACCCTCATATACCAGTTTCCTAGCATTTTATATCCTTTCTGGAGTCTGTACAATTCAAGTAGAAAATGTTACAGATTTAAATCTAACTGGACTAAGTGGTTGAGTTGAGGATACAAAGGAGAGTCTAGATTTGAAGACATTTTTGGGATTAATTATCAGAATTGTGTGATCATTTTGATGTAGACTATTAGGAAAACAGAATAGATAAAGATGACCCCTAGTTTTTTAGCTTAGGGAACTGCTTAGGTGACATTGTCGTTAATGCAAGAGAGAAGGCAGAAGGAACTGGTTTGGAAAAGAAAATAGTGGCTTCTTTTTAGGACCTGTTAGGATCTAGGTATCTGTGGGAGTCACTGGACTCCTTTTGGGCACCACCTTCAAGCCTCTCAGCTATGCTTCTGATTCCAGCCAAGTCAAAATAAGCATTTGGTACAGGTTTTGACCCACTTACTGCTGACCGTGCCCATTCTGAAATATCAACTGCGGAATGCTAGCTTCTTTCCATAGGGATTTCTCTAACACTATGGTGTGCGATGCCCACGGCCAGGAAGCCCACTCACATTCATACATATGCAACCAGAATGCAAGGGAATAAACACTAAGTGGGAAAATTGGAAAGAAACGGGTGATGGCAGCCTATGAATAGATGGGTGGATTTATTTTGGTTTTCTTTTTTATTATTTGTTTGGTCTGGTAAACGTGTCAGCTTTCATGCTGTCACCTGGAATGCTGAACATTAAATGAGTTCACAGAAGTTAGTTGATTTTCCCTGACAAGAAGTGAAATTTTTTTCGGTTGTTGTTATTTGTTTTTTTCTGAAGGTTTGACATGGAAAGGGAATTCAGAATAAGAAGTGAAATTCTTGAACAAAAGGCTTTAATTTACAAGAGACAACTTGTGCCTCCAAAGGCATAGCTTTGAGCACTGCTAAGGATTTAGTGGTGGGTGAACCCTGTGGGTATTAGGAATCTCTTTGGTTTATGGTGCAAGGCACCAAATCCCTTCTATTAGTGGTTTCCAGTTCCTCAAAACTAAGAGCCCTTTCTACCAGAAATAAAAAACATCAGAAGAACTCTATGTAATAACTGTTGATTAAGGAAATACATAATGTTAGTGAGCTATTATAAATTCACTATGTCTTTGAAATAAATGTTTTATTTTGATAGATGAGAACAGCACCCACATAAGTTTGGAAATATAGGTCATTTATCTGGGAGTCTAAACAATGAAAGCATCAAAAATGGAGACTTCCCATTTTTCTTTATGACCATCCATTTAAAAAAATCACTGTAATAATTGGAGGGCAATTTGGTATAAGACATTCAACAAAGACAACATATTAGGGTGATATGTCTCAAACAATTGAAACACACATCAGTTTTGCTGTTTGTATATTTTGGCAAATAACAAATGTTTTAAAGATTTAAGCTGCAATGGTTAAAATGTATATTTTTATGCATCTCATTTCTTAATTTGTATAAAAGAAAGAAAACCCATAAGAAAACAACCAGAAAATTTGATAAATAAATCATTATTTTTATTGTTATGCCCTTTTTGAATTAACCTATTTAAACTCTGGAAATATTATTAATTTGGAACAGGTTATTTCTGTATAATCTGAGTAAACAATCTTCTACCGTATGTTTAAGATGTATGTGGAAGAGAAATGTTTTGAGATAGAATGTATATTTTGATTACTTGTAAAATTTTTCCCTTGACTTAATTCAAGCATGGAGCTCAATGTAGCAGTGAAGATTCTTCAGTGAGGATACTGCATTGCAATGCAAAATAAAATCACCACAAAAGCTTACTTATTGGCTCCCCTGGAAAGTCCAAGCATGACTAGAACCAAAGCTCAAATGTTGTTATCTGTCTCTTCCCATCTCTCTGCTCTGCTTCCCTCTGGGCTGGTTTCTTTCTCCTGAGGCCTCTCTCCCTGGCTCCCAGCAGCTCTAGGCCTATTGACCCCAACAGAGACAGCCTCTATCCCAATGTCCCCATCATTCCTGGACTAGGTCTTACCGGCCTAGCTTGAGTCTCCTCTCCATCTCTTAGTCAGGGTCTAAGGAATGAAATGCCCTTATTGGCCAGGACTAGGTCATGGGTCTATTACAAGAAAAATTGTTCCCTTATACGCAAAGGGAAGATAGGAAGAAGGTATATTCCCAAAGGAAATTGAGTGCTTTGCCAAAATAAAGAACAGTTACTGAGCCAATAAAGGCAAAAATATTCAATTCACCTAGTCTTAACAATTTTTAGAGGGGTTAAAGCAGAAGTTTGCTTGAAGATCACATTCTGATAGATCCTGAGACCACAGGCATCCTATAAGCCCAGGAGCCAGAGAGCAACTGGATAAGAAATGGCCACAGGCTGAGCCTTGTGGTGGTGACCAATGGGAAACACAGGAGCCTCCTCACGCTGTGGTGCTGTACGAAGCCCGAGGACCTTCACACAAACGTGGGGAAAGAAACCTGGTAGTGACTATGATGGGATTTCCTGTCAGCCTGGTCTGTTGGGTGCTTGGTGTCTGATGACTAAGATTTATGTGACCACTCATATTATTTACAGAAAGTACTTAGAGCATGTATGGATATATGTCAACTTTGAAAAAATTATACGACACCCTAGGAACCTGTGAGCTATGGATTAGAAACCGCTCTTTAGAACGAGGTTTTCTCTGATCTGGAAACTGAAATTATTCCTAAACATGCCTAGCTCTCTATCTTTTAATACAAAACTTCGGGCATTCACAGGATATGTAAGTCATAAATGTGGCGTCTAAGAATGCATATTTTGTAGTTGTCTGCCAGAGTTCAAATCCCTACTTCAAAATATATATATATATATCTGTTTCACCACTTTCTAGTTGTGTGGTCTTGGCAAAGCTAGTTAACATTTATAAGTCTCAGGTCCTCATCTTTAAAATGGAAATAAAAGCAGTACTTACCTCACAGGTTGATGTAAAGATTTAAAAGGCTATTGCTTTTACAGTGTTAACACACTTGACATATAGTAAATGCTCAATAAATGTCAGCAGCTATTATCTAGCCCCAAGAAAGTTGGAAAGGGTCAGGGTATATCTATCACCACATTTCAAACACCAATACAAAATGCTTAGCCTAAAGACCTTCGGGTGCAGTTGGCTGAATTACTGAGGGACAGATTTGCCAAGCAGTGGAGAAGGGATGTATTGCTAGTTCTGTTTGTATTTATCATAACCCAGTTGTCAGCTGGATGCCTTCCTACCTCCACCTGCAGCCATTAACCAATCAACACATTTCCCTGGCCTCACCTACATGCTCCCAACACAAGATTTAGGTACACGTGGCACACACTCCTCATTTTCATGACCGGGAAGTTCCAAGCTTTCCACTAATTTTTGACAACACACTGCCTCTTCTCCCTGTGCCTATATATGATGCCTTGTTTCAGCCTCTGCTGATCTAGATCCAAAATTCTGCTTCTTAGTGGATTTCTGCAAAAGATCAATTCAAACCAACAATTTCACACATTCTCAAACCTTCCTAAAGTTTCACAGGGTCGTGGGAAGAGGTCACATCTCATGCTGCCGTTTGACTAGACCCACCCTATTCATGCTCTTCTTCCTTTGCTCTGACCTCTCTGGAATAACAAGCAATTCTTACTTATATCCCTTGGAATGAAGTTTTTACTTCCAAGTAAAATTATCAAGATATATTTTCCTAACAAATACAGTTTTCTTACTGAGGAATTGTGTCACAGATGTTGGAGAAATAATGTTTTCAACCTCATGACATTATGTTAGTCTTTATTCTATACACCCATGTAGGAGATGCATAATGTGCACTTACTTTGAAAAGGGCTCTATATGGGAGATGAAACCTGGAGCATAGATCTACTACAACTGAATCTACCAAGAATGAAATTATATTACATTTCAATGTACCAATAATGAATGTCAAGGATATAATGAATCTGTAAGAATTTTAAAATGAAATATTAAGGTGTTTTAAAATTCAAAATGTGGATATTTAAGTCTTGACAACTGACCGACTTTTAGCTCCATTTCAATGATATTTTATATAATTTGTATTTATTTAATTAAACTCGGGGGTTTACATCTAAAAGAAAAAGCTTGAATATCTAGCCTATAGGAAATTGAGATTCTTACAAACAATCTGTGTTTCCAAGAGAAGAGAACTCTGAAATTACACAATTATTTACTTAGAAAGCTAATAAAATATATAAACTTCAGGAAAGCAGCAGCTTTTTCTCTTTTGTTCACTAATATGTTCCAAGCTCCTGAAACAGACTCTGGCAGATAATCCACAATTGCAAATTAGTTAATACACAAGAATTCATAGAACTTCATTTATCCAACACACATGTATTATCTGCCTATTTTATGTCTGACTGGTTCTAGGTGAATTAGAGATCTAATTTTATTTTTAAGGTCCCAAAATATTAAAATTTCTACCACTTTCTTAGAGAGATTAGTAGCTCTCAGAAAGTTTTCCCTGACAGGCCGGTGCACTGGCTCACGCCTGTAATCCCAGCACTTTGGGAGGCCGAGGCAAGCAGATCGCGACATCAGGAGATCGAGATCATCCTGGCTAACACGGTGACACCCTGTCTCTACTAAAAATTAGCCGGGTGTGGTGGTGGGCGCCTGTAGTCCCAGCTACTTGGGAGGCTGAGGCAGGAGAGTGGAATGAACCCAGGAGGGCGGAGTTTGCAATGAGCAGAGATCGTGCCACTGCGCTCCACTCCAGTCTGGGCGACAGAGCGAGACTCCGTCTCAAAAAAAAAAAGTTTTCCCTGACAATTAAGTGTTTCATTTTTCTTTTAATCTTTCCTCATAACTCAATCCTTTAGTTTTCTGCTCAGTTGTTCTTTACTGACCTATGTACAATTAGCCAATATCTTTTTCTGAACTGTATGTATGCCCTAAACAAAGCATTATATTCCAGGCATGAAACCTCAAGTCATTTTGCAAGGAACTATCTGTTCTCTGATTTTAGGCAAAATAATTGTTTAAATGTAGTTTTGTGGCGTTGAGTTTTTTTATTTTTCACTGACATAATTGCTATTGAAAATTTCTTTTCTTACCTTCACTGGGAGCTCTTTCAGAATAACCACCTTTCCTGTCTTTACCAGTTCCATCAGTAGCTTGCTACTGCTAACATGTAAGAAACATCTACAGCCAACTTTGAGAAATATTTTGCATATATTTTTTCATGTAATTCTCACAAAATAAAACTCCTATGGTGCAAATATTATTACTGTGAATTCAACATAGATAAGAGAACAGGGGTCACATACAATGAACTGAGATTTCAGCCTGGGTGTTCTGATTGGAATGCTTAACCTCTCTGTTAATGTTGTCGTACATGTTAGATTAAGTTTATTTACACCATCTTTCCTTTACTTTTGGTTAATATTTTTAACTTCTGTGTCTTTTGTTGATCTATACCTCAAGACAAAATCTTGGGATTGTAAAGTTCTTATTTTTCTTCAAGGTTTAAGTAAAAATACATGTTCAACTTGGAAATATGTGTTAGTGGCCAGTTAAGTATCCACTCATCCATTCATGTCTTCCGCCATATGAAGAACATCCAAGTTTACCTTTGGGAATATCAGCCTTCTCCCACTGTGTAGCAGGCATGTGGTTTGAATGGAATTCATCCCACTTCTGCCTCCAGGTATGGACTCTGACTGATGTTAATCTATCTGTTAATCTAATCTCTGCTGATTGAGGGAGGAGCAGTAATTTAGATTGAAGTCAATCAGGATATAAAGATCATCTGACTTCAGTGATTGGCTCAGGCGGGTCCAGACTGAGATTCAGGCATCTATGCCATGGTGGAAGGCAAAAAAGTCCTCTCTCTGGCTTAGAACAGTATGATGAACTGATATGCACTCTCACTTTTATATCTAAATTCAAAATTTTTTCTCTTTCACTTGATCAAGAAATTTCTTTCACATTTCTTCTTTTGAAAGATACCTTCTATGTTTAATTCTGTCCTAGGAGCAACTTTTAAAAACTCATTCAAATTAATTTCTCTAATTTCCTAATCTTTTCTTTCTTGAAGTTCAATTTACTTGAAAATCTTTTCCTGACACTAATTTATCAGCGCACTGAGCTATCACAGTTCAAGGTCACCAGTAGCAAAGCTGTCTCTTAATGTCACATTGCAAATTAATTAGTTCCTGCCAATAAGCGGTATATATAATATGTCTTTGTCTCCATTCAGCCCACAAAAACCATATAATGCTAATGCTGGAAGGAAACTTAGGGGTCATCTAATCCTACTTAATTATTTTACAGATGGGAAAATTGGGGCCAAAAGAAGTGATGTGACCTGCCTAAGGTCACACAGTTAAAGGGAGGTGTCCTGTGATTCCTGGCTCTTTCCATTAAATCATGCCTCCTCGTGTTCAATGAAGCCTACCAAAATTAAATAAATAACACCTTGTATTTCAGGAAACGAGTCCAACTCATAATCTGGTACAATTGGTGTGCCATAAACCATGGAGGCAGCTTAAAAGGAGCACTAAATTGAACTGAATTGATTTTCAACTCTCAATCCAAATTAATATAATTTTTCTGTGGATAAAATTCTATTTAAATTTTGCTGCTCACTGAAAATTAATTTTTAAATAATTTTGGGTCATAAAGTTGACTTGATGCTTGGAAACTATGTTGCAGATGCAATGTGTTTGCTTTTATGAAACAACAGAAACTTTAGATATAAAATAACAAAATTTTTGGTAGATTTTCTTTACCTGCTTTAAGACAGTGATAATTAAATACTAAAATATTTTTTCATATGCTTCCTATAGAGCCGACAGACATTCTTCTTTTGTTCTCCTCATTTGTAGCATGGTTTTATTAAAAGCTCTCTGATCATCAGAATCAGTCCTGAAGCTTTTTTAAAGTGCAGATTTTCAACTGCATCCCAAAGCAGAACCTTGGAGGGAGAGCTTAGGTAGGTGTACTGTTTAAAAAGTCCTCTGGTAATTCTGCTAGTTGGTTTAGTCAAGAAGCACAGCACTCTAGCATTTTACGAAATATGCATCTGGAAACATTTTACTGTTAAAAAAGAAAATTCCATCATATAATCATAACCAAATATACTCATTCAGTGGACAATGGATAACTGGAATAGTTATCAAGATAGTCACATCTTCTTCATTGGTAAAAATAATTATGTAAACAAATTCCAAATTTCATTGACTCTAAGATGCCATTAATTGTAAGATGAACCATTATTTATGTACCACTAAGAAAAAAAGAACGTTGGTGGTTAAGCTGACATGCCATTAATTCTAAGATGCTTTGTGATTTAAAGTTGATAAAAAGCATGCATTTTAAAATTGATGGTGTACAGTAAGTTCTACTGTAGTAACTGAAGTTACAGTGGTGCCTGCCAGGTTGAAAGTGAGTAAAAGAGGGAGATCAACCTCCAGGATATTAGGAAAAGGGAAAACCCGTATTAATGATTCTAGCAAGACATCTCTGTGGGTCTTATAAACAACAACATCTAAGGCTTTCCTGAGAGCTATTCATCCTGCTGAGCTCGAGTTCACATGATGTCTTAGGGAGGAGCTTTGCATAAAACTGATGGCAGGATGGAGCCCTTCATCTACAGATCTGACTTTGATGCACACCCTCACCTTCCTCCACCTCCCACACACACTTCTCTGAGAGGTCACTGAGAAGCAAAGCATTCAAGGCAAACCATGCTTTTAAAAAGTGATTTTTCATAAGGGTGACATTCGATTGTTGTTGTTTATCTAGGAGGGAGGATTTAATTTTAATAGGCTTCATATTATCATTGCTTGTACCAAAAATGTAGGAGTTGAATTTCCTGTTATGGTACTTGCTTCTAGTTTGTGTTATTTTAAAAAGCCAATATTTAAACTGAAAGTTTTTACTTTTAACAATACAGTATTTATTGGGGAAAAAATGGATAAAACTTGAAGCTAAACTTTTCCACTCTCCTTCTTTGATATTCAGTATGAATAATGATACATTTGGATTTATCTGTCCTTTTCGTTTCATAACTACCCATACTGATTTCATAAACACAATATCCTTCTTTATTTATAATCTTAATTTTATATATTTTAAATTATATTCTGGTTGCTCTGCTAACTTTGTTTACTTTGATATTGTGTATACTGCCTCCATTTATGCTGTAGGCATTCCTTAAATATATTACAGTTTTGGACTGTGCATTCATCTTTACCACTGACAGTCCTTATTAGATTGCTGGAAGCATCCATTTGTGTAGTTTATTTGGGAGAAAGTAGGAGCTGCTTCTGTAGCTTCCATGCCATGCTGTTTTTAGTGAGAAAGGGGGAGGGGCAAGATATGTCACTGAGCAGTCACTGTTTTCATGATCGTAGATGTTCCCCCTTCATCTAAGCAATATCAACCATCAGGAACACTGCCCTTTCTCTTCATCCAGGGTACCCCTTTTCATTGTTCCTAATTGGTGGCAGATTCCTGCCTAGGTTTTGTGGTCCAACGTAGAAACATGAACAGTGCACAGTGTGTATTTCTGCTCCTTACTAATGAACTCCAAATAATGATCCTATCCAATGCCTAGGCCCCAGCTATGCTGGGCTTCCACTGCCTCTGTCTGTGGCCCACCATTAGTGCTTCCTTTCACACATTCTGACCTACAATTTCTCTGTTCAGTTTCATCCCGTCTGCTTTCCAGTGTTCATGAATTCATCACAAATTTTGGTCTTCTGAGTTTGATGTCTTATTTTCAAGAGCAGTGACATATGTAGGCACGTTGTATGTGTATTTTTAGACATAAAGAAGGATTGACTGTCAATTTGATCTTTTATCACCTCTCTGCTTCATATTTCAGGGAACTTCAGTTTCTGGGTTCCCTGTCTACTTCTGGGCCAGTTTGCAAATAACAGACACTTGCAAAGATTACAAGATTTGAGAAGGGGAAAAGCCAGATTATTTCCCTCGCTCCTCTCTGCTTCTTTTGGCATTTTGAGCACGGCTTTGTTTCCTCTGTGACATCAGCACCCGCTCACTGCCTCCTTTTAGGGTCCCAGGCCAGGGCCGGGACCATAGCTGGACGACTCTACCTCCTGAGTTCTATCACCAGAGCGTAGAAATAGTGGCTCTCTGCTGTTTTATGTGTTTTATTTTTCTTTCTCCTGTTTTCCTTCTTTGCATTTCCATCATGTGGTAACCAATGTCCTCTATTAAATTCCTTTTATTAAAAAGACAGAATGATTTGTTTTCTTGATGGTCCCTGAATGATACAAAGTAGGAGACTAAAACCTGTTCTCAGTTCATCACCTTGAAATGAACGCCTAGACATGCTAATCCATTTTAAAAGCACAGTTTAAATGCTGTTTAAAATCATATATAATAGAAAGCCATATAAGCACCCTCCAGTTTAAGTCCAGAACTTCTTAGCTAATTTCTTAGAGTAGTTGGACTATTCCAGTCCTTACACAGTTCTCCATTTTCTAGTGTACTTGCAATAGTGCCTTAATGACAATGATTATTATTTATCTAATACAGACAATTTCCATTTAGATATTCACAACCTGGTCTAAATAAAAATCATTTTCTACTTGCACTGTATCCATTTTTCTATTTTTTTTAAAAAAATTGGATGTCAACTCTATCCAGAGTTCGGCAGTTTGTTGTCACTTTATTACTGCCATGTTTAGGATGAGAGACATTGATTCAGCCACCAACAGCCTGTAGTTATCCATGTATTTTAATTGCTTTGGCAAGCACTTTACCTGTTGCTGCTGCCTGTTCAACCCAAGAAATCAAAAATTCTTAAAACTTACTTTTCCAAAGAGAATTCCCTGCCTGCATTCTTGCTGTTTCATGACAGGCAAGGAAAAGACAGTTATCAAGGGACTGCTGTTATGCATGTCATATTTCTCCAAGGCCCTTTTCCTCTCAAGAATCCATAAGTAGCTCTTCACTCAATTGACTCCTTGTTCTTAACTAAAATTTGAAGTTCAAATCTGCTATTATGTATTACTTCGAATGATTCGAGATTATTCATTAGCTGGTTCAGCATAATGTTTTTTTAACTAGAGACTTTTTAATGACCTAACTTTTTTTTTTAAATGAATATTTACACTGCTGAACTATAAAAGCTTTGAGTCATCCAGGTGATGGTTTGTTCACAGGTATTTGCAATTAAAGCAAATGTATTTTATTTTGTTTCTTTGGATTAACTATCATTTATTGAGTGCCAATTATTATATACTTTCAAATACATAATTTATATATTATTGCCTTGTTAGATATGTTATTACCCTTATTTTAAAACCAAACTCAGATTTAGCAAATTTATATAGCTAATAAACATAGTCCAGTTTCTCTTCTACTAGATTAAACTGTTAGAATCATTGATTTTGTTGATTTGTAATATTTGTAACAATGATCTGGTGCAGTTTTCAAATTTTGTATTGTTGTGACAGGACATGATTTTTGGAATACAATTAAACTTTCCAGGGTCTCAGGTATTGGCTGCTTTTGTAAAGCAAATATATTTTAAAATGTTCTTTTATATATGAATACATCTTGTACTATGAAGTATAAACATTACAATTAAATCTGACAGCTAAAAATTTTAGTTTGAATCTTCCTTCTCTAAATTTCAAAAGCAACTTCAGATTTTGTTAAGGCTCTGAGAAGCCACAGTTTTATAGCCACATAGAAGCTTTTGAAAAATGGTCTATGACAAAACAACTTCCAAACGGTGTCCCTAGTGAGTTTTGAGAGTTCCATCACCTCTTTGTTAAAACACCAAATCAAAAAAAAAACCTGTTGGTTTATTTAATCTAAAAGATTCCACAGGACTAGACTCTTTAAAGATGAGCAAAGAACAGCTACTAAGTAAGAAAAAAAAAAAGTTTTCACCTGTGATTCTGTAACTTACAATAGACTCTTCTCCATTCTGCTCAACCTCACCTGCTAGCAGTTTCACCCACTGATCTGAGGTTACATGCTCTGTCTCAGATATTTGTTCTGATGGAAAACGTTTTACTTCTGGGAGTTAAAACAAGACTCCATGGCATATCAATGCCAATATAATTAAGATTCTCTACACAGGAAGTAAACAATGTGCATCATTTTCTATATTGATTTATTCTTCCCCACTTTCCATCTGGAACTACCATTTTCAAGCAATCGCCACAAATATGTGGAGGGCCAATTTAGCAGGCTGTGTAAGTACTTATGCTTTGGAAAACTCTTTTTTTTTTTTTGGATTCCACAGGGACAGCCAATGTGGGCACATTTAGCATCAGCTTTTAGTCTCAGTTCACTCCTTCCTGCCTAAGTTTCTAAGCCACATATGCCTTCATCATTCCAGCCCACTGACTCATTGAAAAATAAATACTGAGGTGATAATTAATTAGAAAGGCTGCATTTTCCTTTCTTACAACAAGTTAAGTGTTTCTTCCTGCCAGAATTTGGCTTTCAGGAAAGGAGGTGTGTAATGTCCTTATGTTTGGGTTTACATTGGTTCATTTTTCATCAGATTCTCCAAGCTTTGATACCTGTGGCTTAATATTCATAACATTTTGCTTGGATTTTTAACTTTATTCGAAACCCATATAACTTCCACAACCAGTTGAGACAAACCAGATGAAAGATTCCAACCACATCCACTCACCACACCAATTTGTTGCTGTTTCCTTAGGTTTCTGGTCCCCCAGCTGTGTGGCTTGGTTCGTGTGAGGCCAGATGCAGAAATGGGTGGGAAATTATTACCTAACTAAAGGAGTGTTAATCATTTCCACTTAATAGAGGGAACATTTTTATTGCTACTTTACTGATGGAATCTTTCCCCAAGGCAAGAAACAATAACAAAATCCCTCCTACCTGCCTGTCTCAAAAGAATTCTAATCTGTCTGGGAAATAACCAGCACCAAGGGATGTTTATTGAATGCCCTCAGGGAGGTGGTACTCCTTTGGATGTCCTAGGAGTTGCAGAACGGTTTAAACAAGCATTGGTTAAGCCAGGTGAAAAGAATATGCACTAAACTTGCACTCAAAGGTTCCAGGTTCCAGTCCTGGCCTGCTATTTATCAGCTGTGACCCTGGAACTCTCAAGAACTGTCACTATTTATTGAACAACTCAAATTTGCCAAGCATGCTACATTCATTTCTAAAAATGTCAGAAACCGTACAATAATTACTGAGCCCCATTTTGCAAATTAAAACAGAATAAGGCACAGAGAGTTTCAATGACCTGTTCCAGTCCAAACAGCAATTTGCTGAGCCAGGAACTAACTCTGGGTTTTATTTTTCTGACTCCAAAGGCTACTACTTTTCACGATACTATGACAAATAATTTTCCTTTTCTGAGTTTTAGTTTTGATTTACTTTAATCTAACAAAATACAGTGATTGGGCTAAACCTTAAAAATGCCTTTGAACTTGGATACCATATGATTCTATAATTGAACCTAAGCCTTAGACTTGGGGAGATTACAGTTTGGTTCAGTTCAGCCCAAACAATACACATATTTATAAAGGAAAGCTGAGCAGCAGCACTGAGTAGGAAGGAGGTGGAGGTGGTATGAGATTAAGGGTCTGGTATTAATCTGGGAAAGCTTCCGGCCTAATGGGTTTTCATCTGGTACAGGCAGGAAGAGGCACAATGTCAGGTGGCAGATGGGAGGAGGTCGGCTCGAGCCTCAGAGGAACCGGGGGCAAACACTGTTGCAGATGATTCAAAGTGAGAGACCATTAGCAGGTCTGGCTGACCGAATAACAGACTCTCGGGATCAAGGCGCTCGTGCTGTGGAAAACGAAAATGGGCCCCTCACGCAGTATTCTTCCCTCCATGGGAATTCAATAAACATTATTGACTGACTGACAGGTGAACTGAACTGCAGAATTGCTTTGAAGCCCACAGTTACAAGCTATAATTGAGAAACTGTCAAGAGATTCAAATTCACGGAAAACCATGAAAGAAAGAATAATGTTTCCATGTTTCGGAGCTTGCCAAAATATAAAGTTTCCTTTCTGCTGTTAATTTCCTCCCCCTTCTAATTCATTTTTTAAAACTTCCATCAAGGAGAATTCTATTTTGTAACTATACATAATTAATATTTAGCATTTTTCTTTTCAGAATCTTCAAAATGTTAGCAAATGTTGACAATGTAACTTTTCTAGTATCCTAGGAGGAAAAGCGGCACTGGTTGTAGATACTTCTCCAGTTTTTCCTAAGGTAAAACACTATTAAAAAAGGAATTCTAACAGCCGTTGGATCACAAGCTACAAAGTAGCTCATTAAAAAATGCAGGCTGGGAAACTATAGCAGAACTCTTTATCATGAGTTCTAATTGTTTTTGGTTTTTTTCTGTAACGTGGTATTAATCAATTGCTCCTAAATGTGGCTTAGGAGATGCAATCTTTGAACGTATAAAAACAATCCTATCTACTATGTGCCAGGCACCTTTTGCTAGAAACTTTATGTGCATTATCCTTAATCCTCAATCAATTCTCTAAGATAGAAGAAATTTCAGGACACAGTGGTTCAGTAACACCCAAAGCAGTAAAGCCAGGGGTGCAACACTGGTCTATTTGACCCCAGATTTTCTGCTTCTTCCATGCTGTACCTTATAAAAGATAAGTTTAGACTGACAAGTACCTGTGCTTGTCCTCTAACAAAAGTCATTGACATATATATTTAATAATTATTTCAGAATATCTTTAGACCTTTACAGAATCACTTGAAATATGCCGAAAGCACAGCCACTCCAAAATATTTCTCTTACCTTGACAGGAAGGAAATTTTCAATTTTGAAGTTAATGGGTCCACCCCGACCCCATGAAGAAGTGGGATAGTTGTGAAGAAATGTTTACCAGAAATCTAAAACTGTTATTTAAATAAGGGCAAAACCTAGGGTCAGGCAAATTTGCGATGAGTGAGATCCTGCCACATTTATTAACTGTCACCTTGGAAGATGGAAGATTTTGCCCTTAGTAGGGTGATACCTAGATTTGGTAAGATTAGTTTGCTGCAGAAATGGGGTATGGAGCTAGATTTCAGGAAAGAAGAAATCAAAACAGAACAAATGAATGGCTGGCAGGAAAAATATCAAGTGTCCTCCATGGATTGGTGTCCACTGCCCCCCCAAAAAAGTCTCCTTTTACCTTTCCCACTATTAAATGAAAAGGGGGAGCTAAATGATTTTCAACCAAATAACATTTCTGTTCTGAGTTTCTCTGAATGTATTTTGCTGAAAAAGGAAAGTACGAGGGCCTGTGGTTAAAAAAACATAAAAAAGTGGCTACAAAACCCAAATTTCTCCAGAGAAAAAAGAGAAGTTACACAGCAAAGCACAGCTTGAGATTTTAGCCTAAAGCATCAATAGAACAATGGGTGCATCTCCACAGACTACTCTAAATCAGAGCCTTCCATGTCGTGGATGTGCCATAGTCTGTACATTAACCACTTCGGTACCTATTACAACTCTCTTTCCTCCTGCTTGCTTTGTCTTCAGATCTGAAAAGCATCTTCCATTGAAGCTAAGAATGGGCTTGTGATCTTGTGGTCAGTTCTCTCCAACAAAACTATAGGCTGAATTCTAGTGAAGACTTGCCTTCACATAAAAGAAGAAATCTTCCTTTTTTCCTTCCTGATGATTCCTGCCAGGAATTCAGATGCAACACCACTTTGGCAGCATAATTTTGTGACCATGATTAGGAAAACCTCTCAGCGGGGATGGAAGAGTAAGAAAATAAGGCTTCCTTGATGACATTTGCTCCCAGCCTTTTTCCAGACTGTTGTATAAGAAAATTAAACTCCCTACTGGTTTTAGCCATTGCTTATTGTGTTTTTTGTTATAACCAAAAGCAATCCTAACAAATATGTGCATCTCTGAGATGCTTAATCCTATGTGCCCTATAGTCTTACAAACTTGCTTTGCTGTTCTCACACAGATTAATAATTATAATTATTACAATGTGCCTCACAAATGTGGCACAGCGTGTAGATAATAAACTGCTCTAGGTGAATTGCATTTCTTCTAAATATAAGAAATGACATGGAGCACTATTAAAATCAAATCCATATGCATGTAAACATCTATGCCTATGTGAACATAAATGTGTACCTATAGTTGGCCCATGAGCTCAGAGCTACACCCCACACTGAGATTTTTGCAATTCAAAACAAATGTGCAAACGAAAAAATGTTTCTTGATAAATGCCAGCAACCTGACCATTCCCACAGGTACTCAAAAAGCCTCAGGTACAATACTGCCATAGAAGGATTGGGTGTTTGAAGACATCAGCTAGGGTAGCCTCCGTTGGCAGATAGGATTTGGGTCAATAACCACTCCAAAAATAATCACTGCAAAAGCAGTCAAAAGGCTTCTTATTCTTTATATCAGATGGGTTCTTTTTGCATTTGTGCACTTATTCTTGCCAGAAAATCAGAGACTCAAAGACTGTGAAAATATTCAATGGATGCAATGGAATTGAAGACAGTACATAAAGAAAGTTGCTTTCCATGTTCTCCTGATTTCCTCATAGAATGTGGCTCACTTTCTGTTTTCTTAGCTTTGTCTGCTACTTACCTTCCGCATGGCAAAGACTGAGTTATTTGTTCAAAGTAAAAAAACAGTCATTGTTTTATTTATTTCATGTCTTCATGTTTAATACATTGTCTTCTTTCTCTGGTACCAGTAGTAAGCTCTAATGTTCTTTTTTGTAAATTCTTGAATGAAAATATACATTAAACAAAGACAAAACATTTAAATTTCTTAACACGTACATGGCCTCTTTTTTAGTTTAAACATAATATTTAAATAAAGCAAGCAAAAGGAAGAATTGTATAGGAAAAGACTCACAAATATATTTTTTTTCAAATTCTGATATTTAATTAGAAAACCTCACCCATTATACAGCAATTAGATATCATTTTAGAGCCATTCTTTTCCCCCAGGGGGTTGGTAGTATAGATGGGAGACTGAAATTTTCTGGCACATCAATCACCTAACACTTTCAGCCTTTCCTTTCAGGGTAGAACAGGCCTATATGAATATTTAACTATAGCTTGATTAAGGAAACTAGTGATAAATACTATAAGTTTGATATTAATCTAGGAAGGTAACTATGTACCTTGACCTATTAGCTTACTCTTCTAAAAATTCTTAACATATATTGTCATCATGTTTTAACTGCATCTTAATGAACAGACTGGCCTAGTCATTGTAATGGAGTAAAGACCACATTCTCAAAAATAACTGCTATAAATATCTGATATCTGAATAATTATTCATCTCCCTCAGTAGCATTACATTTTATTACAAAGTGAAAACCAAGCCTTCATTTTATGGTACTGGATTAGTTACCACACAATCAAGCCCAAGAGATATGATCTTCCCACTACAAGCTTCAGAAATAAAAATTATTATGTCTTCACATCACTACACATAATATATATATTAATTCCATCAATGGGACCTAAGTCCTGTTTGGTAATCTACCTTACCATTAAAAAAAATTTTAAGTGTTTTCACCAGAATTCTTTTCAGAGAGAACACTGAAATTCTTTAGAAAAAAATTCATGAACAGTTGGGGCTGGTTGAAGGTGCAAATAATACTGTCTTCATAGTGTTCTACAAAACAAAGTGGAAGAATTTCCTGGTTATATCAGAAAGGTATGGAAAAGAGTGGAAAGTGAGACACGGAGGTAAGAGGGGTGAAACTCTACAGAAAGACACCATTTCCCAAATATCTTCAATAAAATTACAGGATCCTGATCTACTGTAGTTTGTGTGGAATAATTATTTGTTTACTTATTCACTGACTTATTAAAATTAGTGACAAGGAGAGCAGCTTGGACCCAGGGCTTTAGCAGGGAGGTGCAAGAAGTAGAAGAAAGGGAAAGAAATTTCAAATTTTAGGAGCTGTTTTATTAATACTTCACAGGGAAAAAAGCCACAAAGGAGTATGAGCTTCATAGGGTTTTTCCAGATCTTTCCAAGCACAACCCAGTGAGATTCTAAGCACAATCATCTCATATATGGAAAAATATTTGCTGAATAATAATACCACTGCTATGTGCCCTAAATGAAAATTTTTATACTAACCTTTCTTAGTGAATATTTTTATATCATAAAGACTTACTTCTTATGCCTATAATTCTGAACATTCTCCAGTTAGATCATACTGAGTTGGTTACAAACAAATACAGGTATTCCACCAGGTGTCCTTTAATGCACCTGGAATAGGTTTCAAATAATGTTTAAAATTTGTTGGGAATTATATATTTTCAAAGCACAAAGATAAAGTGAATTATAAATTCTCTTTGTGCTGTTACTATGCAGCAGTCCCACTTTAGCTGATAAATACTAAGTACTTGCCATCCTTTTTGATTCATGGGAAATTAGTTTGAATTATGCATGTTATTCAAGGTAATCAGGGATGCTTCTTAGGCAAAGACTGTGATCATCCTGCTATTAAAGAAATTGGGAAAAGCATCAGAGAGTAGCTAGAATGAGATATGGAATTTGAATGACAGGACTGTGACAGCAGAAATGGGAAGATGTCATTTCCAAAAGACAGAAGACATGGAGACAAGAAAACAGGGTGTGTTTGGGAAGGAGCCTCTGGTCTCAGTCCTCTGGAGGGTGATGTACGGAGTCAGCATTAGGAGCCAGTTTTTGGCACTAGTGTTGATGTTCTCATGATGGAACAGTGGTCAGGCGTCTTCAGTGAGCTTTTCATGCACTGGGCGTTGACAAGTGAAAGCCAGAAAGGAATAAGCTGGACAATGCCAAGTGTTGACTACAGCTGGCAAATGGGTGTGATGGGGACCAAAATTATTAATGCATGACTGTTTGCCATCTTCCCCATCTGCACATCTACTCAAGAGGAATATGACTTTTCTATACCATTTCTTCCTTTTCTCTACTTGCCTAGGAGAGCCCTGCCTTGTCAGTTCCATTCTTTTGGCTCTCACAATCAAGAATGAAAAATAGATTTTAAAAAGTACATAATCAAAGAGGCAGAAGAAGGCCTGTGCCACTGTTATTGGAATGCAACAACCTTCAGAAAAACCCAATACACAAGTTGAAAACAGCTTTCCTTTTTAAAAAAAATCCACACAAAGTTAGATAATCAGAACCAGAAGTTTAAGGGATATTCTCTGCAGGGGGTAGCTCAGCACCATTATAATTTGGACATAAATATAATTTATATTCATTGGTTAGTGTGGTCGGGGCTATTATGGTAGGCATAAATGAAAGGCTAGGGAGATTTTACTTAATTAGACAGGGACTTGGGAGCCATCGAGGGCTGCTGAACAAGGGCCTGATGTGATTAGTATTCTTAGGAAGAATATTCTAACAATTTATCCATTTAAATGAGAGAAAAAAAATAAAAGACAAGTGAAATCAGATAGGAGACTTTGAACTATGCCTGGTGAAAGGTACTGAGGAACTAGAATAAAACGGGAGACTGAGACTAGCAAAAAGAAAATGGTAAGGTATTTGGAAAGTAAAATTAACAGAACCATTCTAAGAGGCAAAGGAAAAGAAAGAGTTGATATTTGGTGCTTGAGGCCTCAGGAACTGAAGGAATGAGAGTGCCATTAACAGAAGCAAGGATGCCAGGAGAAAAAACTGACTTCAGGGTAGAAAGAGTCAGCTCAATTTTACCAAAGTTGTTTCAGATGTACAGGAAGAAATCTGAGTGAGGGTGCCCAGTGGACAACTGGAAATGCAAGTGCTGAGAGGAAAGGTCTGTGTCTGTAGTGCTCACTTTTCACCACTATATGTATCTCCGAAGCTCAGCATATATTAGGTGACCAATGCACACTGTGTACAAATATACACATATGCATACGCATGAATGCAGAATGAACACAGAGCTGTCCGGTACTCTATTAGAGTTTTTATGACATACTATTGCTGTTTTCTCATGCTTGATTCTCTTTATAGATTCTAAGTTTTAAGTATACATCGTAGATCTTCATTATCGAGTGCCTGGTAGACATTAAATCCTTAATACATGTTGTTGAATTAATAAGTTAGTAGATCCTCTTTTAGTTTATATACAGCCCGATTCACAACTCTCAACTCCCTTTTTTATATTAAAATAAGATAGATTCGCTAAATGTCATGTTAATAAATAGCTAAATGCACATACCTATAAAACTTATTTTAAACAAAGAGTAACATCATGGGTTTGTCCCATTGCTTTGGGAATATAATTTCAGGTATTTTAACATTTGATAATTCTGTTTGGGCTAATGGCTTCCTTAAAGTTGTCAGAAATTGAGGCCTGGCACCGTGGCTCACGCCTGTTAATCCCAGCACTCTGGGAGACCAAGTCGGGTGGATGACTTGAGGACAGGAGTTTGAGACCAGCCTGGCCATCATGGCAGAAACCATCTCTACTAAAAATAGAAAAAATTAGCTGGACGTGGTGGCGGGTGCCTGTAGTCCCAGCTACTCGGGAGGCTGAGACAGGAGAATCCCTTGAACTTGGGAGTTGGAGGCTGCAGTGAGCCAAGATCTTGCCACTGCACTGCATCCTGGACAACAGAGTGAGACTCTGTCTCAAAAAAAGAAAAAAGTTGTCAGAAATTATATTTTCTTCCAATTACAAAAAGTCTAAAAAAGACCTTTGAGCAACAACTTGGATATGATGTTTTAAGGTAAGTTTTTTTTTGTTTCATGAATGGTTGAGCTTCCCCATAACAGATGACTCATTTTTGTCCCCAGCACAAGCTTTCAGAGCAAATACTAACTGCAAAAACGAAATCTCACAAGTCTCCTGTGATGCCAAGCTCTTCCCAAGTTCCTCCCTCTCCCACTGCAGAGTGTGAGGGACTTCTTAAGGAACTTTCTACTGGGAGCGCGTTTTTGTCCCATATTCTAGGTTAAAAGGACTATATATACATACATAGATATATACACACACACACACACACACACACACACATATATATATAAGATCTCTTTTGTTATTATGGATCATTCACTGGAAATGTTCACCATAAGGATGGCTTAATAGTAAAATATAAAATTAAAAATTTTGGTCTGCAAGGAGTTCCCCCATCACCTTTGGACTGAAATGGTTTCATGAAACTTAAAAAAAAAAAAAAAAAAGACAAACCTTGAAAACAACATCTGGTGTTGAGTTCAGAAATGAGAACCAGATATGCTTTATTATCCGTATTTCAGTTCACATGATTAGCCTGCCAGTATGGTGAAAGGGAAAAGGTTTACTAATTTAATTTGTGTTTTGTTTTGAAGAAATAATAGAAATATTTTGACGCTTAAAACAGTTATGAGTCCTTTTTTAAAGTATGCAGGCCATCCTTAAACATACAGAAGGAGTATTAGAATTAATAATGATTTTTTAAATATGTTTAGCATTATTATAATCCACTTTAAAGGATTCTCTGAAGCGTTTCCTCTAAGTAGCAACAACCAAACGATATTAAGGGCACATTTAAAAAGCCTTAAAAACTGGTTTTCCAAGTAATGTATGGTAGATGGGTTCCTGGAAAACAAAACTGAGAGCAAATAACCATTTGATTCAGCAACCTCATTGTCAGTACACATCCCATCCACAGTGCTGTCAGAAAAGAAGAAGTCGAGTTTTTGTTTTTTCAAACTTCAATGATTTACATTATGAAAATGAAAAATTGAAGATATATGCAGAAACTTTGGGGAAGGGGATTAGTATAATTATAAGTTGTTTAAAATTTACCAAGCACTATGAAGTCCTTCTGTTTTACCTTTACAGTAAAATTGAAGAAAACCAAGCATATATTGTTATTCCTGTTTTAAGCCGATAATATTTAAATTGATAAACATGGTATGTTATAGTTACTTTTATAGTGCTAACATGTACTAGAACCTAGAACTTCTGTACCTTAGATCTGGGCACATTTTTAAAAAATTATTTCATGCTGCTTTTCTACAAGTTACTGAAAATCCAACAAACTATGTCCCTATATAGCTGGTATTTGGGACCTAGAGTTTAACTGCAATCAAACCTAGAAAAATACACGCAGGTGAAATGCTAGGACTTTAAAACAAAGATATTAACATTGCACTTGGAACATCAGTGTGGTAAAGAATCCCATAGATCTGCACCTCATTATTTTGATGGAATATTTTTATTAATGGATTTTTCTAATTGACTTTGTAAATAATTTTATTTTCTACTTTTTCAATTGTTTTACATGTAACCTTCTCCATAATCATTCCATTCCAAGCAATTCTATGGTTATAAAAATAGGTTCTTTATTCATTCAAGTACAGAAAAAGAATCAAATTGTCTAATGCATATTCTGCATTAATAAGATTTATTTCCTTTTTTTGAGGGGAGATGGAAAGACATTGTTTAAAATATACTCTTAAATCTTACAAATGAGAAAATTGAAGTGGAATGTTTCCCTTTCTTAAAATGGAGCGTTCTTTCTTTTCTTTTCTTTTCTTTTCTTTTCTTTTCTTTTTTTTTTTTTTTTTCTTTGTTTCTTTCTTTCTTTCTTTCTTTCTTTTTGATATGGAGTCTTGCTCTGTGGTCAGGCTGGAGGGCAATGGCACAACCTCGGCTCACTGTAACTTCCGATTCCGTGGTTCAAGTGATTCTCCTGCTTCAGCCTCCTGAGTAGTTGGGATTACAGACAAGTGCCACCATGCCCAGCTAATTTTTGCATTTTTAGTAGAGATGGGGTTTCACCATGTTGGCCAGGATAGTCTTAATCTCCTGACCTGGTGATCTGCCCGCTTTGGCCTCCCAAAATGCTGGGATTACAGGCATGAGCTACTGTGCCTGGCGAAAATGGAGCCTTCTAAGTTTCATGGTGGCACAGCCCTTTGGCTATCCTGCCAAGATCAGTCCTAAAGTCTTATTCCAGTACTAAATTATCAAGTTTCCCAAAATGACCATGAATCCTGGAACATGTTTCCTTTTTCTTATTCCCTCCCTAATTAATAGATAGTTAATCCTGTTGCTTTATGTAGGATTAGCAATAATAACAGCAACAATAATAGATGTCCGTCATTATTACAATTCATTATTTCCATGGAAAAGCAGAATACTTGAGAAAATCACAAAATAGTCATAATGTATACTATCGTTTTGTACTTTATAATATATGCAGTTTGGCTTACTCCTCAAAAACAATTACATAGACAGTGAAGATTTTATTCTTCCAATGCTAATGAAATAGAAATAGGGGCTCGGAGAAGGTCAATAAGATATGCAAGGTTACTGTATTAGTCCGTTTTCACACTGCTCATAAAGACATACTCAAGACTGGGCAATTTACAAAAGAAGGGAGTTTATTGGACTTACAGTTCCACGTGGCTGGGGAGGCCTCACAATCATGGCAGAAGGTGAAAGACACCTCTCGTATGGTGGCAGACAAGAGAAGAGAGCTTGTGCGGGAAAACTCCCCCTTACAGTAACCATCAGATCTCGTGAGACTTACTCACTATCACGAGAACAACATGGGAAAGACCTTCCCCCATGATTCAACTACCTCCAACCGGGTTCCTCCCACAACATATGGGAATTATTTGGGTGGGGACACAGCCAAACCATCTCATTTACATTGTCAGTAAATGGCAGAGTTAGATTAAAAATCTAGGCATCCCCTTTTTTTGTCCGACATCTTAGCAAGGCTGCGGTGTCCTCTGCTGCTCTCAGAGCTTGGCAATGCCGCCCAAAGACGACAAGAAGAAGAAAGACGCCGGAAAGTCGGCCAAGAAAGACAAAGACCCGGTGAACAAATCCGGGGGCAAGGCCAAAAAGAAGAAGTGGTCCAAAGGCAAAGTTTGGGACAAGTTCAATAACTTAGTCTTGTTTGACAAAGTCACCTATGACAAACTCTGTAAGGAAGTTCCCAACTATAAACTTATAATCCCAGCTGTGGTCTCTGAGAGACTGAAGATTCGAGGCTTCCTGGCCAGGGCAGCCCTTCAGGAGCTCCTTAGTAAAGGACGTATCAAACTGGTTTCAAAGCACAGAGCTCAAGTAATTTACACCAGAAATACCAAGGGCGGAGATGCTCCAGCTGCTGGTGAAGATGCATGAATAGGTCCAACCAACTGAACATTTGGAAAAATAAAACTTTATTAAATTAAAAAAAAAAAAATCTAGGCGTCTGTGCTCTGCTGCTGATTTGCAGGGGGTTCACACTATCAAGTTCCCTAATTCTGAAGCTACATTCACTTTGAAAAGACAGGTGAGTCAAGTGTGGACCAATCTGAAATTCAGAAGCTCTGAATTCTTCTGAGTACTCCCAGCCTGATTTAGTATTCTAAGGCGATATGACATCATAGTTAAGGGCATGGACCCTAGAGGCATGCAGACTTTGTTTTGCATCCCTAATTCCTCCACTTGCTAGCTCAATGAGCTTGAGCAAGGTGGTTTCAGTCTTAGTTTTCTTCTCTGTAAATGGAGACTTTCATGAAACTTAAATGAGATAACAAATGTAAAATTCTTGGCCACAATAAGTGTTACATTAATCGTTGCTACTAGTATTTTACTTTATGCTGATTTCTCTTCTCCCACTAACACTCTGCAACTGTTAATATGTGTATAAAAGTTTCTTAGAGGAAAGAAAATGAAAACACATACAGGTTTCATCACACACAAAAAACTGAACACACATGGAGGCTTTTTCCCCCAGGGACTTACATTCTACCTCTTGGAATTACTGCAAAGTCCCTTGAATCCAAATGTAACATAGCATTTCTTTGGGCTGAATAAATAATACATCTTGCTTAGCCATGTGACTCCATTTTTTAATCTCTAGGTTTTTGCTCTAATAATAAATAAATTTAAAGCTTTACTAAAAAGCTGTATTGAATTCCATTATGAATTTTCTTGCTCAACAAATAGTTTAAATAGCATTATAATTATAGATGGGGTAGGAAGGCATTGCTTTGTGAAAATATTTAACATTATTCAAAAGGGATGGAAATCAATGTTCTAGGGCATTTTAGCTTTCAAACTTTAATCAACATGAATTTATAAGATTTTTAAAAATTATATAGTCTTACATTGATTCAAAGAGGTTAGAGGATTCCTTTTTATTTGTGGTTAGATCCATTCCCTTGAATGTATGCCAAAACTAAATTATGATCATATTTGATTAATCATAGCTAACAATAAATACTTTGTTTTTTCCTTGGCTCCTTTTGATTTTATCATCTCCCCTATTTAGGGTTAAAATACAGCAACAAATGTAAATGTGAGAAACTTGATCCTAATTCTAAGTGATTCATTCAAAGATACCCCAAACTTTTAATACATATTTTAGATGGCGATGACTTCATTAACACACTTGTGTGCATAAATTCAGAATATTTCTGTATCTTTTAGCATGTTCTCAGTCACATGTAATAGAAAACTCAAAGTGGCTTAAATATTAAGGACATTGTTGGCTTGCATTGCTGAAAATTCAGAGATAAGATGGGCTTCAGGGAGGTATTAATCCAATGGTTCTGGCTGGGCTCCCCTACCGTTCTCTCAGCTCTGCTCTATTCCACATATAATACGGTCCGTGGGATGGAACAGGATAGCTTCAGAATATACAAGTTCTACAACCAAAACTTACCACAGTCAAGAGAAGAAAATAAACTACCTTTCAGTACTCTTTCATAACAGAGAAAAAACTTCTTTCTGATTTGTCCAGTAACTCCCCTCTTCTTTAAATACTTTTGGTTAAAATTGAGTTGCATGTCCACTTGTGTACCAATACTTGATTCAGTGGGGCAGTGGAATCACAAAGGTTGGTTTCCCCTGAGGTCCTTGGCTATATGAGAAAAGGGTGAGGAAAGAAACAAAATTGGGGTTCCTTGTAAATGAAAAGAGAAGAACACATACTACTTTATAGGCAACCATCAGCATTCGCTATCTCTTTCCATATCTACCCATTCGTTTTTCTGAGGGGTATTAACGAAGTTAATTAAGTTTCTGAAACAGAAATACCCATTTTGACATGCCCTTGGAAGAAAAGTGCAAATGTTTTAAATATTAAATAAATTGGCTTGAGGTAAGAAATTTTTATACTGCTGGCAACAGACCACATCACAAGTCATGGACGAGATTAAATTTTAAGTTTAATGGCTGGGATAAGTACAAGTATAGGAAAACAGGTCTCTGAAAATATGTTTTATGCACATATAATGGTACATATCACCCCTTAAAAATGTAAACCAGAAGATTTCATACAAACTAACATGAGAAAAGAAAAATGAGGTTTCTTATGAAAAGCACACTGCTTTGGGATTAGGCATGCAGGTGTGATCCAGTATTAAGATTCCTATAACGCCAGTTACTACTATAATCCACAGACAAATAAAAAAGTGATCTGTCCAAAACCTAGTAACAAAACTTCTCTGGAAATGAGATTTTACTTACAAGAAGATTTACACACTACTGGTAATGTTTACTGTAATTTTACAAAATGCAAAATGAGGGATTTTCAGAGCTCTAATAAAACCAAAAGGAAAATATTGACTTTCTGGAAATGATGTTTTGGAAATTAGTGACTGTATCAAAGTAGAATTTTTTTTTTTTAAATTTTAGAATTTCTTTTTGATTCAATGCCCCCGTAATTGTTCCAAACTGCTTGCCAATATGTGCCCCAAAGAAGCAACTGGGCATTTTTCTAAAACTAATTTAAGGCTGAAAAGTGATTAATTCTTTATATTAATCAATTATCTCAGTATTCATAGAACAGATACTATATGCCTAGAAATAATTATAATACATACCTCCTGCCCTCAAAGAGTTTAAAATCTATTAGACAGAGTCAATCCAAAACTTAGGAAACAATTAGTAAAGAATAAAACATTGTATTTCATCAACTATTAAATTATGAATCAGAGAATATTGATGTAGAAAAGTCCAAATGAGGAAAATTGTGTGGTTTAGACAAATTACAGATGTCGTCATCACCACACCAACATCTATTAAACACTCATCATGGACCAGGTATATTCCATATCAATTAATCTCATAACAATGCTATAAATTCTAATCATTATCATCAATATTTTATAGACAAGGAAATTAAGGCTTCAAGCAATAAACTTGCTCAACGTCAAAAAGTTAATAAAAAGCAGGATTAGGCCGGGCACCCTGGCTCACACCTTTGAGAGGCTGTGGAGGCAGATCACCTAAGATCAGGAGTTCAAGACCAGCCTGACCAACATGGCAAAATCCCATCTCTATTACAAATACAAAACTTAGCTGGACGTGGTGGTGCGCACCTGTACCCCCAGCTACTTGGGAGGCTGAGGCACGGAGAGTCGCTTGAACCTGGGAGGCAGAGGTTGCAGTGAGCTGAGATCTCCCCAATGCATTCCAGCCTGGGCGACAGAGCAAGACTCCATCTCAAAAAAAAAAAAAAAAAGAAAGAAGCTGGATTAGGAATTGAGCACATATAGTCAAATGCTGGAATCTAGTTGCTTAGCTACTAAGGCATTTTGCCTTCAGGAGTAAGACAAATTTAGTAAGCACTTGCAGACTTAGCAGTCCTTAATCAAGAAGGAGATTGAAGGGCATTTTAGGAAGAAGGACCAATATAAGTGAAAGCATAGTCGCTGAAGTGCATGGTGTGTATTGAGGTCCTTAAAGAAATTGCCCAGACTGAATCTAAAGTATGGATAAGGTAGTCGGGGAAGAAAATATTGGAACAATCTAGTGGGGTTGGATTATAGAGGTTAATAAAAGCATTGAGGAGTTTTGTAAAACAATTTCTCAGTATAAAATAACTGTTCAAACTCTCTCATCTCCTCTCCTTCTCATCCTCAACTGCATTTTTAAACTCAAAGCACTTGAATCACTGGGGACCACCCAACATCTTTCAGATGTTTAGATTAAATTCAAAAGTGTAGATGTGTTCTTAATAGCTAAAAGGTTAATACTTTTCAAATCCTGGGTCAGACTACCCCAGGGTCTGCAAGAGATATTCTGATGACCTGGAAATCCCACAGGCCCCAGGTGGCTTCCCAGGACTGCTCCTTCACCTTCCATACATTTTGCAGTCTGACATTGCCATGTCAGCTTGAAATGGAATGCAGACTTACACCATGTCAGAGTTGAAGTTCTCCTCATAAACTGAAATGGAAAGAGCCCCAAAACTGAAATAGTTTATACATACAAGTTTATAAACATGTGAGTAACCTCTAGGAGAGAGAAAAAAAAAATGGTCATTGTGATTGCCCCTGGGAAAGGTAGCTGGGAGGCTGGAGGACATGGGAAGAGAGGAACTGTATTTTTCCCTGTCACCTTATACTTTTTCCATTCAGAAGGATATATATGTTTTATTGAGTATTCAAAAATATGTATATTGTGAGTGAATTAGCTTTCTATTAGAGATTATGTTCAAGTTACCTCAAAATCTCCCAATTTTTCAGGTGAAACACCTCTAGTTTCTAGTTTATAATACCCTTGTCATTCTGGTTAAGTCTTCTCTGGTTTGTTGCAGTGGATCAAAAATGTTGGCACTGGAAAGTAGACATAGCATTATAGGTATTGTCTGGTTCAAAAGAGAATAGAACTGCACCATATCTCTTAGTTGCTATAACTTTATCTATGAAGCCTCAACATTTAATTAGTTGTTTTGGCAGCTACAAATCTCTGTTGACTCATATTGTGATTGCAGTCAACTGGAACCCCCAAGTTCCATTAAAGTTCATCTTCTCCAACATGTGCTTCCAATTAGATTTTTGAACTTTATATCTATCCCTGTTAAATCTCATTGTATTTTTTTGATAATAGTCATCTACCTGTCACTGATCCACCCAACTCTATTGTTGGATTTCTTACTTTGTCTTCCAGAATACTGTGAAAAGATTTTTGGATTCTTTGCTGAAATCAAAATAAACTAACATGTACTTGGATGGATTTTATTGGATGTAGATGGGTTTTATGAAAAATCTCTGTGTGTGTATACATGTGCACATGTATGTATGTACATATTAATATGTGCTTTCCTTGGAGGTGGATATATAGTTTTCACTGGATTTTCAGAAATTTTCCTGAAATAAACCATTAATGTAGTCAATTCTATTGAGATATAATATATTTAAAATTCTCTTTTTGAAATATCCAGTGATTCTTATTTACTGAGTGCCTACTTTGTGCCAGGACTGCTTTAGATATCATGGATCCAGATGTGAACAAAATAGACCAAGCTTCTGCCCTCACTGAGCCTACATTCTAATAAGGAAGAACACTAGGTCATTACAACCAAGATGAATAGGAAAATATATAGTATGTTTTATAGCGATAAGTGCTAAAGAGCAAAAACAAAGCACAGCAACATGTATGAGATGGCTTCTTCGATGAGAAGTTGACATGTAAACACCTCGAACAACTAAGGTGACTTGAGGGAAGAAGATCCCAGGCAACAGTAAGGGCAAAGTACGCTGATAGCAAAATTCTTACCCTACCCAACAAGCAGCAAGCCTGTGTCAGAGTAAGCCAAAGGGAAGCAGGTAGAGATGAGTTATGACAGGATGTGGTTAGAAGAGCCAAAATGGTTTTCCACTGGGGATGGTATTGCCATCTCCAGTGCATTTGGAAGTATATTGGGAGCATTTTTTTCATTGTTACATGAATATGGGGTTCTACAGGCACTTGGGGCAAGCAGGGATATTAAAAATCTTACAACCTGAGGGACATTTTCACATTAAAACTCTTGTCCAAAATGTAAACAACATCCTCATTGAGAGACTTAACAACTTAAGCCATTGTTTAAACCCTGGATTTTACTCTGAATGAGATGGGAAGCCATTACCGGCCTTCATACAGAAGAATGAATGGTCTAACTTTATTTTTTGAGACTAAGTCTAGCCATTGTGTCAGATATTAGGGAGCCCAAGATACAAGCACAGAGTACAGTTAAGAGGCCATCACCATCATCCATGCAAGAGATGGTGATGGGTAATGACACCTTCCTACCAGGTTGGTAGGAAGGAGATGATAATTAATAGATTCTGCATAATTACTTAAGATAGAGTCAGTAAGTATTAGAAGTATTGGAAGTGGAGTGTGAGAGAGAGAGAAGTAGAGAATGAATCCAAGATTTGTGGCCCATGTAATTGGAAAGACAGAATTATCATTTCTTGCCATGATTGAACACACGGGGAGAAAAGATTTGGTTGAAGTGGAGGGATTAGGTGGAAAAACCACATCAGACAGCTACTTAGATTAACAGACAGATTTAAGTGTATAAGGATATGCATTGTATATAGATACAGTTGTAGAGAGATGAGTATATGGATATGGGTATTGACATGGTCAAAAATATAGATATAGAGATACATAAATGTGGAAATAATTCTAAAAGAAACCAAAAGTATATCAGCTATCTCTAGTTTTTTAGGTCATTGATT
>NW_012105531.1:1457447-1596579 GCF_000951045.1 Mandrillus leucophaeus | reverse complement strand
ACCTCTAGTTTCTAGTTTATAATACCCTTGTCATTCTGGTTAAGTCTTCTCTGGTTTGTTGCAGTGGATCAAAAATGTTGGCACTGGAAAGTAGACATAGCATTATAGGTATTGTCTGGTTCAAAAGAGAATAGAACTGCACCATATCTCTTAGTTGCTATAACTTTATCTATGAAGCCTCAACATTTAATTAGTTGTTTTGGCAGCTACAAATCTCTGTTGACTCATATTGTGATTGCAGTCAACTGGAACCCCCAAGTTCCATTAAAGTTCATCTTCTCCAACATGTGCTTCCAATTAGATTTTTGAACTTTATATCTATCCCTGTTAAATCTCATTGTATTTTTTTGATAATAGTCATCTACCTGTCACTGATCCACCCAACTCTATTGTTGGATTTCTTACTTTGTCTTCCAGAATACTGTGAAAAGATTTTTGGATTCTTTGCTGAAATCAAAATAAACTAACATGTACTTGGATGGATTTTATTGGATGTAGATGGGTTTTATGAAAAATCTCTGTGTGTGTATACATGTGCACATGTATGTATGTACATATTAATATGTGCTTTCCTTGGAGGTGGATATATAGTTTTCACTGGATTTTCAGAAATTTTCCTGAAATAAACCATTAATGTAGTCAATTCTATTGAGATATAATATATTTAAAATTCTCTTTTTGAAATATCCAGTGATTCTTATTTACTGAGTGCCTACTTTGTGCCAGGACTGCTTTAGATATCATGGATCCAGATGTGAACAAAATAGACCAAGCTTCTGCCCTCACTGAGCCTACATTCTAATAAGGAAGAACACTAGGTCATTACAACCAAGATGAATAGGAAAATATATAGTATGTTTTATAGCGATAAGTGCTAAAGAGCAAAAACAAAGCACAGCAACATGTATGAGATGGCTTCTTCGATGAGAAGTTGACATGTAAACACCTCGAACAACTAAGGTGACTTGAGGGAAGAAGATCCCAGGCAACAGTAAGGGCAAAGTACGCTGATAGCAAAATTCTTACCCTACCCAACAAGCAGCAAGCCTGTGTCAGAGTAAGCCAAAGGGAAGCAGGTAGAGATGAGTTATGACAGGATGTGGTTAGAAGAGCCAAAATGGTTTTCCACTGGGGATGGTATTGCCATCTCCAGTGCATTTGGAAGTATATTGGGAGCATTTTTTTCATTGTTACATGAATATGGGGTTCTACAGGCACTTGGGGCAAGCAGGGATATTAAAAATCTTACAACCTGAGGGACATTTTCACATTAAAACTCTTGTCCAAAATGTAAACAACATCCTCATTGAGAGACTTAACAACTTAAGCCATTGTTTAAACCCTGGATTTTACTCTGAATGAGATGGGAAGCCATTACCGGCCTTCATACAGAAGAATGAATGGTCTAACTTTATTTTTTGAGACTAAGTCTAGCCATTGTGTCAGATATTAGGGAGCCCAAGATACAAGCACAGAGTACAGTTAAGAGGCCATCACCATCATCCATGCAAGAGATGGTGATGGGTAATGACACCTTCCTACCAGGTTGGTAGGAAGGAGATGATAATTAATAGATTCTGCATAATTACTTAAGATAGAGTCAGTAAGTATTAGAAGTATTGGAAGTGGAGTGTGAGAGAGAGAGAAGTAGAGAATGAATCCAAGATTTGTGGCCCATGTAATTGGAAAGACAGAATTATCATTTCTTGCCATGATTGAACACACGGGGAGAAAAGATTTGGTTGAAGTGGAGGGATTAGGTGGAAAAACCACATCAGACAGCTACTTAGATTAACAGACAGATTTAAGTGTATAAGGATATGCATTGTATATAGATACAGTTGTAGAGAGATGAGTATATGGATATGGGTATTGACATGGTCAAAAATATAGATATAGAGATACATAAATGTGGAAATAATTCTAAAAGAAACCAAAAGTATATCAGCTATCTCTAGTTTTTTAGGTCATTGATTTTTTTTTTCTTATATGTTTTCTAAATTATTTACATTAAACATGTCTTAATTTTGTGAAATGTATGCTTTATTTTGAATACCTTCAATTCAATACTACTTTATAAAGCTCACTTGTAACAGAACTCTAATTTAATTTTTCTTTTTACTAGGCTCTCTCTCCAACTCCTTATTCATCAGCTACCAACAGACTCCTCACTTTATTGGGGGATGATGCTGCTTTGGGAGATTTCAGATTTCAGCCTTACTCTACTATAGTTATTATAACCATGCAATACATTTCCAGACCCCCAGGATTTTCATTCCAAAGAGAAACAATGGAATTGTTAGCAGCTGGACGCTCTTTGAAAGAGCAAGCTGCACATATTTATTAGAGCTTTGGGGGATTGTAGGAGGAGAGAAAGAATTGTCACTTGGGTCCCCTTTGCTGGCAGCACCTCAAAGGTTACCAAGTGAGAACAGCAGTGCCCAGCTGCCCTAAAAAGCCGAAGAGAGTGAAATGTAAAACTTGAATTGCCTCTCTCTTCTCATTATGTATTATTTGTCAATCATGGATAAAAGGTGGTTTTTGCCCTCCAGCTGTTAGCCCTGGGGTACGCGTATCACTCAGTGGTGCCACTTTCTTGTGGAACATTGCAAGAAAAATCAATGATTGTACATTTATTTGAAAGGAAAGGTGGGCTTTTTCCCTCATTTTAAAATGTTTTTATTTTAACCTGATGGTTTAAGCTAAGAAGGCAAAAGTCACTTGGGGAAGAAAAAAAAAAATAGACTTTGTTCTCATGGTGATGGACAAATTTAATGCCTATTAGAACACATATGAGGAACTTCTTCCTTCTTCCTACTTAAGCCAAAATATCTGAAATTTACTAGATTACTGCAGCTTGGTGGGAGAGGGATATTGTACTGCTTTACCAAGTACTGACCTTGCCAATGAGCAATAAAAGCCATCCTATCACTCAGTGTGAAACACAGACCTTTAAAAATAGATTCATTTTGATGCCCACTTTCCACTTATTTTACAATATTAAAACACATTGCCCTCATGTGTACATTTTATTCATGTGATATAGAAAGTGCTTTCAAATATGTTTAGCACCATTTTAGGATAAATAACTTTTTATGGTACTGTGAAGAGAAGACATAAAGCTCAGGTATATTTTAAGTTCATATAATAAATACACATTAAGCCATATTGCACATGTCTTTCTGTCTAATGGTCCTAAACAAAACACCAAAGCATCATGTAAATTATTCCAGCACATTCATATTGAAAGCTCTTGAGTATCTATTTATTTCTAAAGTTTGCATCTTCGATTTGCATAAAGAAGAAAAGTCCCAGCGGAGGCAAAGCTGAACTTTTCTTAAGATTTATTAAACCAGGAAAGTGTAGCAAAAGCATTGCTAGTCACAGCTTTTATTGTTTGATAAGCTAAATACCATTCACAAAACAATTAGAAACTGTGATAAATGTATGTTTTATACAGGTAAATCAAAATGCTAACATAATTGATTACCTGCAATAAAACAGAGCCTGTTGAAGTAAGATAGAACATTTTCTCCCTCTTGTTTTCATCTTTCTTTGTCTCATATTTCCAGCTAGGAACAGAAGGTGATGTCAGTTTTAAAAATTCAACAGTGGAAGCCCCAGCAAGGCAAGCTTCCCTCTTGAACAGTAATTTACATGGAAATGTGAGGTGACTGTATCTGTTGTAAATTTTACAGAACATAGGTTTGAACAGTCAGCACAGTTTCATAGTATCGACCCACTTATTTCCTCAAGCTTCTTAGTTTCCATGGGCAGGTTGGATATCCTGCTGTACACTCAGGATCAGTTGGAAATAAAACCACTGAGAGAGCCCCGGTGGAAGGCACAGAGCTGCCCAGGCTTCCGGCTAACGCTGTGCAAGGCCATGACATTTCATGTGGTTTCCATCTGAAGCTACGAAGGACTGGGGTTTGTCTGTCTGTACCTATGAATGTATGCATGTGGGCCTCCACCTCGGCTGGTTATGATTTATGCCTAACTCACTCCGGGCTCCATGGAAATGAACTTTGGTGAACTTGGTACAAGTTCAGCATTGTAACCAAACCTGAAATTCCACGAGTTTTGTCTGGGATTCAATTTCGAAATGAGAACATATCTTTCCAAGGTACATGCTTCCAGCTATTGTTGATTATTTGGCTTCAATATCTGTTAATTTTAATATTGTGCATTCCTGTATAACTAGAATAACTTAAGATAATTGAAACTTACAGGACTAGCCCTGTGAGGTGGGGTAGTTGTAGAACACCCTAGATTTCAAAGCATGTTCCATAAAGGAGCTAGCAAATAATGAGGATTCTGTGGTGGTCTTTGGCAACAAACATTTATTAGTTGCTTATAACTGTCCTCTTTTCTCTCCATACGTCTACCTCATCCCTAACTCACCCTATCAAAAATGAGATGAGAAATCAGCCAGACCGAATGGTTGCTGCTCCTTTGTTGATTCTGAGTTCCCAACTTTCTGCCTTTATTTTTCTGTCTTTTACCTGGAATAGCTTCTCTCCTTTTGCCATATGCATATAACCGTGCTAATTGTAAGGCCCAGTTTACAGCTTCTTCATCCAGGGAGGCTTTCCTGACTCTGTTAATTGGAAATAACCTTTTATCTGTATTTTCATAACTGTATGGAGTGGCATAATCATCATGATGTGTGTGTGTGTGTGTATATATATATATATATAAAAAATCTCCCACCCTAGGTCATAGGATACTTAAGGGCCGGACTAATGAATCTTACTATCATTCAGTTGTTAGAAAGATGACTTAGTCAATTTATACTTATTGAAAGAAGAATGAATGAATCAATAAATGAATGTTCATTGTATTCAAATATAAAGTAACAGGATAACTTGAACATATCCTTTAAGTCCCCAAAGAGAAAAATGCAGTGAAAGACAGTATTTAAGGAAGAAAGATATTGTCAGAGCCCTTATTGCTCTTGTGTATTGTCTAGTTAATGCTAACCTCACCACCACTGTCAGTCCTAGAAGGGCAAGCATTTCATTGTCCTCATTCACTGCTACATCCCCAGCCCCCAGCATAGTAATTGGCATATAACAGACCCTCAATACATGTTTGCTGAATGAATTACATAGGGAATTTTTTAAAGCAAAGACTCTTTATAGATAGGGAAATTTTTGAGGCATTAAAAGAAGATAAGATAATGCAAACAAAACAAAACCTAAAGCATCTTAAGTCCAATCACTAAAAATAGTCTCCAAATTTCTCTGTGTCTGACCTTGTCTGAGCCTCCTTGAGCTCTGAGCTCTCCCCCTGTACAATGTCAAGCCAGGGAGGCAGCCATAAGTGATAATCTATGTAAACTCAACCACTCTCTCATTACCCCAGAGTAGATTGTAAAAACTGATACTGCCTCTTGAGAGTTCTTTTGGAGAGCACTCTCTACTTCCAAAGTAGCTCCCAAACTTGATAAGATCCAAATCTTTGGAGGAAAGATTAACATCGAACCCAGTGGGGATTTTTAATCACATTTAAACAAGATAATGCGTTATCAGAGTGAAAATTAATCCACACTTCTACACTATGTTATTTGTGCAACTTGACCCATGGAAATTCATTTAACTAGTTATCTGGTCCTTTTCATGTCATAGGCTTTACAGTCTTGACATCTAAATACCTTTAATTTATGAGTATTCAAATGGGTCTTGATTATGAGAGCTAAAAATTTTATTATTATTTCTTGCTTCATAAAGTAAGTAAAACAATCAAACTCCTAAAGGGAGTATATCAGAATCATATTTCCAATTAGAACTGCAGTTTTATAACATCAGGTACCCAAAGCTGACAACACAAACAAATTCATTTAGTTCTGCATTCAAAATGTAATATCAGCTGGAAGAAATCTACACAAAATTACATAGTATCCTACCTTTGTTCATAAAGAGATGAAGAATGGTTGGTGCATATTTTAATGAATTTTGTAAAACAACTAATCCCTCGCTTAAAATTCCTTACATTTCCAGACAGTTCTTGTGACTTTTGATGGCATCAGATCCTATTTAAAAATAGACAAAAACTTTATTTATACTGCGAACTATTCACATGTCTTTCCACAAATGATTTTAAATGGAATTCTCATTGACATTTCATTAGGAAAAGAGTAGGAAGGATTATCTTCACTTAGCAAACTATATTTACCTGGTTAATGGAAATGAAAGTTATAAATATGATGATAGGAAAAGGAGCTTAAGATTTTCTAATACTTCAAATACCTTAATTTGATAAGCATTATTCATATATTAACTACTCAGCCAGGAAACATTTCTCAACCACTAATATGAAATGAGGAAAACATAGCACAAAGTGGTTTGTATACAGTTTCATGCAAATTATTGCAGGTGAATTACTGATTATTTTTATTTACTTATTATAAAGAAAGGCAATTCCAAAAGATTTATCTGTTAACTCAGCTTGATACTGTTCATAATTATAATTATAATAGCTATCAAATTCTTTAAAGTTGTTTTAAAAGCATATTAATATCACATTCTAAATTAAACTTCGTTTCTACTATATCAAGCGCTAACAGGTGACAGTATAAACAAATTCATTTAGTTCAACCATTTATTTTACTTTAAAATGTTATAATATAATTCCAACACTTTGTATGTGATATGCATTTTAGTAAACTACTCATAGGATGAATTCTAATCTCCAAATACAAACTATAATTACCTACATAATTGCTTTTCTGAGTTGGAAGAGTGCAGTAAAATAGCTTCAGAATTCTGATGAGAAAAGCCTTCACTCACTTTCCTCAATATTTTAGGTCTTTTTTTTTTTTTTTTCCTTTAATGAGACAGGGTCTCTCTCTGTCAGGGTTGTCAAGGATGCAGTGAGCTATGATCAGGCCACTGTACCCCCGACCTCCTAGGTTCAAGTGATCCTCCCACCTCATCCCCAGAAGTAACTAGGACTACAGGTGCACAACACAACCCCTAGCAAATTTTTATATTTTTTGTAGAAATAGGGTTTTGCCATGTTGCCCAGGCTGGTCTGGAACTCTTAGACTCAGCAATCCACCTGCCTTGGCCTCGCAAAGTGCTAGGATTACAGGCATGAGCCACTGTGCCCAGTTAACAGTTTAGGTCATTGTTAACTTTCTTTGAAAACACAAAATGGCTAATTTAATGATGAGTTCAAATATACTCATATCTTCTAAAGTGTTACATTAGTCAATACATGACAAATACTCACAAAATCAGCATTTCTTCTCTACGTTCATTTACTTTTAGAAATGTGATGAATGGGGCATAATGAAGCTGGAAACCATCATTCTCAGCAAACTAACACAAGAACAGAAAACCAAACACTGTGTGTTCGCACTCATAAGTGGGAGTTGAACAATGAGAACACATGGACACAGGGAGGGGAACATCACACGCCAGTGTCTGTTGGGGGATGGGGGGCTAGGGGAGGGATAGCATTAGGAGAAATACCTAATGTAGATGACGGGTTGATGGGTGCAGCAAACCACCATGGGACACGTATACCTATGTAACAAACCTGCATGTTCTGCACATGTACTCCAGAACTTAAAGTATAATAACAAAAAAAAAGGGAGCTCTAATAAACAACATAAAACTGAAGGAAAAAAAAGAGAAAGAAATGTGATGAATAGGCCAAAACTATGTTATCACATATTCCCTGTTTTTTGGAAATCAAAACAAACCTATGACGTTGGTGGGGCAGGTGTTTTCCCTTCATGTTAAATATGAGAAATCTAAGACATAGACAGCCTGAGCTCCTCAAGATCACATAGTTGGTAAAAACAAGACACAGAGAGCTAGATTAGAAGTAAAGGATCTGTCAGCAAAAAATTAATGAAACATTATGCATTTAGGTCAGCCAGAACTACTACCTCCATTTTCAATATTTTTTCCCAAGAACCCTGACTTGCTTTCTACGGATCATCCTAATTTGTTTTGCTTGTACTTATATGGCAGCATGTCCTCCACATCTGACCAGTTTATTCCAATTCGATTTCTATTTTCCATTGTCTTCAGATTCAAGTGCTGGCATATCCTTACACAGTTCTTTTTAGGATGTCAATCAAAGGTCCTACAACTCTTCCTTTTGAAGCAGTTTGTACCTGAGAGAAATCACAAGGCCAGAAATAAAATTCTAGTAGGTCAAAAACATGTTCTAGGAAGAAAATTGCTTTGTATATAGTCATTTAACAAACATTCACTTGATTTTTACCATATATCTGACAATGGCTGAGGGCATTACTCCCTAGCCAACAGGTAACTACAGTATACCATGGTATGTGCTCTAATAGAAGCAACATGTTACAGAGCTCCCAGGAGGGGGTTAGAGAACACTGAGGGGGTTAGGGAAGGCTAATAGAGAAGAGAACAATTGAGACAGCCATGAGAAGATGAAAAGGAATCAGCAAGTAATTCGAGCAAAGAAGAGGGCTGGCCGGCCTGGTGTGGCACTGATATGGATCTGACCCCCTCTGGTAGAATGAGATAGGTCCCACAGAGCAGCAATTTAGGATAGGTCGGATGGCTTATAAATCCAAATTTTATGCCATATTAAAAACTTGCCCTTGTTCCTGAGGTAAAGTTGAGCCACTGAAGGTTTTTAAGTTGCAGTGTGCTTAGACTTGCAGTTTAGAACGATCATTCTGGGGGCATACAATGAAAGGGAGAAGAAGACTGTAGAGAATTTGAGGAACTTTTTATGCTCCCATTGCGAGAAGATGAAATTCTCGACTTTTGTGGTGGCAGAGGCAAAAAGGAGGAGATAAAGAGACGAGAAATATTTGAAAAATAGACTCATCTTATGCCTTGATGAGGAAAGTGAGTCAGCAAGGATTCCAAGGTCTCCGGCCTGGCGTTTGTGAGTGCCGACAGCATCAGCAGAGAGAGAGAGACAAAGAGAGAGAGAACTCAGGAGCTGGTCTAAGAGACAAGACACTGAGTTGTGTTACAGCACTATGATCAAGGTTGCTTGTGTCCAGATTGTTCTTCCAAGTCAATATTATAGCTGAATTTTTTTAAAAAGAAAAAGTTACCTCTTAGAGACCTGTCAAGAGTGTAAATTACTTGAACACTAAGTCTGTGGGCTGTCTGTTCTGAGTCTGGCTTCAGTGTCTCTATGTACTCCATTTCTAGAATATTAGTAGGTACCAGAGAAAGAATCCACTGTTATCTTCCAAATCAGCATCTTGGCCTCACGGGAAAAGAGCCCACCCAGCAGGTTCTTAATTGCCTGTATAGCTAACCATTCAAATATCTTTGCTGTCTTCTCTTTTTTTGAATGGCATGACTCATCAGACCACCAGGTAAAAAGCCCCAGGTCAGCAACCCAGCAGCCAGAGAGCGCATACAGAATGGTTCTTAAAGTCTCTCATTTCACGTTTTTGTAGGTTTGCTCTTACTGAGCAGAAAGCAACTTTTACATAGTCCAGATTTATTGAGATACCACAAGTCTCACTCAGTTGAGATTAAACCTAATATGAAAACACAAATTGGTTTTCCATGCTAAGAAAACCAAAGTTGTTGACATTTCCTCAGAGCCCAATATTTCATCACATGGACTAAAGCCTCTGTCTTAGTGGTAGGTCATATGTCAACAGGAGAGTTGTTTATTTTTTTAACCATGTGTCACATGACCCAACTACATCATCGTAGTAATTTTCTGGAGTGAACCAGACAACTAGGACCCTCTTTCAAACACAAATCCTGAGAGAAGGTCAAATTGGCAGCTGTTGTGTTTTTCTGAATGGGCTGTTGTAATTTAAATGTCTCATTCCACCGGGAGCTAAGGAAAGTGACATAACCCAGAAGAAGCTAGGAAGTGAGAGTGTTTGTGGGGGTGGCTGCCCTCCCATCTTGAGTCTCTGGAGTCAATGAATGTGTTTCGGGAGTACTAGATGCTCAGAGCAAGCTTCTTGGGAGGTTTCTTTAAATGGAAAAGAGAAGTTAGGCTGCAAGTAGGTGGATATGATGGCAGACTGTTCTTAATATTGTCTTCCTCAAAAAGTATTTTTAAGTAACTAATTATAGATGTCTGTTATGTTACATTCTCTATTGTGAGAAAAGAGGAAGTTGGACATCTTGAACCAAATCCGTAATACAATGAATGGAGGGTGCTTAGACAGCAGTAACAGGCAAAGATCAAGCTGATTCTAGTAAACTGCTTTAACTCAGCCAAGAAGAATATCACTAAGCACTCTCTAATTTCTTTCTTTTCTTTTCTTTTCTTTTTTTTTTAAGTAGAGATTGTTACAAAGGACCTAAACTGGACATGCAAACTATCACTTCAATATGGTGGTCAAATTTTCTCATGAAGTGTGGATCTTAATTTTTATTCTAAAATTTCAATCTTTAAATTGCACACTGAACCGGGTTTTCTATACACTAAATGGTATCAGTCATCTAGCATTCAATAATGCCTAATACATTTTGACTTAGAATTTGGCTTGATGTATCATACTGCAAGTGACACAATGCTGTATTAAAACCCTTAAGACACAACTGCTTTTTTTTTTTTTTTTGAAACGGAGTCTTGCTCTGTCACACAGGCTGGAGTGCAGGGGCATGACTCGGCTCATTGCAACCTCCACCTCCTGGGTTTAAGCGATTCTCCTGCTTCAGTCTCCCAAGTAGTTTGGATTACAGGTGACTGCCACCATACCTAGCTAATTTTTTTTTGCATTTTTAGTAGAGACAGTGTTTTACCATGTTGGCCAGGCTGGCCTTGAACTCCTGACCTAAAGTCATCTGCCCGCCTTTGCCTCCCAAAGTGCTAGGATTATAGGTGTGAGCCACCGCACCCTGCCAGGCATAACTCTTAATATTGGCTGAATACTCAAGGCAGGATTTTTACTATTTACTATTAATCTTTTTTGAAGAAAACTAATTAGCATGATCTTTCAGTTGCATTAAGAGCATGTTGTAAATTCATATTTTATTAATTACATTGAACTGTAGTGTGTACAATAAATATCTTGGATATTTTCTAGTTAAAGACTTTCACTTATGAGGTTAAGATTACTATTAAAGGTAACATTTACTATAGGATCATGATAAGATTAAGGAAGTTTTTAAAGACTGTGTGTAAAAGCATAAAGTTACTGAGTGAGAGGGTCTGATGATCATGGTATAAAGTCATTTGCCATATTCCACACCTTACCATGAACTCTGAGTTTATGTTCCAAGTGATACATAGTACCAATTTCAATTCCAAAGGATCTAGAAGTTACTCATATTTAATCATTTATGTTATATATTGAACCAATTTCTCATCCTCTGTGAGGACTGCCTCATAAGTTTTATAAGCCTGAAATTTCCCCCAAGGGCCATGTCCATCTGTATCCAAGTGCTCTGCGTTTCTTGGATCAAGGTGTTCTATTTACAGGCTTTGAATTGCCATGCAGCGTCCAGTGATTTCAGACCATGGGTGGAAGTTTGGATATAGGAGTCGTTATCACTTGCCTGTGGACCTCCGTAGATGTGGGGTCTGGTCGTACTCTGTTCCTACCCTCATTTGACTCTCAAATCCAGGACTGCTTCTTTAGCATAGCTTGGAAGCAGAGCACACCCAACGAAGGTTTAATGACTGATTCCAAAATGATGATTTCAGAGTAAACATGGGAATCTCATCAGGCCTTCATCTGGAGCTCTTTTCCAAAGTAAATAGTTATGCAGTTAGTCTGCTCTCACGGAGGTGAAGCATAGCTCCCTGCTCAGTTTGTCCTATAGTAATTTCTTTCCAAAGGGTGCTATTTTTGTTTTTGGACTCAGAATTGGAACGGAGGAGGAGCGAGATGGCCAAATGTAAACCTCTACTGATTGTCCTCCCCATAGGAACACCAAATTGAACAATTGCCCACACAAAAAAGCACCTTCATAATATCCAAAAATCAGGTGAGTGATCACGGTACCTGGTTTTAACCTCATCTAATTGAAAGAGGCACTGAAGAAGGTAGAAAAGACAGCCTTGAGTTGCGGACACCACTCCACCCTCATCTCCCAGCAACTACCATGTGGTGCTGAGAGAAGATGCGTGCGCTTGGGGGAGAGAGTGCAGTGATTGTGGGACTTAGCATTGGAACTCAGTGCTGCCCTGTCAGAAAAGCAACACTATATAGAACTCAGCCAATGCCTATGGAGGGAGAATATACACCAGCCCTAGTCAGAGTGGACTCACCCATCCCAGTTGTCGGACCCTTTGTTCTAGCAAGCCCCACCACCATGGGCTAAGATGCTATGGGGTCCTAAGTAAACTTGAAAGACAGTCTAGGCCAAGAGGACTGCAATTCCTTGGCAAGTCCTGCTGCTGTGCTGGACTCAGAGAAAGTAGACTTGGGGAGCCAGTGACCCAGCAAGACACTGGCTAGGACAGCCAAGGGAGTGCTTGCACCACCCCTCCCAAAACCCCAGGTAGCACAGCTCACAGCTCTGGGAGAGACTTCTTTTTTCTGCTTGAAATGAGGAGAAGGAAGAATAAAGAGGACTTTGTCTTGTAACTTGGATACCAGCTCAACTACAGTAGGATAGAGCACTAGGCAGAGACCAGAGGCCCTCATTCCAGGCCCTAGCTCCTCATGTTATTTCTAGACACACCCTGGGCCAGAAGAGGACCAGCTGCCTTGAAGAGAAGGACTCAGTCCTGCCACAATTCATTAACTACTGACTAAAGAGCTCTTTGGCCCTGAATAGTTAGCAGTGGTAGCTAGACAGTACTTGCTATGGGCCTTGGGTGAGATTCAGAGACATGCTAGCTTCAAGTGTGACTCAGCACATCTCCAGCTATGCTGGCTATGGTGAGAGACTCCTTCTGCTTGAGAAAAGGAGGGGAAGAGTAAAGGGGACTTTGTCTTGAAGTTTAGGTACCATATTGGCCACAGAGGAGTAGAGAATCAAGTGGGCTCTTGGGGTCCATGATTCCAGACCTTGGCACATGGATGGTATTTCTGGACTTTTCGTGGACTCAAGGGGAGCACTGTCCTGAAGGGAGAGTCCCAGGCTCAACAGTATTCATCACAAGCTGACTGAAGGGTCCTTGGGCCTTGAGTGAACATTGATGTATTTGCTGCAGGCCTGGGGTAGTGGTGGGTCCTGGTTTTCTTTCTACTTTGGCTTTGTTTTTATTCTCTAGGTCTTGGCTTAACCCAGTCCCTGCCTCTCACTGCTTAAATAGAGTAGTTTAAGGGATACTGATTAATGGATTAATATCAAATTGAAAGAAGTGCTTCACAAACCTATGCAGAGTATCTCCCTTGCTCTGTTCTCATATTCGTCTATTTCAATGACTTGGAGAGAACAGTGTGCCTATCAAATTTTCAAACTCTATACAGTAGAATTGATATTAATATGTTTTATATTTATTCAGTGTTTTGCCATTTCAAAAAATTTCAAGATATGGTATCTCATTTGATTCCAGGAATGATAGGCACAGATGAAAAGATCAATTTCCGTTCAGTATGAAGGACTGCTTTCCATAAATTGGCCTGTCCAAATGAAACACCAAGCTTCACAAAGAAGTGAATTTCACACAGTGAAGACAGTTTTAGTAAACAGTAAAAGTTGACTCTCAGGGATTTTGTAGAAAGATACTTGGTTTGAGTGAAAGCTTGGATTAAATGGCAGTGTGTGTGTGTGTGTGTGTGTGTGTGAGAGAGAGAGAGAGAGAAGAGAAGAGAAGAGAAGAGAAGAGAAGAGAAGAGAAGAGAAGAGAGAAGAGCAGAGAAGGACACATTAATCCAAATATATTATCTAGGGAGAAAGAACAATTGAGAATACAGGCTACAGTTTTCTTAAAACTTTTGTTAAGATAATAGAGCTGAACTCCCAAATACACTTTTAATATAGGACTTAATCACATATAGTTGAACAATTCGACATTTTTAAGATTTTATTTCAAAAGTTCTAGAAGTCTGAAGTAGTATAGGTCTATATCGTAGTTTCTGGATTACACCAAGGGTGTTGACTCTTCTACAGATGAAATAGGCCCCAAACTGAAGTGTTAATGAGAATATCTGAGGTTTAAGGCCAAGTGGAAGCAAGATGCAAGTGAAGACTGAAGACATCACACAGGTATAGAAAGAAGGATGCAAATGTGGACAGCAGCAGCCTGCAGAAAAAGCTGGTGTGGCCAGTTGAAGGGAGTGGATATCGAACCAGTATGGGGCAGGGCTAGTATGAGGTTACTGCCCTACTCAATTAAAACCAGAAGAATTAAACCAAATACCAGAACTGATTTGCTTTGCTTTTTCCATAGTTGGACTAAATGCCTCCCTTCATGACTCCAAGACCAGCTCCAGTGGAATGTTTTAGTGAAATGCTCACTTGGCTTAGTTTAACTTTGCCTTAAAAAATGATCATTCCATGACTTCTTTGAAAATTTTAATGATTTTGTGATACTGGGGCAGGTGGGGCAAGAAGGGAATAGTATAAAGGATTTGGCAACTGAATAGACCAGAATAAAATATTATTCAGTGTGAGCTTCTGTTCTTGTAAGAACAAAAAAAAAATCCTCTTAAATTTCTTTTTTGATTATTTGAATATTATTAAACTAAATGCTTATAATAAAGTTAGGCAGAAAAATTTAGAAATTATAATCCAGTTTGTTTGTTTAAGAAACACTTGTATGCTATATTCCAGGTGTTGTGCTTAGAACAAGTTTCTAAAAAGTAATTTTTAAAGACCTTACAACCTATTAAGCACACACACAAACACAACTGCATAATTTTAATTTTTTTCAGTTTGATAGTAGTAATCTTCCCTGGGCCAACATATTTTCTTTTAGATTCCACTGAGGTGAGTTTTTTTTTTTTTTTTAATGTGGTATGTAATATTTTAATCTCTTGCCATCTTTCATATTTGACTCATCAAAAAAAGGTTGTGAAAAGTCTTAGTTTGCCCAACTTGGGAACTTTTTTTTATCTTACATCTGGATTGCCACTGACAGGAATGCCTTGGTAATATTCCTAGAGATTCCAGATGTTCTTCAAATTTTACCATATGCCTGCCACTTCGAAAGTGTTCAGTATAGTATACGTTGCTCATTTTTTTTTTCCAGAGAAAGTTGATTATAAATTACAGACAGTGCTCTGTAAGTAAGTTAAACACTTAACACCCAGATCTTGGTTTTGTTGCTGTTTAACCATTCTACATTAAAAAGAACCAGGGTTCCTTGGAGAAACATCTGATTCTAGGACTGGGGCAGGAAATACACAAGATGAGCCTGGAGCATCTTACAGTGTCAGAAGGCAAGGCAGTTCTCAACAACAAAACGATAAAACAAACAGAACCCAAAGACCACAATGGTGGGGACCTGTCGAAAAGATACAGAAGCCAACTGGAAGAGTTCCTAATAGCCAAAGCTGAAACATTTGAGCAACAAAAGAAAGTAGTATTAGACTATAACCCACAGTATAAAATAGATATTTATGACTCCAAATGACCTAAAAAAAAAAACAGGATTGAATAAAAGAGTAAGTAGGGAAGACTAGACAATTTTTTCATGCAGAAGAACACGTCTGCCCTCAAGGAGGTGAAGCATAACTCCCTACTCCTTAAGTTTGCCCTGTGTATAGTAACTTCTTTCCAAAGAGTAAAATAAGGAAAGGTAAATTAGAGTAACTTTAGAGTATAGAACCCTGACAAACACTGCCACAGCCAGGTGGTCAAGGTTAATATCAGCAGTCATAAGTCATATAGATAGTATGTACTCTTGATGTGATAAGAGTGGCACTTTACCTTTGTGATCTTTCTCCCAAACACCCATAACTCTGTGCTAATCATGAAAAAAAAGAATAAACAAATCACAATTGCGGAAGAGTCTACAAAATACTTAACTGGTTCACCTCCAAACTATCAAGGCTAATAAAATCAAGAAAAATCTGAGAAACTGTCACAGCTAAGAAGAGCTTAAGGAGACACAATGACTAAATGTAATAGGGTATCTTAATGGGATCTTGGAACAGAAAAAGGGCACTAGAAAAAAACTAACAAAATCTACATAAAGCATGGACCTTACTTAATAACAATGTATCATATTAGTTCATTAATCATGACAAATATTGCATACAAATTTATTGTTATTAATATTTGGGGAAACTCGGCATGAAGTATATGGCAATTCTTTGTATTATCTTCACAACTTTTCTCTATCTAAAGCTATTCTAAAATAAAATTTTATTAAAAGAAATCTAAATATGTGATCTTATGAGTAAGTAGAAATTCCATTATCCACCTTTCAAAGTTGTAAGATCTGGTACTATTTGAGATAAGCTCAGTGTCCAGAATCATTGCACTTCGAAGGTATGAATGATTGTATGTCTTGGTGTGTCTTGGAGGCACTCTGCTAATAATGCTTTTTTAAAAAAAATTAGTAAAAACAAAAGGTAATGAGCTGTCCATATTCAGAGATATTAATTCCTTCTGATCTCTCAGGCAGCATTACATATCCTGGTAAAAAGCAATGGATTAAATCTGCTCTGTCCAATACTGTAGCTATTAGCACATGTGATTACTGAGCACTTGAAATGTAGCTGGATAAAACTGAGATGTGCTATTGGTACAAAATACATACTAGATTTTAAAAACAAAAAAATACAAAATATTTTGTTAATACTTATTTACACTGTTTACATGTCAAATTATGTTTTGGATATAGTGGGTTAACTTAATATATTGTTAAAATTTATTAACACTTGCTTCTTTTATTCTAGTATGGCTAATAGTAGCCACTTGAAACTTAAAAACAGATATGTGGTTCACATGTCTATTAGGCAGTGCTGGATTAAGTGGATCCTAGGAGACTGGAAGAGTTAATGGATTTCCCAAAGGCAAACAAGGTCCCTGAGGGAAATCTTCAGACTCCGTTGTGGATTTCTAGGCTCTTACCACAAATAGCTGGATATGTGCAACATTAAGGCAATTTTCGGAGATGACTCTTGCCATCATGAAAAACCACCTGCAGTGACAAGAGGCTTTCTTGATTTTTCTCTCTTATTTCCTTGAAGATTGTGCTTAAAAAGGAGTGTTGGAGAGTAGTTTCTTAAAAGATTTGTGAGTGAGAAAATTAAAATGTATAAGGAAAGATGAACCACTATAGAACACTTCTAATGTTGTCTTTTTTTTTTTTTTTTGGATGGGTTTGCCTTGAAGTTGGAGATGTAGTTTTTTTCCAAACTCCATTTGGAACAACATATTTGAAAGCATGAAAAGATTCTAAGGCAGTATCCATGTTACAATAAAGCAACGGGCAGAAAAATGAAACGTTAACAACTTAGTTGTTTGGACTACAGAGGCTATCAGACAACCAACATGAACAATGCACGGGAGACATTTTACTTTGCTAAATGTAAATTTCCTCTTGGTAGATGAGTGAGGAAGAACAAGTTCCAGCTGGTGGTCGGGAGAAGGGGTGTGGAAAATGTGGGTGGGTTTTCTTAAAAAAATTATTTTTAAAAAAATTGTGTTTTTTAAATTGTATTTCCTTGAGTACATTATCTTGAGAAGAAAAGAAAGAAAAGCCAAACAGAATGTCTTAGTTTTACATAAGCAATATAGGTAGATCTGATAATAAATTCCTGAATTTTACCAAGGTTTGTCATTATAAGCAAGATAAATCAATTGTCAGTAATTACTGTCACCCTCTGCTCTGAGTAGCTCTTAGAAGGAAATTATCTGAAAAGAGATAAGCCCTGTTTTTTCAAGTAAGAGCCTTGGAAAAAAGGGCTCAGGGTATAGTTTGCCTCACTCTGATGGGCAGAACTGAGTGTGGGATGTTAGGAGATGACAGCATAAAAATATTGTGTTATAATTTATGATTTGACTATTCATGCAATGCCACTTACGTTGGCACTGTAGATTTACCTTAAAATTATACAAAATAACCTAGGCTAGCAATCTATGTATTTACACATGCAAGAGATAGATGAGAAAGCAGGGGCACAGGAAGCCAAGTTATTTGTAATTGTATAGTCACACAGGGGGTCTAGACCGGTGCTCTATAATCCTAGGCTCTTTGTATGAGCCTTCTCTGCCTCTCTTACAAATACCATGCTCAGCTGTCACACCCGTGTACTAGAAGATTACAAGACACCTAATGCCAGGTTGGCGAAGCACAGGTTGATTGAGCTTGATTCTTTAAGCTGAAAGCAGAAAGGCTGCTTCTACCTTTTTCTGTAGTCTCCCGCCGCCGAGACCATCCCTCCTCAGCATTATGGGAGCTGCTCTCAGGGCTTTGTTAAAGGCTCTGTCTGAATGGCGTATTTTTGCCTCAGAGGCTCAATTTGGTCAATTCATATGCCGATGTCAAAACCACCAAGCTTCTAAAGCGATCACATTAGGCTCATGGTGGGAGTCTCTACACAGGAAGAGCAGGAAATGTGTCCACTGCATTTCAGCATCTGTGCAGGACAGCCGTGCGTGCTGCTCTGCCCTGGGCAGAAGCTGTCTCAGTTGGCCCTCTTTATTTCAACTCTGAAACCCAAGTCCCGTGCTAAGGTCCAGAGGAGAGGTTCACGCTGCATTAGGCGAGCTCTGCTGAGCAAGGCCGGAGAAGCACATTAGTAATAATTTAGCACTCGGCAGCTGCAAGCGTGCAGGCCCCTGCCAAGTGCCAGCCTTTGGTTCTCCTCTCTACCAGGCAGTAGCTAGTTCATTCTCTGGGCACTCGGCCACATTTCAGAGAGAGCCGTACTGGTGATGGCTGGGACAGCACAGACACACAGGACAGCACAGACACACAGCCCCCTCCACAAGGCACTACTGTGAACTAGCCTGCTCCACAAACTGTGTTTAAGAATTGAGTCATTAGCAACTAAGAGGATACAGGGAATGGTTCACTTAAAGAATTATAAAGCCAGCGATAAAATATAAGGTTCTAAATAAACACATTATAATAAGCAGAACATGATTTAGAATACGTGCTGCTGAGTGGCTTCTAAATGAGACCCAATTTTAAATACACAGATTCCGGAGCTCAATTTGTTTCCTAACTGAAAAATAAACAAACAATCCACCATTTCCTGTCAGATCCCAGGGTGGTTTCCTGGAACCAAAAGAATCAATCATTCCAAACATAAGATAATCAATGTATTGGAGTGGGGGCAGGGGCAGGCGGGGGCAGGCAGGGGCAGGAGGAGAGGTAGGGTTTATGAAGCCTTGGCTGCCTCAGCAGTGTGTAGAAGGCATCTCAGATCTACCCAACATGAAAATCTCGTTCATATCCCCCTAGTTTTTCACCGTTAATCTCATCTAGATCAGATCTATGATTTCAATGGCAAACCTTGTTCACCATGGCGTTATTGCAGCACTCTTATTTTTATTGGAAATGGCAGCTCTTATTCCAACAGACCCTTTGGCTTCTGTGTGTGGCAACCTTAGTTTGTGTCAGTTGTCAGCCTAAGGGGTTAAAATTCATTTTAAATGGCAGCACGCTAGGTGCAATTCTTCCTTTCACTTGCCTTGGGAATAATTTGGCAATTTGCATTTAAAGTCACAGAGTCTATTTGGGTTTGCGAGAGCAAATTTTATGACAATTAGACTTTTTTTTGAAGGTGCAGGAAAAACCAAAATGGCCATTTAATAGACGTTGAGCTAATCTGACATGTTGCAGCAAAATTTCTGAAGGCAAACAATAGGTTAATTCTGTAATATTTAAGATAGATGAAAATGCTATTGCAGTCAACATGTTTTTAAAATCTGTATGCTTTTTTTTTTTTTTTTTTCTCGAGAAAGAAAGAACCTTGAAGCATCCTGTGGTCTTAATCTCTTAGGAGTTCTAAGGAATTCTTTAGCCAATTAATAAAGTGCCCATTCACGTGAAGTCTATGAAAGCTAACATTTGTGGTGAGCAGGGAACGCCAGCTAATCACATATTAGGGACGATTCCTTTGTTCATTGTGCGAAAGTGGTTTCTAGCAGACATTCTTATATTCTCGTACACAATATTTATCTTCTGAAAGCCAAACGAATTCAAACAAGTCAATGTGACCTTTAAATAGTGATTTTTTTTTTCTGTCTCTTGGAAAACAATTTAAGGGGTTTCACTATATTAGTGGGATTTCCCCTTTCTTCAGTCTTCAAAAGATTTTTCTTTCATCTTCGTTTTCTTTCTCTCTAGCTACAAAATGTGCTCATTACAGGCCTGTCAGCTACAAAAGGGAGACTTTTTCTTTTTCAGCAGGTATGAAAATCTCAATAGCTTCTTTAATCACCAGAGAGTTCTCTTCTGCTCTATTTAATAAAACTCAGCACTTCGGTTATCAGAGTCATTAGGAAGAAGGAGGATTGGAAGAAGGAGCCTTAATTTATTTTGGTGTCATATGTAATTAAACCATTTTTTTCCCCAATGGCTCTACATTTTTCCACTACCTTTTTTTTTCTTTCAGAATATTTCTGAAGAAAATCTCCTCATATGGAAAATGAAGATTAAGCAGCAATAAAATAAAATACCCACTCCTTCAGAAACCAAAACAATTCTACTACCAGGCAATTAGCACAAATAAGTGCCAGGATGCCCTTCACCCCCAAATAAACCTAATTCCCTTGAATATCATTGGAACTTTGTTTATTGTCTTTTTCTCTCAACTAATCTGAAACATATTTGATGAGCCAAGTTTGCTCGATGGCCCTGTACAAAAGGATGTGTGTCTGATAACATTAAAGGGCTACAAGTCTCTGTGCACTGTAGACATGACAGAGAAAGCGGATAAAGTACATCTTTGGAAGCTACAGTCAGAAATCCAGCACTACCTTAGCATATGGCAACCAAGCTCAATTAATTATTTTTTTCTAGTTAGTTATTCCTTGTTTAAGGAACCAAAAAAGTTAAAAAGTTGCAATTAATTGAAAGTACAAAATATTCTAGAAATTATCAACCTTAGGTCTCGGGGAAAGTGGATTTCAATGGCTCTCCACCGTCACCCATATCTCAGTACCCCAAAATTTAGTGGTATACAATAAGCCCTCCCCCAATCCTAACTGATGATTAATTCAAATGATTTATTTATTTATTTTATTTTATTTTTGGAGACGGAGTCTCGCTCTGTTACCCAGGCTGGAATGCAGTGGCACAATCTCGGCTCACTGTAACCTCTGACTCCCAGGTTCGAGCGTTTCTACGGCCTCAGCCTCCTGAGTAGACGAGATTACAGGTGCATGCCACCATGCCTGGCTAATGTTTTGTATTTTAGTAGAGACGGGGTTTCACCATGTTGCCCAAGCTGTTCTCCAACTCTGGAGTTCAGGCAATCCGCCCGCCTTGGCCTCCCGAAGTACTGGGATTACAGGCGTGAGCCACCGTGCCCGACCTTCAAATGATTTTTAAGAATGGAATTATATCATTCTAGAATTTTGAAATCAGAAGAAACCCTGAAAACCCATATAATTTGGAAATTTCTAACCTGAATTTTTTTTTTTCTCCCCCGAGACCGAGTCTCACTCTATTGCCCAGGCTGGAGTGCAATGGCACGATCTCCGTTCACTGCAAGCTCCGCCTCCCGGGTTCACGCCATTCTGCTGCCTCAGCCTCCCGAGTAGCTGGGACTACAGGCGCCCGCCACCGTGCTCGGCTAATTTTTTGTATTTTTAGTAGAGACGGGGTTTCACTGTGTTAGCCAGGATGGTCTTGATCTCCTGACCTCGTGACCTGGCCGCCTCGGCCTCCCAAAGTGCTGGGATTATAGGCCTGAGCCACTGCGCCCAGCCACCTGCAGTTCTTAACCTCCTAAATGTATAAACCTAATTGTTAATATGTATGTACATTCTTTGAGGGAGAGGATTCTTATATTTTATTAATTTATTGTTGTTTTTATTTTCATTTTTAAAGACAGGGTCTCACTATGTCATCCAGGCTGGAGTGCAGCGGCTATTCACAGGTGCGACCCTAGTGCACTGCAGCCTCGAACTCCTGGGCTCAAGCAATCACCCGCCTCAGCCTCTGGAGTAGTGGGGACGACAGGCACACACCACTGCACTTGGCAATTTTATCAGTTTCCTAAAAGATTTATAATCCCCCAAAATGTAGACATTATTATCTAGTTCATTCTCCATCTTCATAAGAACTTGCTACATAATAAATTACATAATAATATATAATAAGATTTTTCTAATGTTCAAGGTTAATCCATCAATCGACGATCATTCCTTGTACAGTCAACTGGTGTTGTGTGACATTCTTCACATGCAGTTGTTGATTCAGTGTATTTAATAAACAGAAACAGAAGCTTTGTAACACGAAGAAAAATTTTCTCTAACTTGCCCTTGGTATCCAAGGTCAATTATTTTATTTTAGCTATATGGATTAACCTGACAATATTTATTCCTTAGAAATCAATGTTAGTTCTCAATAAATCTCTATTCTATATGTAAAATATATTTAAACATTCACTTCCATACATTTTTTCATATTTTTTCACTATATTATTAAAGCATTCAGGGCTACAATTTCTAGTCTTTATGGAATGAAATCAGAAACATGAATTTCATTGAGGAGTGAATTGGAAACCTACAAAGATTATGGATGACATATGCACCATATGGAAAACATTGTTCAAAATTCAAATTATACCTTTCAAGTGTCTCTCACATCTCAGTATGGTTTTGTTTTTCTAATATAAAAAGGTCAAATCACTGGTATTAAGTGTCTTTTGCATAGATTGGATATGCTGCAGCACCAAGAGTCTTTTTTGTTTTGTTTTGTTTTTCTACTTCCATTTCTCCTGGTATTAGTTTGTTCCTTCTCTCTCCCCAACCTACCTCATCCCATGCATTGTCTTCTTCCTGTTCAGCCTTCCTTACCAGAAAAAAAAACAAAACTCATAATGTCATGGAAAAGTCAACCAAAGTAAACCATCCTGACAATTACGTGGAAAACAGAAACACAAGTAATTAAAACTAAATTGTAAAGAAAGAGCCAAGATTCCCAGTAATCTGAAAATAAGAGGGAGAAAATCTCACTTTTAAAATTGATGTAAAATGTACAAAGACAACAAAATAGGATGTAGGGTAGGTGGCCACAAATGCTGGTGGAGTTTCCTCTAGATCTGCTTAAGGAAATGCCATATGTGTGGTATAGCCAAAACCAGTTTCCCTGGCAAGAAGACAGAGGAGTTATTATACAAGTACCCCCCACTTTTTTTTTTTTGTTTTTTTGAGGCAGAGTTTCGCTCTTGTTGCCCAAGCTGGAGTGCAATGGTGCCATCTTGGTTCACTGTAACCTCCGCTTCCCAGTTTCAAACAATTCTCCTGCCTCAGCCTCCCAGGTGGCTGGGATTACGGGTGCCGACCACCACCACTAAAAATACACAAAAAAAGCCCAGCTATTTTTTGTATTTTTAGTAGAGACGAGGTTTCTCCCTGTTGGTCATGCTGGTCTTGAACTCGCAACCTCAGGTGATCTGCCCACCTCGGCCTCCTAAAGTGCTGGGATTACAGGAGTGAGCCACCGCACCTGGACAGTACCACTTGTGTTTATACAAACACATTTCACTGGTTTCAATACTGATAGCATTCATGTGTTGCTTTCTTCTTTTTAATAACACTTTCATTTATCTAGCCTATAGAAATCAGAGGTATATGACATGAAGAGTTCTTACCCTGGTATCAAACTATCTAGGTCTCAGCCTGGAGCCACCACTTTCTAACACTGTGACTAGTCACTCAATCTCATGAAGCCTTATTTTATGTAGCTACAACATGGGAATAACAATAGTATTTACTTCATACGATTATTGTGAGGTATTAATAAGATCATGAATGGAAAGCAACATGTCTGACACACCTCAAGTATGCCTCGAACCTCACAGTTCATAGCACTGTTATTTTTGTTACTATGAAACTCTACGACTTGAGCTCTTAAATCAGAAAACACTCTACAGTGCCCATTCTGTTGGGGTTGCAAATTTTTCATCTTAAAATCCTTCTATACTAGTGGTTCTCAGGCTTTGGTCTGGATCAGAATCACCTAGAAGACTTGCTAAAATCACAGATTGCTGGGCTCCACTCTAAGAGTTTCTGATTTAAAAGTTTGGGGCGGACCCAAGACTCAGCATTTCCAACACATTTCCAATAGTAATGATGCTGCTAGTCATGGATCATGCTCCGGTGTTCTATACTGGGGATTGGCAAACTTTTTGTACAGAGTTTCAGATTGACCATTACTAAATACATCTCTGAAATATTCTAGTTCCTTAAGTGAAATGAGGGAAGTGAATTAGATTAGTGGTTTTCAAACATTTTCTAACAGTGAGGCCCTTTCTTTAAATAAAGTCTTATGCAGAATTCAAAGACTTCTAGCCAATGGGAGCCCAAAGCTCTGCTTTCTTTCTTTTGCAACCTCAGGAATTACCTATGCCTTGGAGGAGAAAGAACAGTTTGAAAATTACTGGCAGTGGTGATCCGGAGACTGGAATTAGTCAAGAACACAGGTTTGGTGTCTGACAGACATGGGTTCCAGTTTAAACTCTGCTGCGTGCACTCTCTGTCTGACCATGGATAAGTTACTTAACTTAGTAAACTTCATTTTTTCTCATTTATAAACAGAATAATAACAGCACTGAACTCATTGGGTTGTTTCCAGAACTAAGAGATAGTACACTGGAAGTCCCCAGCACAGTTTCTGGCACTGTGAGAGCTCACATGTTAACAGTGATTAAGGTTCTTTATATAATTCTTTGATTTAAGCAGCCATCAAAAAACTTCAAATATCTTTCTCCCCTCCTCTTTTCTCTTGTGGGATACACTTCAATTAGGCCTTACACCCAGGAATAAGGGATAAAAGAACAAGTGATTAAACCATTTCTATGATCTTAATTACCACTAATTTAATGAAACCCTTAGTGTGGCAGAATAAAATAGTTTCTGCAAGTCTGTTCTATCAAAAGACCGTTTGGGGAGTAGAGAGATTGTCAAGGCAAGCTGGCAGGAATTATAAGCATCTTTTGATTCCCATCCACATGTCGTTTCTCATTACAAAAAGATGACCTATGACTTACCTAGAAACATCTGGATACTTTGAGGGATCTTCCAAGAACTCTCTTAAGAAAAGATTTGAACATACAAAGTGCTTGATAAATAAAAGCATAATTATGACCTTTCAAGTAGAGTTGAATGCCACTTTAGTCAAGTCTTTCAGCGTTCTCCAGGATTTAAAAGCATCACTAAGCTGTTGCTTGACCTCATCCAGTTGTTCGTCCTAGTAAGAAGATGGGAAGCATTCGTGCAGCCACCTTTTCTAGAGGATGTTATTAGGAGGGACGCTTGACAATGAGTCCTTTCTGGAATCTCTGGTGGTTATAATACTGTGTAATTGCGGGAGCTTCTGGAGTGCTCGCATGTCCTTGAACTCATGTCTGCTCCTCAAAGGGAGTGCGTTTGGTATAGTGTTTTTAGTTTCAAACAACGGGCACAAAATTAGTGAATTCAAGCAAAATAAATAAATAAATAAATAAATGAAAAGCAATAGGAAAGTCAAAACCTTGGAGGGTTTTCATGATTATGTTATTAGAGTGTTGCCATTAATGAACCTTAAATCCACTTACTCCAAGCCAGGTTTCAAATACCTGGCAGAAAGAATCTGAGTGCCTAGGTGGGTTATGTATCATCCACACCTGGAAGAATCGGCCCCATGTGGGGCAGTTCTCAGAGACGCAGGAAAATGAAGCTGGGTTGGTGCTTCAGGAGGGTCCAGCACAGAAAACGTGTGCCAACTACACATCACTGAAGTACATGTGATCTCCACGAAAGTGCCAGAGATGAGGGCAGAGACCTAACTTCCACAAAAGGAAGACATCCATTTTTATTGTTGTTGTTGAATATATCCAGACTAAAATGTTTTTATTTGCTAAGAAAAACTCAGTATGGAGCTTACACCTGTGTTTTGATGGCCAGGCCATACCAGATGTTTCATGGCGTCTGTATTCAATAGTTCATTTACGTTGAACCAGTAGGAAGAGGGAAGCTGTCTAAGATGTTCCTTAGGGACTGGGTGAAGTTAATGATAGATGCTCTCTTGAAAGAGTCCCCTGGAACCTGTTTCTTATCTGGAGAAGTGAGTATAACATATGCTCATCAATTGCAATAGGAATAGCTGCTTATTTACAAAATTGAGTCCTCTTATGAGTCGCTTTTGTCATAATAGTATTAATAAAATAACTGGCCCGTCTCTAAGCATGGCAGGATTTTCCAGTGAATGACCCTAGATCTCTCTCCAGAAACAATCTAGATGGACCTTGTCCTGGTGGTGGGGGAGCCGTGCCTGAACTCAATTTCTCATAGGAAGTTGAATCCCCAAAATCACCAGGTGCTAAGAAGCTCGTATCTTTTATCAGTGCCCCCAACTACCTGACTTACTTTGCTTGGCAGCTGAATGTAAAACATTCATTCCCACAACCAAAGTTGCTTTCACACCTGACCTGCAAAAAGGAGGAGGAAGCAGTGCAAGGTCCCTTTCCTGGAGCCCAGCTATGTACCGGCCCAACCATGCCTCTCTGAAGGGTGTGGTGCAGCTTGTTACCCATGAACCAGTTCACCGCTTGGCTCCACATTCTCATCCTCAGCAAACTTGTGTTAACTCTGGATTCTTTGCCCAACACATACTTATGCCTGAAGTCATATTTAGAAAGGTTACAGAAATCAAGAGACTAGAGGTAGAATTAAATGAGATTTGCTTGAATTTCTGTGTTTGTTCTCAGAGAGGAGTACACACACACACACACACACACACACACATATGTATATTATTTTAAAGGGCCAGGGTCTCCCTATGTTGCCCAGGCTGGTCTCAAACTCCTGGGCTCAAGTCATCCCACAGCCTTGGCCTCCTCAAGTGCTGAGATTACAAGTGCGAGTCACCATGCCTAGCCCTAAAGTTCTTAAGAGGCAAAGAAGTGGTGTTTGGCAGAAGACTTCCATGATGTGTTTTCGAGGGAGTTTAATTATTGCTCTTAGGTTTTGTGTATGCAGGGGATTGAACACCTCTATCAATAAGAGTGTCCCTTTCTTTCCATTTCACATATATTTGCTTCCAGTAAGACCAGGGTACAAAGACAAGAGATGAATACAATATTGATTCAAGGTTCTGTGTGGATCCAGGACGAAGGTCTTGCAAGTATGATTCTCTGTTTTTTCTTGTTCTTCTTGTTGTTGTTTGAGACAGGGCCTTTCTCTGTCACCCAGGCTGGAGTGCAGTGGCTCAATCATTGTAACCTCAAACTCCTGGGCTCAAGCAATCCTCCTGCTTCAGCCTCTGGGGTAGCTAAGACTATAGGCATGTGCCACCACACCCAGCTAATTTTTTTTTCTTTTCTTTTCTTTCTTTTTTTTTTTTTTTTGTAGAAATGAGGTCTTGCTATGTTACTCAGGCTAGTCCTGAACTCTTAGCCTCAAGTAATTCTCCTGCTTTGGCCTTCCAAAGTGTTGGGATTACAGGTGGCAGCCATTGCACCTGGCCACAAGTATGATTATCTCATTGTCATTACTCTGCCAAGAATGTTTTCTCCTCTCTTCCTACTGTGCAGTCCAAGTCTCCAAATCCCTACTTTGATTTAATTTCCACTTTTAAGATATGAAACTTCTTTACCATCTACCTGAACACCACTGAAGGGAGAGTAAAAACATAATAATTAGCCACTTTGGATGCAAATTTGTTACTGTGATGGCTGCTCAGCATTTAAACTCTTTTCCTATATGAGGACTCTGTCATTGTGTGAATCTTGGTGGAGGATAAGGTCTTTCTTCCCTACAAAAATAGAGAGGACCAGATAACTTGCACTACTTACCCCTTGACAGCTGGGGCACTATCATAAGATCAGAACTTGACCCATAAGAATTGTCACTGGAGGCTGGGCGCGGTGGCTCATGCCTGTAATCCCAGCACTTTGGAAGGACAAGGTAGGTGGATCACTTGAGGCCAAGAGTTCGAGACCAGCCTGGCCAACATGGTGAAACCCCGTCTCTATTAAAAATACAAAAATTAGCCGGGCTTGGTGGCGGGTGCCTGTAATCCCAGCTACTAGGGAGCCTGAGGCAGAAAAATTGTTTGAACCCAGGAGGAAAAGGCTGCAGTGAGCCAAAATCATGCCCACTGCACTCCAACCTGGGTGACAGAGTGAGACTCCATCTAAAAAAAAAAATTGTCACTGAAATAAATTATTAGTCTCAATTCTTTACCCCATCCTGTGCCCATGACCTTTGCTATTGGCTTCACAGTTCTTTTCACAATGTTTTTCGCTGCCCTTTGACTTTGGGTTTGCCATATGACTTGCTTTTGCCAATGGAATGTCCACAGATGTGATGTTGCAGAGGTGTGAAATGTATTTACACAATCTGGCTTGCCATCTAGAACTTCTGCCATCACAATGAGAAGAAATGTCAGACAACTCACTGATCTAATAAGAATGAGACAGGAGTTGAGATTGAACCCACCCTGAAGTCTGGAGCCAAGCACAGCCAAGCACAGCTTAGAGATCAGCTAACCCCTGCCTGACCCACAGACAAATGGGCAAGAATAAATTGTTGTTTTAAGCCATTGAATTTTGGAGTGGTTTTGTTATACAGCACTAATGTGGAAACAGTTGACTGATCCACTCCATCTTGGAACTTTGAACGTGTAGCCCTTGATGCAGAGAAACAGAGGTGATGCAGAATTTATTTTATCCACAGTGATACCACATTTGGGGACAAGTGTGGAAGCCAAGTGACAAGGTCCAGTGTTCAGTAGTGACAATACTGAACTGAGGTTGGTATTGTTGGCTGAGGTTTCAGCTACCCAGTTTTTTTATGTTCTGATTTTCTTCCCTGGTTTGCTGGCCTTCTGGGTTATTTTACAACTGACAGGCTTCCAATAAACTTATTTCCTGCTTAATTTTACTGGGCCAGTATCTGTTATTTGCAGATAAGAGCCCTGTCTGAGTCAGCCCTTATGTTTCATGGGAAGTAGAGGATTGGGAAAAGCAGAGTGAAACTGGGCATTTGTGGAGAAAGCAGGGACATTAGTCCATGAGTCCACAGTTCTGGGGACAGGGTGTAGAGGAGAATTTCTCTATACTGCAGGCAGAATTTTCTTTTTATGCCTCAGAGAACTTTTGACAGTTGCTGTGTTCACACAGAGCACGTAAGTAATGAGGTAGGTGAGTAGGTTCCAATTCAAAAGGAGTGATCAAAGTTTTATGTTTTAATTTTTTAACCAGTAAACTATGGTCATCAAGAATCTGCAAACTAATAAATTATGCCTCACTGAGACTTCTATTTACTAATTTTTGATACTTAGACTCCTTTCTGATATGCTAGGAACTAGTGAGGAAACAGAATAAATCATCAGGTAGGAAAAATATTTCAATGGAGAAACATAACTTTCATATAATGTGCTTCTTCATCATGTCATTCATTAACCTGAATTCAGTAATTAACAGGATTACATAAAAAACATTTAAATGTCCAAAGCCATATTTAACTATTATAAAATCATTCACTTACAGATTTTCTTACTGAGTTGTGAAGAGGAGTATAAACATTTTTTACTAGTTGTTTTTTGTCTGGCTCTTGAATATTCTTCAGGCTTTCATGAGCCTCAAAGTGTACATAATTGAGTGGTGTAATAAATGCCAGATTCTCCAGGATTTTTATAAGGTACGTGAAGCAAATGTAGATATGCTTGCCATTATTGTCCTAAACCAGAAAATCAGGGAAAAGGATAAAGTTGGTATCTTTGTGGCATGTAATCTCAGGTAGCTGCATTTTATCTTAAGATAGATGAGACTTGAACTTCTTCACTCAAAAAATAAACTAATTTACTTGGCCTTAATTTTATATTTAACACAAGGCATTTGTTTCTGGAAATTGGATCACACTGTTGTATATGTAGGACTTTCATTGACTAGTATATACATTCTAAGTTTATTATCTTTTGCCTTTACACAAAACCCTTGGCAGACTATTCTTAATGCATATATTTAGGAGATAGCTGAGTCTGTTTCTTGTCAGTTCTAAATTTAAATGATTTACTTTTCTTGATGGTTGAAAATGCTTGAAGTCAGGGCAATGGAGGTAAATACAGTCCATTTGTGCTTCTTCAAAGAATTAAGAATTTACATAATAGATGAAAGTTTACTAAATACTGTGCACATTCTGGGTTTCCAAAGGCAAATAAGAATTGGCCACCCTTAAATACTTTTAATTCCTACGAAACATCTAGTTCAAGAAAGTAGGACAGTAGGAGGAAAAAAGGGAGACAGAGCTACAGATTCAGACAGAAAATGACAAAGACTTTTCATTTTTCACGGTAATGAAACAAAGAGAAAATAATCATTAAAATAAGGTGTAATAAGGGTCTGATGGTCTGAAAATATCAAGCATAAATTTAAAAAGTAGGTCATGAAATTCAAATATATATACTTGGCATTTACCTTACCACATTTTTTTAACCATAAAAATACAGATTTTAAAAAATAAAAGGAAAGAAAACTGCTATTCCCACTTCCTAGAGAAAATTATTATGTTGGTATTTCTTATAATTCTTTTCTTGTAAATGTGTGTGTGTGTGTGTATGTACCCATGCATAAAATATTTTGTAACATAATTTTTTTCTTTTTTTTTTCCTTAAAATTTGAGATGGAATCTCGCTCTGTCACCCAGGCTGGAGTGCAGTGGCATGATCTCAGCTCACTGCAACCTCCACTTCCTGGGTTCAAACGATTCTCCTGCCTCAGCCTCCTGAGTAGTTGGGATTACAGGTGCACACCATCACACCCAGGTAATTTTTGTATTTTTTAGTAGAGACGGGGTTTCACCATGTTGGCCAGGCTGGTCTCGAACTCCTGACCTCAAGTGATCCATTGCCCCTGGCCTTCCAAAGTGTTGGGATTACAGGCGTGAGCCACTGCGCCTAGCCTGTAACATGATTTCATCACTAAATATATTGTGTCTATCCTTTTATGTCGAAAGTTTTACTTCAATATACATTTAATAGCCATGTAAATATTTCATTTTGTATAATAAAAAAATTTCAAAATGTATCTCCTACAACTTCCATTATTAAAAATGGAACTATAGCCCTACTGCACCCTGAATGAGTGAAAAACCGGAAGGCTGTAAAATAGATGGCCACATGCCCTCCAGGCTGTCGCATCCAGGAGTGCTTTGCTTAATCTGAATGTTCTGTGGTATGCCCACAGCCTCATTGAACTTTTCAAAGCTCCTGTCTATTACTTTATCACTTCCCAGATCCTAATTTCTTTTGCTCAGCCTGGGGAGCATCAGTTTCCATACCGAGAGCATTGAAATGATCATTGCACTTCTCCAGTTTGCCCAGTGTCCTGCAGTGTTTAATAGAATTAGATTTAAATATGATACTTCAGCAGATGATTCCCGCATCTAATGCACCTCATTCTAATGTACTTCCTCTGAAGATTCATGGTAGGAGGGAGTTATTTAAAATGCGATATGCTCTACCACACTAAAAATTTATAAAACATAAATAGTAAGCTTTTTAAAGGTGTAATTTCAGGTTACAGGTAGGGTAGAGTGGAGATATATTTCCCAGTCACATTGAAATAAAGAGAAGTAAGAAGTCAACTCTTCTGCCTATATGTACTTATCCTGAACAAAAGATCTGTTCATGTAGATCTAAATAAGAAACTTAGGATACCATGCCCATTTAACTTAAGTACATGTGATATAAATTAATCTTAAGAAGACATCAATGTGATTTGTGCCATGTTGTCCTTTTAAATATATCACTTCCCAAATGGAAACAATTTAAGTATCCAATAACAGGGGACAGGTTAAATACATTTTATTGTATTCTATGGTGGGATATTCTCCAATTATTTAAAAATGATATAATAGCAAAAATCTGTAATTTGTGAAAAGACACTCATGACATCGTTAAATGGGGAGAAAAGAAGGCTACCAAATAGCATGAGCTATTCTATCCCATAAAAAATATTTTTATCTGTACATGGATATCTTTATATGATCCATTATGGTGGTTATTTGGGACTGGTAAGATTACTGGAAATTTTTTTTTTCTTTGTATATTTGCATTTTCTGAATTTTCTACAATTTAGTTTTGTAAGGGGAAAAATTTAAATTAATTTCAGGTATGAGACTAATGGTGTCATACGTTTGCCGTCCATGTGATTCTGTAGGGGGCTTATTGAACCCTCTCTCAAGCACAGGGCTTGTAATTCAAAGGAAAATAAGAAGCCTCTCCTGCTTAGTGACTCATACTGTGCTAGGATGATCACAGTTAGGAGCTGCTACATGAGCGTGTTGCCTTGGATCACAGCAAGTAAAAACACAAGGAGGGTAGAGTAGGGGCAATAATAAGCAATGAAAGGCCTAGAAGTAATTTTCCTTCTTTTTTTTTCCTTATCTTATTTCAAGTTGATGTGGATAATTCCCTTTGCATAGTGTAGACAATGGATGAGTTGGTTTTGCCGGTATTCATAGAAAACAAGGTTGATCTAAGAATTACACAGAGAAAGAGTAACAAGTACATGTTCCATGAATGTTTCCTACTGAAGTAACCACTGTTATAATCACAGAATGTCTCCTATAACTCTTCAAAAAGCCCAAAATGAGCCCTTGCAAAATTTCTAGGAAGGTAAATTCCTGAATACATTTCACAAATGTAGAACTTCCAGCTACAATAGGATTTCCAAGATCATGACAGGAAAAAACCAAATGTGTCTTCATTCTCTAAGAGCTCTTTGTCTATGTTTAAGCAACTGCTGAGGACCAGTGAAGAACAACTTGTACTGCCAATACAGGACAGTCCTTGGTGTTCACAGCTGGGAAGGCTTTTGAAGGTGTTCTAACCCAAACCTGAGGGAGATGAGACTTACCCCTAAGTTCTGTATCTCCCATAGGGATTGCAGCTCCCTCCCACCACTTCCCATCATGTAAATGGAAAAGGAGAACTGCAGTTTCTTAGGCTGAGGTTTTATCCCTCACTATTTTCTCATAATGCCTTTTGGCATTTGTGCTATAACTGAGACTATATACACTTCATTGAAATGAACATATGGTAGTAGGAATTGCAACATGAGCTTTGACTAGACTATGTGGACAAGAATACCAAATAGCATGGACTCAGTGATATTTGTCCCCTTTAAAAGAAAATTAAATATAACAATTGAGAGCTTAGTTTTAAAGCTCAACATGTTTATTTTCTGAAACCTGGTTTATCTAGATTTCTATGACTAATTAAAAGATGACAAATTTGGATGGAGCAGAAAAGGTCCCCATGGAACAGGTTAGTGTTAATATACTTAAGTAGAAAGAAAACTTCTGTAGAATTAGTGATACATGACTCAGATAACTGTCAGGTTCTGTAAAGTCTGCTGTTCACACATAACAGCATAGCTCACCCGTACCTTCCAATGCACTTATTTCCTTGTAACTCCATTGGGTGTGATATTCAGAGTGTCCAAGATCATCTATCATTTTGTTGGACTTCTTCACAGCCCCTCTGTTTCCTGGTTGAGTTATTTATGTAACATTATTCCACATGGGAAAGCCCAGCTGTTAAAAGTTTTAGAATCAGAAATAAGAACACATTTTTATTAGATCCTTCATCTTGTCTACAGTGGGTTTTTCTTGGTTTAAATAATGATAGCAGCCTACTAGCTCCTTGCTATAACTCACTCCCCTGTACGTGCTTTTGGAGAGGAAAGTGGCCTTTACCTTCTTTGGGGGTTCCAGAAGGGGGGCTTATATCAAACTAAATATGAAATCAATGTGTGGGATTGTATAATCACCTGTTGAGTTTGAACTCATCCACCTGGGGTGGGCACTGCAGAGGTAAAAATGATAGAACTGTTATAGATTGGTGGTGGCATGAGAGGTATATGAGAAAGGAAAAGGGGGAGTTAACAAGATTAGAAAATTCTAAGCATAGAAGGAAAGTAGCATTGTTTAAAAAAAAAATAGGGTGACCCAGAAGAAGCAGGTTTAGAAAAATTCTGTTCGGGATATATTGAGTTGCTGGCAAGAGATCCAGGTTGAAGGGTCTTAAATTACTTTGTAACGTGTCAACTTGGTTAGGCTGCTCATTTCCTAGGACTGCCTTCCCTGTAAGGTTCTGGTTAGTGTGGAAGACAGGACGGAGTCTTGGGTGAAATTTGTTCAACAGAGGTAAAGTAGTAGTCATTTGGTAGCTCGATTGTGATGTCACAGATGTGCTGAAAACCTTGTTACTGTGAGACAGCAGGTGGGCCTATAACTGCTCTATCTTCCCCTGGATCATCCATCAGCCTCTCTGACTTCTTGGCCATGCATAGGTTCAAGAAGGGCACTAACTTCTTTCTGCAAGACATCCACAGTACCAAGGTCAATGACAAGAACTGACACAGTTTCTACCCTTCCCTTCCCTTCCCGATTACCTGCCCCGTGGATTTCATGTCCAACTTTAGAAACAAAGACAACAGCCTTACAGAGACTACTCTACTAGCTCCTTTAATTGTGTAAAGTCAAATCCTTTGGACGAGTTGCCCAGCCTTCTCTATGGTTCAAACGCCCTGTATGATTTGGCCTATTTTTTCTTTCCAACTTACTCCATTCTTTGTCTCACTCAGTAACATTAAATAGCATTCTTCATGCTAGTTTTCTATGAATTTCTCCACCCCTTCAAGTCCCAAGCTCTTTCCTGTCTCTGCCTCTTTGTTCATGCTCTTCATCTGCAGTAAGGTCTTAGCCTAACCATCAACTTCATGGACTGGCATTCTCTTACCACCTTACCATGCCATCTAAACCGTCCTTCAGGTGTTTCCTTCAGGGTTCTAGAGGTTGTGTATGCTCATCTAATTAGCTATTTGGTTAGTTGATCTTTACTAGATTCTAGGTTCCATGACAGCAATAGCTGTATTTGTCTTATTCCACATTGTATATCCTGTCCTAGCACTGTCTGGCACACAGCCTGTTCTCAAAGGATTCATGTAGGGATGAAATGGGAGATATGGAGGCCTCTACTTTGTGGGTTTGGAATGACAGAGGGATTAATTTTCTATTCTTTGGGGGTGCGGAGGGGGTAAGGATTATCCTGCGTTCTAGCCTGATTTCTGTTCTTCATGGCAGGTCAAACTAAGTGCCTAGGGATTCACTAAGTTTTCTATGTGAAATTTCTTTGTTACATGTTAACAGATTCAATAAAGCTTCTTTGAAGATGCTTGTCATCTTCAGAAACACTTTTTAAAAAGCAAGCAAACTATTTCTATCAAATAAAATCAAGAGAAATATGATCTTCTACTCTTTCAGAACCCGAAAGAGTTGTACTCTATTCTCTGTAACTTAATTTCCAAGGTCAAACCTTTTGGTATTATCCTGAGCCTCCAGATCACTTTTAAAACTTCGTTACTGCAAAGAGTCTTTCTTTGATGCTGGCCTTCTTGAAATCCCTCATGTCTATTTCCTCATTTCTTTTTAATTTTTTTTCAGTATTTAGCCTAGCTATAGTAATCAAAGAAGTTGAGGTGGCTGATAAATTACAGGTTTTAGCACTTTGGGAACAAACCCGACATCCCTACACATTTGCTTTTAGGCTACTTCCCTCATCAAAGCTCAAACAGTAGTGTCTGGGTATTACGCAGTTTCTGAATGAGTGTTCTCACCCTCCACAAAGTGTGAAGTAACTTACCCTTGTTTCCAGTATTTATGTTCTCTCCCTTGCCCTTGCCCTCCCTTCCACCCCGAGATGAATCTGTTATGGGTAAGGACATTAATGTAAACCCTCTGAATTAAAAACAGATTTTGCTTTCCTGGTTATATTAAATTCGGTGATCTTAAGCAAAGCCATTTTGAATTCTTTTTGTTATTAATAGAAATTGGAAATTTAGTGATTTTCTTATAATGTCTTTTATCAACTGGTGGTATAATGGAGCAGAGGGGAACGTTTACAATATATATTGCAGGAAACAACTAAGATACTGCCTTTCAATTTGTATCTGAAGTATTTTTTTAGATCTAAATCTAACTAAAAATACAATTGTTACAATTCATTTGGTTAGGTAAATTCCTTCTAGTAACAGGTCTGACAAAGGTTTGTCTGTGTTTACTCAGTTTTGGGAAGCTAACGGCAAGAAGACCACATTCCTCAAAGCAAGACATAAGCCTTTTCATATTTCTCAGTAAATACTAATAATAGTATAAATTGGCTGAACAATCTGACTCTGATGGACAATGCTCACAAACAGATTTTAGACAGAAAATAATAGCTACTTGCCAGAATGTTTGGGCATTTGAAGGCTCCCAGTTAAGGACAAGGTTGAAAATAACTGTCAGTAATTGATAACTGTCAATTTCATTCAGAATCTGATTTCCACCATCTCTGGGAAAATTAAAGACTTCACACCCAAAGCAAACTACAGGAGTCATTAAAGGCTCTTAAAAGCATACTGAATAATAACAGCAATATAATAGATTGAATAGCTAGTATGATGTAAAACAACAATAAAAATAATACCCCAAAACTAATCTTGGCCATCCATGAATGAAAATGCAGGTAGGGAAAAAAAAAAAAAAAAAAAAAACAATTCTCAATTCTTATCCTAATAAAAAGGTGGAAATTTCCATTTTTTAACCTCTAAAAACTGCTTTCACACATCTGACAATAAGACAAAAGTAGGAGGCTCTTGAGAGTTCATCTTGACTTTTATTACACACTAGACATATATGAACTAACCAGAGATGTGTATGATTCTCTGTACTCTTAAAATCACAGGAAATATATTTCCACCTCCCCCTTTTTTTTCTGATATTGGAGTAGCATTTCAGATTTTGGGGATTAGCTTAGGGCAAAGTAAAGGTCATGGAAGGCAGTGTATAAATAACTTTAATTATGAAGCTACTTTTCAGAAGCTAGTAGTAACTTGCTTAGTAATAATCACAAGGTTGTGCAGTGTTCACAATGCTGGTATTAATCAGCTACATATTTTGAACATCTACTATTACTGGATACCAAAGAAAGTGAGTTATTTAAGAATCTTCCATTCTTGTTATAAGCTTCCTATGATCCAGTAACTTCTCAAAGGTTTTGCCAAAAGCGTAAGTCCTTGCTTTTTGGGAATTTTTATTTGTGCACCCAGGAATTGTAAATGCAACCATCACTGCTTCTTGTGCAGGTGTGTGCTTTAACAATCAGGGCTGCTTTTGGCATCAAGAGTATGAGCTATTAAGAGTTTCTAAAAATACTGACCTAAGTAGTCAGTTGCCTCCACCTTATATACTATTCAGACAAGTCTTTGGAAAGTATACTACTGTATTCCTAGTCCAAAATAAGGTAGGCATGAATATATTCAACCTTGTTTGCACACACACCAAGGAAGAATTTAAATTTTTGCCCTTAAGTAGTTTTGTGTTAGGCAGGAGGAAAAACATATTCAGTTTTGAGGTAGGTCATCAATAGGAAGGAGAAAAATACAAGACAGTCTAAGATCTAACCTATGTCCACCTTTCTAGGCTTACGTCTTAATACTCCCAAAGTGGCACAAGCTAGGTTATTTCTAGTTCTTAACAGGTTACTGTGCTTTTGCACAATGCTCTCAAGTTCAGCTTAAGCAATGCTCCTCTGGAAGTTCACACCCTAACTGAACTGTCACTCTTCTTTGTTTTCTTCTAGAATCCTGGGATTATCTGAATAATAAATGCCATCACATTGTACTTTCAATACATACTTCATCTCTTTCACCTAGTGCACTATGAATTACTATGGGAAAAATCTGTGTGCCTATCTTCCTGTCTTCAGTGATGATATACTGAAAGAATGGTGTAGGAATAGAAATATTCTATTTACCAGTGCTAAGTCTTTTTCACAAAACCAGGCAGAGATCTGCTCATTTTTACTCTGTGAACTTGGAAAAGTTAATTTATTCAAATCTCTATTTTGTCCTAACTAGACTGATCATCTTATTACTAAGATGAAGGAATCTATTGCAAGTCACATGTTACTATCATCCCCCGGTATGAAAGAGCTATTTTGAATTTGAACATATAAGAGCATTCAAGATAGTGCCTGGCACAGTAGAACAGGGCATTAACAAGATACTGGACTTGATCCTCAAATTATTTAAGCCATAGAAGGGATTCAGACTCTGGCCTTTTGACTGACCACCTTTTAAGACTGCTTGAAAAGACAACTCCCTTCCTATTAGTACAGCTAAAGCCAATCAGGAACTAAACATCAGCACACAAAAAATGCCAGGACAGATGGAATCAAAAGACTCTGAAGCCAAAAGGAGGCTAGGGAGAGCAACTGAACTTAGCACGCTGAGTACTTCAGTGTCCATCATCCGATCCTACCCTGTAACAACAGGTCTATGTGATAGATATTCCATCTGACCTGGAGGCCATTATCCTTAGCAAACTAACACAGAACAGAAAACCAAATACTATACGTTCTCACTTAGAAGTAGGAGCTAAATGATGAGAACTCAAGGACACAAAGAAGGGAACAACAAACACTGGGGCCTACTTGAGGGTGGAGGTTGGGAGGAGGGAGAAGAGCAGGAAAAATAACTACTGGGTACTAGGTTTAGCACCTGGGTGACAAAATAATCTGTACAACAAAACCCCTTGACATGAGATGAGTTTACCTATATAACAACCTGCACATGTGCCCCTGAACCTAAAATAAGAGTTAAAAAAATAAAAGAGATATTCTATCTGATGCTTAAGTTGATCTTTAATAACCTTCTGCATCCCACCACCCCACTAAAACCACACGAGAAATATCTCAATATTCTGTGGGCTTAAAACCACCTACACTGCCCTTTGGATTAGAGAACAGGATTCAGCAGTCTCCTTTGAAAAAAATACATTAAAGAACATGTTAATTGCTTTTATTCATACTGTGTCTCTCCCTGACTTCTCCAAGAGCTTGTGTTTCAAAAGGTCAGAATGTTTGTTGTTACAAATACATTGCCTCCCACTGTTTAGCGTCTATACATAGCAAAAAGTTTTGTATGTTTCCACAAATTTTCCCCCAAAATTATCTCTTCCTTTACTTTCCACTTACCTCCTCTGAGATGCCAAATTAAGAAATGTCTTAGAATATCTAGAATATTCTTCCTCTTTTCATATTCGATTTGTCTTAGCATATAAAAAATGAGTTGACATGGCTTTCGGAAAGTCCAGTTGGCAGCAGAGCTGGACAACAGATAGATGGCCACCCAGAAATTAGAGTCAGAAAGGTTACTTATTCAGCATGGAGACACTGACAAGAATCCTATTTTTGAGAAACCCTGAAAATCCGTGACCTGATGTAAAGCCCAAGAGGCACTTGAGAGGAAGAACAATGATTATAACCTGATTCCCTGTCTAAAGCAAAATATACCACTTTTAACTGCACAGACATGCCAAAAATATAAAATACAGCGATAACGCGTAACAGCTCTATTGCCAAAAAAAAAAAAAAAATCCAAAACCAAACCAAACAAAAAATCGTCAGATAACAAAATACAGAAAATCAAACAAAAACCAAAAAACACCCCCAAACAAAAAAACCACCACAGGCAACACACAAGCTTAAGATGTTACCTAGAATCCATTCCAAGTGGTTTAGTTTAAAATAAAAATAGGTGGCTTTCAGTTCCATACTTTGTTTCTGCAGAAATAACTACTAGCCTATTAAATTAGAAATAATTTTCTTTTCTTCAAAAAGGGAGTTTCTTCATTTTACCTTTATGATGAATTAATAGCTGCAAACAATCTAATTAATACTATCTACAACAGGTAATTTTTAGCTAAGATTTAAGTTCCTCTTAGCTCTGAAATTTTAACTGAATTTCAGTTGAACCTTAAGAAATGTTAACCATGACCTTAAAATAACTGCTCTATTGTAAAATTTAGAAGTCACATTCCCAATAATTCTCTTGCCTAGACTAAAAATTGTTGAAGGTCTCCTTTCACCACCCAAATTCAAATATACTTATGCCACAGTACACAAATCAGTAGATTTGAAAACTATTTATCACCTTCAAAGTAACAAAAAAGATTCCAGCTCAAGTTGACAAAACACAAACCGGATTTAAAGTGCTATATTAAAAAACAAAACAAAAATACAGTTTCTTTAGGGCAATTAAAATGTTTCATTTTTGAAGCCGTGACACTAAAAATAATGAAAAACACATATAAGATAATTATTTTATAACTGTTCTTTTCATTCTAAGAATGTTGTGTTTTTCAGAGAAAGACAGCTTTCTGGTAAAAATTCATGCACAAAACACTTATGTATACTTGACAAGAGGTTTCAGAGCCTACTATGCCATGTCTAGTCTAAATCCACTAATGTTAAATATCAACATTTTTCCAATACTATTTTTAAGTTACATCTCATTTACCTTGCTCCTTAAGAACTTATAAGCTTGTTTTAAATATTTTAAATACTTGTCATAAACTAGAGTTTGCTAAGAGTAGAGGTACTCTGGTTAATGATCAAAATGGTGTGCCCAGAGGAAAAGCAAGCGCTATTAAACATGACTGCAATCCTTATCAACACAAATTGAGCCATTTTAATAAAAAAGCTAGTCCAAAAAAGGGTCTTGTTCTATAAAGATTAAATCATTTCCAAATCACAGTGAAAGGAACTTGAGTAATTAACCAATTTTGTTTTCTCCTATGTGCCTTGGAGATACCTCACTAAAATTTGGTATCTGATACAACAGAATAACATTTGCAGAATGTAATATTGTAGTGACAATACTGAGGTTGATTGTTACAGACTATTAAATGGTTACATCTTAATTATTATATAGAACATTGGTCCAATAACATAAAAATAGAGAACAGCATCTGGAAATTTATCTCATTCAATGTTCAGAGATAAAAGGGTTAACCATCCTTTCCATTATTTTCTGCAGTAAGTCCTTGTTCACAATGAAATCTGATGGCAATTAAATTCTGGCATTTTCCCCAGCTACTGTATGAAGAGGATGCTGAAGGCCATTACTATACAGCATACTGCTACATAAGGACTCTTCCGTTCACCTGTTGAAAAAAAGGAGATATTCATTTTGATTAACTGAGTAGCTAACCTGGCTATGACAAGGTTATACTACGAGAAAGGGATACATAAGAATCAAGATAACATTCTTCCCTAGGAGGCCCCCATATTGGGGGTGGGACAACGACAAAAACTAGATGCAACATAAAAAACAAGCACCATGCAGAATGGGCTAAACTATTAATATGTCAATTTATTTCGAAGAGGATCTTCTTTTCATATATTTAGAAAACCTTGAAAGCATCATTTCTTTGTCACTGTGTAAACTCAGACACTAAAAAATACAATGTAGAATGTAGGACAGAGATCCAAGAGAAACAATCTCAACTCAACTGAGGCCAAAGAAATATTGTTTATTTTCTTTCTATAAAAAGAACAAAATTTCCACCCATAAAAAGAAATTCGAAACACAATATTTGTCCTTACTGGTAGCAATTCGTGACACTTAAAGGCAAAGGGAAGGGGGAGCATTCATGGATGAAAATAAAGAGAGGATGGTCAATAAAATTGCATTTAAAAAATGGACAAATTAAAATGCTTAATTTAAAAAATTAGAAAAACTATTTCTGAGATAGTATGCTTACTCTGGGTTAGAAAAGTAGAACTAAAACCAACCACTTCTATATGAGTCAATTTTTCACATGCATTTAAGGAATGCTTGTATTTGGATGCTTTCCTCTGCACAAAGTAAATCTGAAATTGGCTTGTGAATTGTCTTGCAAATAGAGATCATGTCATTGTGAGTTAACTCAAACTCATCTTATTCTTCCCTGTTCCTTCAATAACCGCAAGGCTATACTCATTCATAAAGCACAAACATTTCTATGCTGCCGTGAGGGCAGTATAAGAAAGGAAGAAGAAACTACTTCTAGAAATAATCCTGGGTATGTACCTGGCATCCTCTAGTAGAGATGGTTTATACTACCCTCACTTGTGCTTTTCCATGATGCTTAAAGTCAACTCTTTAATGAAACTCCTTATTCCACTTAGCAAGTTCAGCAAACTACCTTTAGAAAATGTTCATCCTGACCATCTTTATTAACTAAAATTCTCAAGGTCATTTTCATTCTTATAGCTTCCTCACTGACATGACACTGCCATATAATTGGGTTTATATATTAGTGTCTGCTCATTGTTAATTTCCACAGAAAATATTATACACATATATAAAAAATAAACTTTTGGGGTTTTTCTGGATCTGGAAGTATTTGTTCTATCCATAGACATTTAATGGACTGCCTTTCAGCTAAAGAAAAATCTAGAAAGTGAAAGTGTTTTTACAATACCATCACCTCAATTGAAAATAAAAATCTTTTAAAATTAAAATATGTCTTGGGTCACAATTTGTAAACAATGCTAATTCTCTTAGAGGAAAAAGCCCAAGTCACCAAATCAAACAAAAACAACCCCATTTGTACATAAATTTCAGAAAGACTTTGTAAGCAAGCCTGTCACTCTTACTAGGGCTATATATCCTCATTGTCTCATATAGTCTTATTAAATACTTAAAAGAAATTAATACTGTCCTAAGTTTTCCAGAAGTTCCGCTTTTTCTCATCCTTCAACTTAGACTGCTATAATTTACAGATGGATTTCATTTTCCTGTTTTTACTTTTCTTAAAAGAGACTGCCATGTGGTAAAGCTAAACATCTTTAGTTGAACTTGGGTTTTAATGTTACTTTTTGTCTGGTCTTAGGTCTGTATAAGTGAATGTAAAACAGTTACTGTAATGTGATGTGTAACATGATAAGATGATTTGGCTAGGTCTTTTCCCATTAAAATTGTATCATTTCTTTGTGGATATATTCTGTGTCAAGATAAGAGAGGAGCACACGCTTGAGAAAGCAGCATATCAACAATATTTTCTAAGTCACTCTGCCAAAATGAAAAGCTAATGCTTTCACAGAATTGGCAAGAACGAACATTTAAAATGAACCATTCAACCTATGGCATTCATACAGTCAAGAGAGGAAAATGGAAATAATAAATAACTAGCCAAAAAAAAAAAAAAGGACACTAGACACTATTTATAATTAGATATAAAAATAGATCATACTACAGGAAATCATTAAGAAAGATACAAACTAGACATTCTTAAACTGAGCTATACTCTTTTCAAGCAATAATTGTGAACAAAGGGGCTGTTTGGGTGGGCTATTAAATGGAACTGTATGTACTTCTCTCATTACATAAGATGGATTTAAAATACCTTAATATTTTCTTTATGCATTAGCAACTTAATAATAAAACTGAGATGATAACTATGCCTCTTAACTCCAGACCTGCTCTTCCATTATGTTCTCTCTTTCTACTTTACTTGAGGTATTCTGACCACCGTTTCTTGGCCATATTCTTTTTCAGAGTAACTTGTCTCTGAAGCATGCAGTTTGGTGTGTATATATTTACATTTATCACTAACTATCAGTATTAACCATTGAGGATGCTCTTTTGTCATTCTTTTCTTGGTTCTTTTTGAAGTGCTTAAGATTTCTCCTATTATTTCAGGATTTGCAGTTGTTCATAACTGAGTGCCAGATAAGTCTGCATCACAAATTTCTGTAAATCTAGACTAGCCCTTCTCAACTCCAGTACTATGGACATTTTGAGCTTGATAATTCTGTTGTGATGGATTCCTTGTGCATCCTAGGACGCTTAGCAACATCCCTCACCTGTATCCACTATATGTCCCAGAGTCCAGTTGTGACTATCAAAGCTGTCTCTCTATTTTGCCAAATGCCCCGGAATGGTAACTACTTATCTAGGCTATATCTGTGATTTTACCAGTTTAAGGTAATGATACTTATTACAAAAGAAAGACTTACACATGTCACTATAAGAGAGAACAAAATATGACAGAACACTGAGGAAGAATAGCTGAATCTGTTAAAATCATACTTATTTCTCTGGAAGATAAAGTCTGTTTCAATAGTCATTATATCAGTATTACAGCCTTGAAACAGGCACTTTTCTATGAAGTCTTTTACACTTACTCTATCATTTGCCATGACAAGAAACTGGAAAGGCCAAAGAACCTTATGATTTCATCATCACAGATTTAGAAAGGACTTCTGGATAATTTAGTATTATGCTTACAATTTCCACCATTAATGGGTCTTGCCTATCATTAAAAGCTTAAGGGAAGAAAACCTGCTCTCAAAATTATTTCAATGGCGAACAGCATATGAACCTTAGACGATGCTTTAAACATTTGAAGACTAGTTATACTATAACCATCTTCAGACAAATTACATCAGTTCTCAGTTTCTCTTTCAAAAAATCTCTAAGTACAGAATATTTCATTTTATTGTGCTCTGCAGATATTGCCCCTTTGAAAAAAAACTGTCTTATGGCAGCCTTGCATCGCGCAAGTCTATTGAGGCCATTTTTTAAAAGCAGCACGTGCTCAATCTGTGTCTCTGTGTCATATTTTGGTAATTCTCCCAATATTTCACACTTTTTCATTATTATTGTATCTTTTATGGCGATCTGTGATCACTGATCTTTCATGGTACCATTGCAATGGTTGTGGGGCACCATGAACTGTGCTCATACAAGATGGCAACCTTATTTGATACATGATACACCAATAAGAAACTACAGCAAGTTATGCAGAAACTAGCTAAGATAACCAATGAAAGTAGCTAAACTAAACAACAGATGAATTTCAATGTAGACAAAATGACCTTCCATTGAAAAAGATGGCATCTAGGAATTTCACAGCTAGAGAGGAGAAGTCAGTGCCTGGCTTCCACCGCTTCAAAGAGCAGGCTGACTCATGTTAGGGGCTAATGTAGCTGGTGACTTTAAGCTGAAGTCAATGCTCATTCACCTGCTGAAAATTCTACAGCTTTTAAGAATTATGCTAAATCTGCTCTCCCTATGCTCTAGAAATGGAACAACTAAGTCTGGATGACAGCATACCTGTTTACAGCATGGTTTACCTAATACATCAATGGAGGAAGTAACCGCAGATAATGGCGAAAAGAGGAAGAGAACTGTAATTAGAAGGGGAGCCTGAATATGTGATTGAATTACTATAATCTCATGATGAAATCTGAATGAGTAACTTCTTCTTACGAACAAAGAAAATGGTTTCTTGAGATGGAATTTACTCCTGGTGAGGATGTCGTGAACACTGTTGAAATGACAACAAAGGATTTAAAATATTACATAAACTTAGTTGATAAATCAGTGGAGGGTTTGAGAGGATTGAATCCAGTTTTGAAAGAAATTCAACTGTGGATAAAATGCTACCAAATAGCACTGCAGGTTACAGAGAAATCTTTCATGAAAGGAAGAGTCAATCCATGTGGCAAACTTCAATGTTATCGCATTTTAAGAACTGCCAGTCACCCAACCTTCAACAACCACCACCCTGATCAATCAGCAGCCATCAACATTGAGGGAAGACCCTCCACCAGCAGAATGATTGACTCACTAAAGGGTCAGATATAATCACCAGTGATTTTTAGCAACACAGTATTTTTCAATTAAGGTACACACATTGTTCTTAAAGACACACTGCTACTCCACACTTAACAGACCACTAATCTATACAAAACTTTTATATGTACCAGAAACCAAAAAAATTTGTTGACTTGTTTTATTGTGGTGGTCTGGGATTAAACATGCAGTATCTCTGAGGTATACCTGTATTACAAATACTTAGTTTGTATTTTTCAATCTCATGAGGTTTGTCTCCTTTATGGACCATCTTCTAAATTTTCCACATCTCTGAGAAGTTGAAAACCAAAATAAAACACAATACTCTAAAGGGCACACAGTTTATCTAATGGAGATGACTCTTCAATTCTCCATCCTACTTAAAGAGATTAGTTGTGAGAATTTAGGCTGTTGTCAAGACTGGCTAACAACACTAAATGTCAAACGTAGAAAAAATATTTTTTATTATAAAAGTCTAACAGGCTTTATGAAAGAAAAAAGTAGTTATGCATAAATGCAAAGTTAGAAGAAGAGTACTGAAACGAAAGAATTTTTCGTTGGCCATGCAAATGATTCCAAAGAGGACAGATAAGAAATACCCAATTTCAGTTCAAAGTTGTATATGTACAAATGCCTTGAGTTTTTCTTTTTTTTTGAATTAAGAAGGTTTAAAAAGGGTGTAATTTATTATTCAAGAATACTGATAAACGGCTGGGCACAGTGGCTCATGCCTGTAATCCCAGCACTTTGGGAGGCCGAGGTGGGCGCATCACGAGGTCAGGAGCTCGAGACCAGCCTGGCCAACATAGTGAAATCCCGTCTCTACTAAAAATACAAAAAATTAGCTGGGCATGGTGGTGGGTGCCTGTAATCCCAGCTACTTGGGACACTGAGGCAGGAGAATTGCTTGAACCTGGGAGGTGGAGCTTGCAGTGAGCCGAGATCACACCACTGCACTCCAGCCTGGGTGACAGTGTGAGACTCCATCCCCCCCTCTAAAAAAAAAGAATACTGATGAATGATGCAATAAAATACATTTTAATTCATTCACTTAATCATTTGAGAGTCTACTTTGTGCTGGACACAGTGTCAAATGTTGCATATACAGGGCGACTGGACAGGAGTATATTACTAACTATAAAAACATATATGATGTTACTAATCTCTTATCATGGAAAATTGTAAGACAACCACATCTACCTTAACTTTTAATTGCTTCTTGGTCTTTTAGCTAAGATCAAGGGTAGTACTTTAACTCGAGTCAAACAGTTTGGCTATGACCACATGGGTTCAACAGACAAAACAGTTAAACATTCTGTTACTTAAAATAGGGCAATACAGTGATTATGTTTAGATAGCTGCTCAGACAGACTTTCATTATATGGGAATACATCCTAGTTATCAAAATGGTATACAATATACAGAACAGCGTGCTCTATACTTCCATACTATCAACATGTGTGCATAAAACCACATACATTTATTTCCCCCAATACCAGGAATGCATGGTATTTGATATCTAAATTAGAGAGACTTTTCTATCTCTGTGTTAATGAAGTATCCACCAAATCTAGTTTTATTCTTTTTTAATGTTGAGACAGAGTCTCACTCTGTCACCCAGTTTGGGGTACAGTGGTGTGATCTGGCTCACTGCAATCTCTGCCTCTCGGGTTCAAGAGATCCGTCTGCCTCAGTAGCTGCCTAAGTAGCTGGGATTACAGATGTGTATGCCTGGCTAATTTTTGTATTTTTAGTAGAGACAGGGTTTCATCATGTCGGCCAGACTGGTCTCGAACTCCTGACCCCAGGTAATCCTCCTGCCTTGGCCTCAAAAAGTGCTGGGATTACAGGCGTGAGCCCCCATGCCTGGCCTACGCCTTATGCCCAAACAGCATAAGGAAAAGAGCTTGGTACAACTTATAAACTTTTGCAAAAATGCATAAAATCGGGAAGCCTGCCCTTTAAAAATTAACATATGATTTGTGCGATTATAACATAAGTAAATTGGTCAACAATTTACAGCTGAAGAAGTGGAGGGAGATTATAGACACTTACCAATTCTGGCACATTTCCAAAATATACCCAACAATCTGCATAGAATAAAAACAGAAAAAAAGTAGCTATTGATTACTCAGAAAGGTAAATCATTCTCTTGATATCATATAGGGAATTAATTGTATATTAACATATTAACTTTAACACTTTGCTTCAAATTTGAAATCTGCTTGTTTGATGTTGAGCCACTATCCAAGTATGAAAGTAGGACACAATGGCATATCAACCATCAATGTACAGAAACTGCTATGAACTGGAATATAAATAGTGTCATAGGTCAAATCCAGGGCAAATTAATGAGAGTCGCAAAAATTTGCATAAGGGTTTACTATTCAGTTAACTTAAAGTACTCTACTTTCAAAAGCATAAAATGTACATGGCAATTTAAGCATCGATTTTGATAAAATGTTAAATGAACATTTTTTGGTTGAATGTGACACCAAAAACATTCCTATACTAAACTTTAATTTCGTAGAGAATGTAGCTCTAAAGTTAAATAATCCAAAATAATGAATTCCAATGATGTTATTTAATTATGTGTCATTTACTAAGAAGGAATTAAAAATGTGCTTATATTTTCAATATAAGTAGAAAATCTCCTAGTTTAGAGGACACTCTATGTGAATTCACTAAATATGGCATTTAAAGCACATATTCTAGAAACAAGTATTAGAATGGAGGCATATATTTCAATTGTATGAATGAATACATTATGAATTATATATTATATGGAATTATCACTTATTTGGCATGTATAACAAATCATTTTTGAAAAAAAGACCAACTGAGTCATCAATGAATAGAGATATCTTAAAAAGTAACATCGAGGACATTACTTTATTGGTCTGACAAAGTAAAAGAATTATAAATAGTGTCACATATGGTTGCAAATCAAGATAAATTAATATTATGTTATATAAACTAGAATTATTATCTCAAGAAAATCATAATACTTAAATTCCAGAAAAATTTATAGCATATTCTTTTTTTTTGCTGAAAGAGATGGCTGGCTAGTGAATCATTACATCTGAATGGGTAAGACTGACAGAAAACTCTGGTCAGTTAAGTTCTACATATGTTCCTCTTCTGAAGTATAACTTCCTGACCTCAAAGTAAAAGGTCTCTTAGCCTATCAATCATCAATGTATAGAAACTGCTATGAACTGGAATATACACAGTTTAGATTAAATGGAATTAGGCAAAAACATGAGTTTATTTCAAAGTATGAATATTCTGACAGGCTAAACAATTTTACTATAGAAATAAAATGACAAAAGCCATATACATCCCTGAAAATAAGCTAAAATAAAGGCCAAATTATGCTTACATTCTATACTACTTACTGGTTGCATAACTGTGAGCAAGGTATAGTACCCACCCTCAAAGGGTTGTTATGAGGATGAAATGAGTGATTATACAGAAAGTCCTCAGAATGGTGACTTACATGTACTGTGTTCATACATAGGCTAAAGGTACATATGATGATAACTCTAGGTATCACTTAAAATTGGCTAACATTTCTTCATCAAACAATGGAATAGGTCAGGCATTTGCAAAGCCATGGCTCCTTCATTCTAGAACCCACCAAAAACCACAAGATCAAAAACTCAAGGTCTTTTGGGGTCTAACATTCTAGAAGTAACAAAATATCATTAAGAAACTGGTACAACAGGATTAATATATTAACAACCTTTATAAATGAATAAAGAATACTAACTTGGTAACTAAGAGACTTATCAGCACCACTTTAATTTTTTCCACATATTTCTCTACCTAGATATATTTCTGTAATACCCCAATTTTACTTTTACTTACACACACACACACACACACACACACACACACACACACGAACCCTGTTAGTTGATTAAAAAAATGTAATTATGTTGCTTAGTTATTATGGCTAAATACCAATAAGTATATCTGCTGATAATGCTACCAGGTCTATGAAACCAGGATAAAGACCATGTAGTAATCTTCTCTTCTGCTGCTTAGTTCTGTATTATTTGAAGTAGCAAAAACTGAAGTTATTTTAAACAGTGAAGTCATCAAGAACTTGCTTTATTCAATCTGTCTAGATACCCCCACCTAACCATGGTATATATTCTCACTATAATAAAAGATTATGAGTCTCATAAAAACACGTAATTTTAACAGAAAGAGACTAGGCCTATAAAAATTTCTATACAAAATAATTCTTAGCTATAAATCAAAATAAAATGGTGCTTAACATGTATATAAGTAGAAATAAAGGTTTTTAAACAAAAAGCTTTCAAACAGTTGACTGTATTAGTACATATTTTAAAATGTAAAAATAGGCAGGCTGTTTTATGTAGGAGAACTATACTACCACTCAACCTTTACTAGAAAGTTGGCAGCCCTGAGAACTCCTTTGTTAATGTAGCATGTTATGAGTATATTCCTGCTCCCAAAGGAATGAGGAGCAGACATTTCCACATGCAACCTATTTCCTTTTGAAGAAGAATTTTCATAATAGCATAGGGAAAGTATTCTACTACTATGTAATTATTCTTTAATGAGATAAATACTTAAATATCTTAGATGGACATTATGCATTATATTAGAATTCCATTAACTCATCAATAGGAATAAGTGTTTACTAGAGTCTACCATACGCTTTAATTCTAAGTTTACAGTTGGCAGGTACAGAAGGGAAAGATGAAATGAAACTTTCTACTTGAATAGAAAGACTTCATGTACAGCTAAGCAACAAATAATATAATTTCAACAAATTGGTGAATATTGAAGAATAAATGCAATAGGACTTTACTGAAAAAGGTGGAATGAAGAGAAGACAATGTCTACAAAGAAAATGGAGTATTATCATAAAAACTGACGGACAACTAACATGTATTTTCACCTTCAGTAGGTTAAATCCCTCATGCTGTTTTTTACTCTAACACATATTAGGTCACTTCTGAAATTTATCTTTTAGTTTAGTAAGATATTGTGAATATAAAGTTTTTGAATTTTTAACAGGAAGAAAATGAAAAAAGTTATTACAAAACCAAATTACATGTAGGAATTCAATTATGTAATAATTTATATGTTAACTTACATTCAACATCTGTAAGAACTAATTTAGGTGATTAGAAACCATTAGTAACATACCCAGTTTTATTTCTGTCCAGGAGGCTGGGTGCCAAGGATCGAATATAAGCACAAGTACATATAAGCAGCAAGATTACAGTCAATAGACTCTGAAAGTTGAAAATGGCAGACTAGAAAGGAAAAAAAAAAAAAGAAAAATTAATATAATAAGAAAAACCGCATAAGTAAAAAATATTTGACAATTCCACATTTAGAGTCATGCTTTTATTTCTTCAAGAAAGCAAGCAGAACGACAAGTCTTGCAACATTTAAAACCAGAATCTTGAGGTATTCTACAGTCTTCAAGCTCTGCCAATAGCTAGTTTTATGGCCTTAGTGGAATTACCTTTTCTAAGTCTTTGGCTGGGTGGAGAATGGGAAGACAGACTCAAATGCTAACTAAAGTTTCTTTTAATTCTGAATTTTTTTTAGGATAAACATCCTTTAAATTTAAGCTATAATTTTCCATGAGTTGACAAATACTAGGCTAATAGATTTTGGAGAAAGAAAGCAAGTACCTGCACTTTCACTGTTGGATTTTTAAAAGTTATTCATTACAGGTTGAACATCCCTAATCCAAAATCCAAAACGTTCCAAAATCAGAATTTTTTGAGTGCCAAAATGATGGTAAAGAAAAAATGTTCATTGGAGCATTTTGGATTTTTGATTAGAGATGCTCAATAAGTAAGTATAATGCAATTATTCCAAAATCCCCCAAAAATCTGAAATCCAAAACACTCTGCCTCCAAGCATTTTGGATAAAGATACTTAGCTGGTATTTAATAGTTCGAGTCCTATTCAAAAAGTTAAAATTTAACACAGGAATCACAAGAAACCATAAGTTTCGTAAGTTTCCACAGTCAAACAAAATCACAGGTTTCCAGTTAAAGTAAATGGAGGTGGACTTATTCTATTCAAAATTCAGCTCTAGCATCACCTTTTTAAGGAAGTTTCCTTGAATCCATCTGCCTCCCTTCTCTTATTTTATGTAGAACTCCCTTTTCTATTCTCATAGCAAACTGTTACCTTTATAATAATATTCATCTCTGAAGGGTGGACATTGTGTTATCAGGTTATCAGACTATGAATCTCCAGCACCAATCATATGCCTGTCTCACAGTAGAAGCCCAATAAGAGATAGTTGAACAAATAAAATGAAATTAAGAAAGTGCAAGAATATTACTGTATATGTAACAAAGAATAACATTTTCATCATATACAGGTAGATAAAATATGTCAATCTCATACAACAGTCAGCAATATGCTTGTTTAGTAAACTTACAGGCACTTTCTAAAAAACAAACAAAAAATCAGGAATGAAACAAAGAATAAGACTTATGAAAAAACTTAGTTACATAAAATTGGTACTTGCGGCTGAGTGCTTATTTGAAAAGTCCTAAAGAATTTAGTGAGAAACAATTATAGATCTTAAGGAAATTGAGTAAGGTAGCTGGATACATAATTAAAATATATACATCAATAGCCTTCATAATCATATTATCATTCAGGAGAAAGACAATGGAAAAATGATAGCATACAGAACGAACAACTAAAATACCTAGGAATAAGCTTAACAAGAAACGTGCAACATCGGCATCAAAGAAAAAAACGGACAAAATCTTAAAACATATGGAAGAACATAAAAGTAGAAGAGACTGTTGCTGTGGTTTAGAAATGGTTTTCTTGTCCCTACCAAAGCTCCGGTTGAAATTTGATCCCCATTAAGGTAGTGTTGGGAGGTGGGGCCTAGTGGGAGGTGTTTGGGTTTGGGGGGTAGATCTCCCATGAATGTCGGGGTGCTCTTCTGCAGTTAGTGAGATCTCATAAGATGGATTAGTTTTCCAGGAAATGAATTCTTTCGGGAGAGAGTAGGTTGTTATAAAGCCATGAGCTCCTCCCTCCTTTTCACCACGTCTGTTTCCCCTTTGACCTTCTCAGCCACGTTGTGATGCATAAAAGCCCTCCCCAGAAGGAGGGCCAAGCCCTACTACTCTCAGCCTGCACAACTGAGAGCTAAGTGACCCTTTTTTCTTAACCAATTACCCAATTTCTTTTTTTTTAATAGCAACATAACATGGATTAAGAAACCTGGTATGCCAGGTTTTTACACTGGAAGGTAACATTGTAAAGACAACCTATCAATTTAAAGTGAACCCAACACCAACAAGTTATTTTTTAAACAGACAACTAATTCTGAAGTTCATATGGAAAAAATAAAGCAAGAATAGCCAGGAGAATCTTAAAAACAAACAGACAACTAGAAACTGTTCCAAAGTCATTTTAATCTTTTATATATGTTTATGATAAATATGAAACTACTGAAAAAATTTTAAAAACTGTATACATTATTTACCAATATTCTCAAGGACAAAAAGTGCTTATGCACAATGTTAAGCAGTAGGCAAAAGGGGATCAAAGATTTCAGACAGTACATCTTAAGGTATGTAAACCTTTATGCAAAGCAAGTGGGAAAATGCTGTGATTATCTCTGGATAGTTTTTTGGCAGGGGTCGGGGGACAGACTCTTGCTCTGCTGCCCAGGCTGAAGTGCAGTGGCGGGATCTTGGCTCACTGCAACCTCCACCTCGTGTGTTCAAGTAAGTCTCCTGCCTCAGTCTCCCTAGTAGCTAGGATTACAGTCATGTGCCACTATGCCTGGCTAAATTTTGCGTTTTTTTTTTTTTTTAAGTAGAGACAGGGTTTCGCTGTGTTGGCCAGGCTGGTCTCCTGATTTCAAGCAATCTGCTCAACTCGGCCTCCTAAAGTACTGGGATTACAGGCATGAGCCACTGTGCCCAGCCATCTCTGGATAGTTTTTAACCTAATTCTCCACTTTTCTGGATTTCTCAAATTGTCTAAGTGATACTTTTATGGTCTGAAAAAGAAAAAAAGGATTTGTAATTACCAGTTTAATACCTGTTTTTCTATGCACAATTTTTTCATGGATATAACAAAGATAAAATTTAATGTATCTGGGGTTTTAATTAAATTGGGTTTTAATCTTAAACCTGTGAAAGTCAGTGATATACATTTTATAACATAAATCAGTGAATTAGCTCATGATCAACTGCAGATAACAAGCACGGTATCTCACAATGCTTATCTTTCAAAGGTCATATTTTGAATATGTATGTGAATATATTAATAAATAATATTGGATAATGACCTCATAGAAAATAAAGCAGATTTCCTCCCAGTCATCATAACTACATGTGTATTTAGTATCCACTTTGTCTGAGAAATGAGCCACTGGGGATTTAAAAAAAGGCACATGGTATGATTCCTTCCCTGCAGTTTATGGCTAACAATAGCAATTACTGATATTCACTGAGTACTTGTTTTGTGTTATCCTCATGTATCTGGGGTAAATGTTATTGCCTGTATTTTATACATGAGACTGAGGCACACAGCAGTTATAATCAAGTTAAAATAGAACATGTACTTTAAAAAGTACATAGCAACTCATTGTTGAATGTGGAAGTGAGCTATGCAGACAAAGAATGCCATTTTCATAAGAAAAAGTCAAGAAAGACTTCATGTAGAAAGCAGGAATGGAGTCAAACCTTGAAAGGGCACCATTCAGATGGGCAAATAGCAAGCTCCAGAAGAGAAAAAAATGTGGGGAAAAAAAAAACCCTAAAGAGAAAGTCATTACCATGTTCAGGGAATAATGAGAATCTTACTGTATTTTAAGCAAAAGATTCCTATAGTAAAATGGTTGGAAAATAAATCTGCAAAGTAGGTTTATCATCTTCCTAATGCAGTATCTAAATTCATGACTTTGTAATGTGTTCTCTTTTCTTCTCCAAATGTGTTGTTAAAGAAACATGCTTATGACATAATGTCCAGGATTGTTTCTAAATAATCCAGTGCATGTGTGGTGGAAGAGGGGTAGGGCTGATGATAAAATGCTGAGAATATGAGGGTTCATTATAGGCTTCTACCTCTTTATGTTTGAATGTTTTAATAGAAGATAAAAAGGCACTTAAAAACATGCCTATTATGAAAGTAGAGTGTGTATATACGTTTGTATGTGAAACCATTTACAAAAGAAAACCATTTACAAGTATGAAATATATGATATATACAACTTTGTTCTGGGGGTTTAAAGACTCTAAAGTTTAAAACAAATAATCTTAGGTGGTAAGTCTTTTAGATGTACTTAGACTCTGGTCAAAAGTGTGTTTCTAACTTACGGACATTAGCCTGCCACCTATAGCATTCCCCTTAATGCTTAGCATCTGTTGTCTGGTGATATAAAACTTTAGTCTTGGGGTTAACGGAAACAGATGTTCCTCTTCAGCGAAAAAATAATTGTAATTTTCAACAGAAAAATGTTATTAAAAGGGAAAAGAGGAATCTAAGAAAAAGGTAAGCATATTTAATCACAAAATAGAGGAAAAGATGATAAAAAGGTGGTTAAGTCAAATTCATTTAACTTGTTTAATTTTTTTCAGGGCCTTTAAGTCATGAAACCTTCTTCAAGGTACTCTATTGAGTTCTGCACATGCTATCTGTTCTTGCCTGCTTGGTGAATTGACTCATCCGTCCAACCTCAACTCAAGATGCACCTCCTTTGATGTCTTCCCTGTTCCCACTCTCCATACCAAGCAGAGTCAGGATTTTTATATGTGTATAATACATACACATAATAAGGTGTGTGTTACAGAACACATACTGTACTGATTGTCTTCTCTATTCTATTGAGGTTTTTATCAATCCCCTGTGACTATTAAAATATAGTACACAGAGAAGTCACTGAAAAATGTCAAGTGAACAGGAACTTGAATACAACTGGCAATAATGAACATTTTAACAAATCCAAGAACATACTTGGATTCCAAAGAAAAAATGCACATTCAAAAACCAGTGTAGATCAGATTGCTGAATTTTGTTAACTCTTCAAGAGAAACCTCCATGTACGGCCTTGCATTTATGTTTACTTCTCAATAATATCTTGGAAAATCAAGTAGAAAGATGCAAATTTCCTTATATTTATGTTAAGGACCTAGGCTGTAGGGTAAAATAAACACCTGAGGTATTTCCATTCAGTATCCACATCTTATATCACCTCCTGGAATTCAGATTTTCTATTCTATCAAGCAGCAAGCTTTGAAGGTGCTTGCACACTGGAGAGTGTGTGTTCTTCTGACTTCTTTTAATTCTTAAGAGATATACAATTTCAAAAGATCTGTAAGACTGAGTAGGCAGGTTAGCTTGACCATTACTGAGAGCTATGTCATTCTTCTAAAACATGGTAATGCAAGCCCCGAAATGATTTGCCATCAAGGGCTCTTTTATTAACCCTTTGCATTGTAGACTTATCTGACAACTCATAGTCAATGAGATCTTTTGATATGCTTGAAACAACTAGTGTTAGTGCAATGAGTTAATTTACCCAAACTGGAAGGAAATAAACTTGATGAGTCAGTTACTTTGATCATTTTGAAGTAAATCACATTTGGTTAGGTGTTTTGAAATAATAAAAATAATTCACAGACTTTATTTGGCCACCATACAGGAGATGCAATAATTAATCAATGAATAGATGGAGGTTGGTCAATGCAAAGCTAAGGAAGGGTTCTAGACATGAAATTACTTACAATGTTGACCTCTAAAAAATGTTCTATTCTCAAGTCTATTTGAAAAATTAGAAATAAGTTTTCAGATTTTTAAAATCATGTTATTTATTAAGATATAATTTCTCATTTTCAGAGTCATTTCTGAACACTAAAACTATATTCATTAAGTCTGACTATAAGTAAGAATTCAATATAGGAGATTTTTTAAAAAGATGAGTAAAATACTTCTAAGAGCTCAAGGTATTTATTAACAGAACTTTCAAATAAGAAATCTTAAGAAGAAACCACTGAAAACATTAGGAATGGAAGATGGAAAAAAAGGAATTATCTAAGCAATGTAAAAGTGCAAAAAGAAACAATGAGAAAAGCAAAAGAAATACACACATCAATATGATAAACAAGCTGAGCCTAGAGAGTGCTCAATGACTGGTTACTAAGCATACTTAATCTGCAGAAAGGAGAGCCTAAATCTACAGTATTTTTATTAGTTTTGGATCACTTGGACACTATGTAGCTTATTTATTTTTAGGATTACCAAACAAATTGTTTAACAAATTTGTTGATTAAGCGCCTTGTTTATGCATAACACTGTGTTGGAGCTTCAAATGTTGACTGCCTCTTATATGGTAAATAAATTTTTATTGACATACTAATTCCTCCAGTTTTAAAACAAAAATTAAATATGAAAGACAACATTTTAAAACTCCAAATAGTAACAGTTTTACTTGTATTAGTATTTACTTCTTTTACATGAAACTAGTTTATCCCTTTTTGGGGGTGGAAGGGAACACAGAAATGACACTCCTGGCCTGATTGTGATAAAAATTATTCAGCATTAGAAAAGTGGGTCAGCATTTATCATTTAGAAAATCTAGGTCAGGTCAGCATTTTCCAACTAGTCTCTTAAAACGGAAAACATGAAAATGCAAGGATTAGTGTGCATATGAATGCACACACACGCATATATCTAAATTGCCCAAAGTAAGTAACCAGTATTGGTTGAAAAGATTTCCACTAATACATAAAAATTATCTACTTTCTCTTTTGGCGTTATTAGCATATACATTTAAACTTCGTTGCTTATCACGTGGTAGGGTGATATTGTACCAAATAGACAAGTAACCTTAGTTTAATTTGAGAGCAAGAAATCAGGCTTGATTAACATTTAGATACGAACTCATCACCCATCGCTTCTCAGCAACAGTGGCCACTAAACATTTGGGTTAATGAAGTAATCCAAGTATATAAATTTGACCTTAGATGAATCAACATCTCATATCTCTACCTGTCAGTTTCATTTCATTTGTAAAATGAGGGGGCTGGATTAAATAACCATTTGTTACAACCAGTCCTATTTTTAAAATGTACAGAGACCTTTTCTACTTAATAATTTCCATTTAACAACTTTCATGGATATGATGAGTAAAACTACAGTTCAGAGTAGAAGCACCTGAACTGTTTTCCACTGGCAACACTGATTTTGTAGCTATTTTCATCTCATTACCATGGTACCTACAATTAATTTGCTATGTTTGTGCTGCTTCGTTTTGGAGCTATTTTATATACACCTCAGATCTAAATATAAGGCAAAAGGGTGTCAAGAGTTATTAAGAGAAGGCATACACAAAACAATGATAAATGGTAGAGTGAAAAAAATTAGAATAAATGCTTCATATATGTCTTTGATAAAAAGATTGGACAAGAGAAAGTATTCTGAAGGACAAAGAGCAAAGCCTGTTGTAAAGTACTTTGACCTTGCAACCAAGAAAAAACAAAGACTGATAAAATGTCCTATTATATGGTATGAAATCTAATTGCTTATTAGAACCACTTGGAGCTTAAAAAGCCATCATTGCCCAGAAATTTGGATTTAACTGGTCTGGGTATCTATAGTTTCTTGAAACTCCCTGGAAGTTTTGAGACGGAGTCTCGGTCTCTCACCCAGATGGAGTGTGGTGGCGTGATCTTGGCTCATTGCAACCTCTACCTCTCGGGTTCAAGCAATTATCCTGCCTCAGCCCCCTGAGTAGCTGGGATTACAGGTGCACGCCACCATGCCTGGCTAATTTTTTTGTATTTTTAGTAGAGATGGGGTTTCACCATGTTGGTCAGCCTAGTCTTGAATGCCTGCCTCAGCCATCTGGAAGCTTTTATTTGCAATTGGTATTCAAAAACTTTGCTAGAGAAGACCAGCACCCACATCAGATTCCTATTAGCCTAATGCAGTGGTTATCAAAAGTGTAGTTCATGGAACCCTTTCATGGGTTCGTAAGATCAGAACTGTTTTTATAATACTAAGATACTTGCCTTTCAACTGTGATGCCATTTTCATGGATGATGCAAAAGCAATACTAGCAACAGAATTATTATCTAAACTGCTACCTCCTCACCCACCCATGACATAAAAATGTTGCTTTTCTTAATATTTTTGTGCAATTAATGATACTGTTGCATAGAAAGGGCACAGCATTTTGTGACGAATCGGTTCAGTTTAAATCTTAGCTCTGCTATTTATAAGCAGTGTGATCATGGGCAAAGACACTTAGCTCTCTGCATCTGTTTCTTCATATGAAAAATATGGCCAATAATACGTCTTTAATAAAACCTTGTATAAAAAACACCTGTCAGAGTAGGTGCTTAACCAACACAGTAAGTCCTCACTTAACGTCATCCACAGGTCCTTGGAAAATGCAACTTTAAGCCAAAAGATGTGTAACAAAACCAATTTTACCATAGGCAAATTGATACAAACACGAGTTAAGTTCCGATGGCATATTTCTGGTCACAAAAGCATCACCAAACTTCCAAATAAATATCAAAACCCTTCTAATATTAAACACTGAAATAAATATGAGTTATACATTCACTTAAGAAAGATTAATAAAAACAAGTAAGATAGCTGGCTTATTTCAGTACAGTGTTAAAGGTGCCGGGAGCCATCTGAGTAGCTTTGAGTATAGGACATCATTCCAGTGCAGAGCACTCAAACTAGGAGAGTGTAGACACCTCAACAAACCTAATCTATACATCTCTGGGATGTGGGAAGGAACTGGAGTACCCAGAGAAAATCCATGCAGACATGGGAAGAACAGACATGAAGACAACATGCAAACTCCACACAGTGGCCTCAATTGGGAATGGAGTTTCTTCCTCATAAACGTTATTGAGGATCTGCTGTATTTCTTTCCCATCCAATAAATCATCCAAGCTGGAGCTGTGCTTCATCACCCTTCACTAAGTACCTTCAAAATGATTTTCCTAGTTTTCCTTTCCTTTCAACCCAACGGCTCATCAGAGTTGAGACATTCCATCATCGTATACCTGAACTACAGCTCTTGTTTTCAAGCTGGTCTCCCAGATTCTAATCTTCCTCCATTTAAATATGCTCTCTCCATGTTGTTACCAGTTGGTTTTCTAAAATGCACACCAATTTTATTTCCCTGCTCCAAAGCCTTTATAAAGTAAGCAATTAAACATCATCAAAATATAAAGTCTTCGGCATGGCACAAAGCTCTTCAAAATCTGGCCCTAATCTTTCTAGCCTAATCTATACTTAACTTTTTTTTTTTTTTTAAAATTCCTGCCACATTGAGGCTCCATGCAACTGTTGAACTTCATGCCTTTTGTTCCCATAACTGCCATTTCCTTTATCTATGGGATAGAGATCGCTGTCCCACCTCTAGCTAATGACCCTAATACTCTTTAACATACAGGTGAGAGAGAATTATTTTCTTTCTTGGGGACATCTCTCAAGCAGTTCCCAGCCAGTACTACTCCTTCCACTGTGTTTAATGATTTTCTACATATCTTCCGCTACAAGAAGAGAGAAAATACTTCACATCTATTCTCTGGAGACTCAGTTTAATTATGAAATGTGGGCAATCATTCCTACTTTGCGGAGTTTGTGAAAATCACTTAGCACACTAAGAAAAAGACATGAAAATAAACTCTCTTACAGTTAACCAAGTAAAGGATGGGAACTGGGCATGATTCTAACTCTGTTTGGCTCATTCTAAACCCATGCTCTTTCCACTACACGTGTTGTCATGCTACATCATAACAGACAACAGATGGAATTCACTTATTTAATCATCTCCCTCTACTGGACTGTGAAATCCCTGAAGACACCGAGCATGTCTGTATCCCCAGACTTTTTTTTTTGAGATGGAGTTTCGCTCTTGTTGCCCAGGCTGGAGTGCAATGGCGCAATCTCGACTCACTGCAACCTCCGCCTTCTGGGTTCAAGCGATTCTCCTGCCTCAGCCTCCCAAGTAGCTGGGATTACAGGCATGCGCCACCACGCCTGGCTAATTTTTTATTTTCAGTAGAGATGGGGTTTCTCCACATTGGTCAGGCTGGTCTCCAACTCCCGACCTCAGGTGATCCACTCACCTCGGTCTCCCAAAGTGCTGGGATTACAGGTCCAGACTCTTAATGGCACTAACTCTAGCTGGCATTATGACTGTAGAGATTAAAATACCTAGTCTTTAAGAATTCTGCCTACAGAGGGAGAAATGTAGGCAACACCTTATTGCTGTTTTCTGTGAAAAGGGTTATGCTAGAGGGATACTGGAAGTATACATGAATATCCCTATAGATACCTAAAGGGAGTAGAAGAAAATAGAAAGGGTTAAGGGAGGCTTTTTGGAAAGAGATGAGACATGAGAGAAATACTGAAGGATGTTAGGCATTGGGGGAAACAAGGCATTCTGAAATTTTTTAAAAGTATTAATTCACAAGTGCTACAATTACTGTTCATCCTGACAGATGTAAATTATTACTGCTGATAAACATTTTGTCCTTGAAATGATTTTTAAAAAGATTCTTGGCCGTGGCGGTGGCTCATGCCTGTAATCCGATGGCATATTTCTGGTCACAAAAGCATCACTAAACTTCCAAATAAATATCAACACCTGGGAGGCTGAGGCTGGCGGATCACGAGGTCAAGAGATCGAGACCATCTTGGCTAACATGGTGAAACCTCGTCTCTACTAAAAATACAAAAATTAGCCGGGCGTGGTTGTGCGCGCCTGTAGTCCCAGCTACTCAGGAGGCTGAGGCAGGAGAATCGCTTGAATCCCGGAGGCAGAGGTTGCAGTGAGCCGAAATTACGCCACTGCCCACTCCAGCCTGGGCGACAGAGCAAGACTCCATGACGACCAAAAAAAAAAAAAAAAAAAAAAAAAAAAAAGATTCATTAAAATACAGTAATTCAGGTTTATTAAGTCATTAGCATTGGGTTACCTCACAAATAAACTAAGTTTAGGTGCAAACTCAAAGATACTGAGACACTAATCCATTTCTCAAACCGCTAAGTTAGCCTCCTTGAAACCTCACTTCGTAGCTCTGCCAACAATGTACTTTTGACATCTCACAGCAATAAAAAACCACCTGCCAGTTGTTTCTGTTTTCCACCTATGTCTGATTTATATATTTATATTTATAAGGAACAAATTACTAAGACTTATTTCATCCTCAGTTATGTTGTGTTTCTATCGATAACAACATGAAGATTTCGGGCATCTGGACATTAAAATAAGTTTGAGTCCTGGCTTTACAATCTACTAGGTGTGATCCAAGGCAAGTCAATCTCCTCATGTTTCACTTCTTTCACTTGTAAACATCTACTGAGAAGTTGTGGGGAACTTGATATTTCCATGCTTATAAACTGATTTTTTGAAAAGAGCCTGGTACATAGGACTTGATAATGAATGAAAGTATATGCTACTTTTGGAAAAACAAGCATGACAAGATAGTTTATATACTGATGATCTTCAGCACAGTATATGCATCTTGTTTTTAGCTGGTCTGATAGTGAGATAATAAAAAGAGTTATCTTTGACTTGCACTACGAGTAAAATAATTCAACTTCAGTTTTTAGAAAGATGTAAAAGAATTAAGAGTGACAGTCTTGCTAGTCTCAACTGCCATCTTCCCTTCAGGTGGTAAATTCGTCCAAAGAAACTGAATTATTGCTATATGGGATTCTGTAGCAACTTCCGTGAACGTGGGCTCATAATTTTTCACCATGAGACTCAAGCTTTTTGGAGTCATAGTTGTTTTTGGGTCTATTCGCAGGCATGCATCCTTTGCCCAGAAATATACACAACATTTGGCAAATGGACTTGGAGGTGAAAGAGGAGGAAGGCCTGAGGCCAGACACCACTCCAATAAGTATATTAAGCCCCTAGAAAAGCAATCCACCTTTGCAGAGAACTCTTAACTATTAAAACCTATAGCTTGTAAAGTAGCATTTTCAAAGTTGAGAGAATAATGTGGAAGGGTCGTGAGAGGCTATTGACTAAACAGCTGAAAACGAAGGTATGGAGTTTGGTGCCAAAGGAACCTCCCCACAAAATCAAACAATAACACCAGAGTAAAGCCCCTAGGGTGAGATAAGGAGATGCAAGAAAACAAGCGGAAACTCGAGAAGCTCTAACGCTTCAAAGCTTCAATGACCCCAGATAATCTACGTAGCCAACGTGTTAAAACACACCAACGCATTTTTTTTTTCCTAAACAAAGTAGGAAAGCGGACTTTGCATGAGGGGCGGGCTCCGCGACCCAGGAGTCTTTCTTGGACAGTCCGTCCTGATTCTCTCTGGTTGACCGTGGAGGGACCACATGGCTCCAAGGCCCACACACCCCGGGCTGCCGCACAACCTCCAGCCCTAGTCTAGACCCACAATCCCTTCTCGAAGATGAACCGCGACCCGGCAGCCCCAATTCTTACCATAGCGAGGCCGGCGATACCGCAGCCACATCACCCTTCCGGGCCCCAGGCGGAAGAGACTGCACGCCCCGTCTGCCCTTTTCGCCCTCTCCAGCCGTCCGGTTGGGCTTGTCACGGCACCGCCTACTGAGCCGGGCGATTAAGACGCTAGGATAGGCTCCTCTCCACCGGAAAAGGCGGGATTTAGACCACGCCCCGCAGACCGGCGGAAGTAGCTGATGCTCTCATTGGTTGCAAGAACTTGATCTGTGAAAGCGGGCGTTTCGGAGGAGACCGGAAGTACAGTCACGGAGAGGTAGGGTCCGGAAGTGGGGCTGCCTCTTTAAATAACAAAAATATGATTTTCTGTTTTTATCTTTTGCTTTCTTTTTAAAAAAGTTCCCTGCTATTTACCCCTAGAACTCCACAGTGTGAGAATCCCCCTCAATTTGTGAGCTCCCGCGCCTTCCTCCTGTGGGCTTTTGGGGATGCTAGGGTTCCCGGCATCATCCTCAGGGTGCGAACCTACCTGTTCACCTTCTTTTCAGTTTCTCCATTTGCATCTGGGGGATTCTTGGGAATGCGAAGCACTTTTGAAATGCTCTGTGTTGGTTGTGGGATTGGGAGGACAGTTGAATCCAGAGGGTAGTGAGCATTTCCCCAACACCGGCCTGTCCTTTCAATCCCCAGATATTGGTCAACTGTGGGTTCCATCCAGGCATCGTGACTGAAACGTACTAGGCAATTTGGGGTCAGGAAAGAACTTTCTGTGGTAACCAATGGGAAGGAACTGCCCTTTACGGACTGCAGCAATTGATAGGTACTCTAGAGAGATCAACTGGCAAGACAAATGACAAGCCAACTTTTAATCAGTAGTAGAATTTAGCTTTTTCTGATGTTAATTATCCCATTAGGTGAGGTTCTGTTACACACACACACACGCACGCACGTTTTTCTTTCTGCATTTTATCGATGGAGAAACAGGAGCTTTGGCGTGTTTGAATTTGCGTAGTTCTTGGAATTCTGATAAAGTATTAGAAAGGAGAATTTTTCACTCTTTGCCCCCTTAAGGCAACCTTTTGGCTCTAAATGTGTGGTGTATTTTTTCTCAGGCAGCAGAGGGTTCTTTTCAGAATGTTTTCAATTTTTTATTTATTGACTTAGAAGGTGGATAGAGAGAAGGTAACTCACGTGAGATGTTGGTTTATGAGCTGTATTCGGCCTATGAGACCGTTTTGTATTTAGGGCAACACAAATGATTAGAAGATTTGGGATTCTGCTGTTCGTGTTTACATCGTTCACTAGGGCACACAAAGGTTTTGTTTTAAACTCTAACTAACTTGATATTTGAGTCTGTTATATTGAATTGTCAAGAGTTGGTCAATTACACAAATTAGCAAGTATTTACTGGGTGCCTGCTTTATTCATAGATCTTGAGATTGCAGCATAGGAACAAAGATGGTCTGTTCTTTTAAGGAATTTAATAACGTTGTGGGAGAGGGGAAAAAGAAAGGTATAAAAAAAATACAGTACTCTCCACCTGAGGAAGAAAAAAGTCTTTTAATGTTCTGTCTTGTAATTCCTTTATATTATACCTTTTAGGTCTTGCCATTCAAATTAAACAAACTTGGTTTAGCTGTGGAAATTATGTTGTGCTACTTATCGAGCTTGGCTTTTAGGGTAGTAAATGTGTCTGTAGACATAACTGCCCTTGCTTTCATGTGAAGATTGTCTTGATCTTTGTTACACTTAAGAGTAATACTTCTGTATGAAGCTCTGCTTCAGGCTACCTGTGAAGAGCATCAGAAAGCTTAACTTGTTAGAGATCACAATTGTTTTGCTATGTCTATATATTTTAATTAACTTTAGGCCATGGCTTCTTATGTACCTGAGCTTCAAAATAGTAAAGAACGACATTGCCAGTTTTTAAGTTATCCATGGAGAGAAACACATGTGCCAATAAATGAGGCTTAACAAATATGTATAATGTTTATTGCATTTATGTAAAACATCAAAGTTAATCTGACGTGAGTTTTTTTGGGAGGTGGTAGTTTAGCTGCATCGTCTTACATAAACCCGCTACTTTTTGGTTTTCAGATTATATCACAATTTCAAAAGTCTTTCTGGCAGCTTTGCAATGAATCCTCATTTAAAACCATCTTGGATCCTTTCCTTACTAGAAATAAAATCTGACTGTGTTATTCCTTTGTTCAAAAATTATTATTTATTTTATTTTTGAGACAGGATCTTGCTCTGTTGCCCAGGGTGGAGTGCAGTGGCACAATCATGGCTCACCGCAGCCTCAACCTCCTGGGCAGAAGTGATCTATCCTCCTCCCTCAGTATCCCCAGTAGCCGGGACCATGGGTGTATGCTACCATACTTGGCTAATTTTATTTTATTTTTTGTAGAGATGGGGCTCACTATGTTACCTAGGCTGGTCTCTAACTCCTGGGCTCAAGTGATCCTCCTGTCTTGGCCTCCCAAAGTGCTGGGATTACAGGTGTAAGCCACTGTACCGCGTCTGACCTGTTTAAAAATTTTTATCTCACCTGCATCTGGAAGAATATTTCCAACTTTGTTTTCTTGGGTATATTCGAATCATATGTAAAAATAGTGGATATTTATATTTTTCTGTGGAGCCAGTGCAAAAGTGTCCTCAGTGTTATGAGGATTAAACGAGTTATTACAAGTAAATCATCTAGACAAGTGTTTTGCATACAGTAAGCACTCAGAAAGTGTTGGCTATTATTGTGCATGGCTTTGGTAAATTAAAAGTCTCTGGAGAGGAAGAATTATAATGGAGGAACTGTTGAATCGCATATATTAGGCACTAAATACAGTAGTCTCTCCTTATCTGAGGTTTTGATTTTGACAGTTTCAGTTACCTATGATCAACCACAGCCTGAAAATATTAAGTAGAAAATTCCAGCCGGGTGTGGTGGCTCATGCCTGTAATTCCAGCACTTTGGGAGGCCGAGGTGGGCGGATCACTTGAGGTCAGGAGTTCGAGACCAGCCTGGCCAACATGGTGAAACCCAATCTCTACTAAAATACAAAACTTAGCTAGGTGTGGTGGCATACACCTGTAGTCCCAGCTACTCAAGAGACTGAGGCAGGATAATCAATTGAACCCAGGAGGTTGAGGCTGCAGTGAGCCGAGATTGTGCCACTGCAGTCCTGCGTGGGCAACAGAGCGAGTCTCCATCTCAATTAAAAAAAAAAAAAAATTCCAGAAATATTTCATACGTTTTAAATGGCATGCCTTTGTGAGTTGTGATGAAATCTTATTCTATCCCATTCCATTCAGCCTGAGGCCATGAATCATCTCTTTGTTCAGCATATCCCTGCTGTATAAGCTTCTTGCCTTTTAGTTGCTTCGTTATCAGATTGATGGAGGTGGTATCACAGTGCGTGTGTTCTAGGAATACTTATTTTACTTAATTATTGCTTCAAAGCACAAGGGTAACGATGCTGGCAACTTGGTTATGCCGAAGAGTAGCTGTAAAGTGCCTCTTTTAAGCAAAAAAGTGAAAGTTCTCCACTTAATAAGGAAGAAAAAAAATGTCATATGTTGATGTTGCTAAGATCTATGGTAAGAACAAATCTATCTGTAAAATTGTGAATAAGCAAAAAGAAATTTATGCTAGTTTTGCCGTCACACCTCAGACTGCCAAACTTATAGCCATAGTGCGTGATAAAAACTTAGTTAAGATAATAAAGCAATTAAATTTGTGGGTAGAAGATGTGAAAAGAAACATGCTCAGATTGAAGGCAGTTGGGTTCAGCCCTCCCCTGGGGCCTTGGGGTGTACACCGTTGGATAAGGAGAGGACTGCTATAAAAGGTTTTAGTATTAAGTTGGTATTGCATTTATATCACCAGACCACTTTCTCCCCATTTTCTCTTTTTACTTTGTTGCCAGTGTTAATGATAGGGTTGATTTACATTACCTTTTACATTACCTACCTTTTTTCATTCACTGTTATTCACATATATTGAAAGACAATTGTTCTGCTTTTTTCCTCTCATCCTTAGCTAGCCTTCCTAACCTCAGTAGAGGTTTTTCGTGTTCGAGAGTTAGTCCTTTTTTTCTCCCCACTTGTTCTCATTCTCTTCCCACATGGCTTTTGAATTCAGACTGAAATGTACGTGAGGACCAAAGTTAATACAATTTTATTGTGTTAGGGATTTTTGTTAAATAAGTAGATTTTCAGCTGTCCTTGTCACACACAAAAAATAAGGTGGATGGTAGGTGTTAATCTCCTTCACTAAAGTAACCATTTTACTATCTATATGTATCCTAGAATGTCAAATTGTAAACCTCTTAACCTTTCTCCATTTTCAACCCCATTTGTTTGCTCTTCTCTGCAACAAAAATCTTCTGAAGAGTTTTCTATGCTCCAAGTCCCAATTCCTCTTTTTCTACCTCTGCATCTTCATTTGCATATTTAAAAGATATCTTGAACTCAAATGTCCCAGACTGAACTCCTTTCCTCCCAAACCTTTCCCATTCGTTCTCATCTGAATTGATGGCAGCTTTATACAGCAGTTGCTCAGTTAAATCTTTGCAGTCATCCTTGACTCCTTACTTTCTCTTGTATTCCAACAATTCCTGTTGGCTTTTTCTATGAAGAATATCTAGAATTCAACAGTTTTCTACTATTTCTGCTATTAGTATACTGATCATCTCTTGCTCGGATTTTTTGTTATTGTCCTGTATCATTTCTTGCTTGCATTACAGTAATTGTGTTCTATTCTCTGCTTTTTTCAGTCCTTGCCTCCCTACAGTCTATTCTCATATGTCAGCCAGAGTGATACTTTTAAAATATAAATCAAAAATTGTACATTTACATGTAAGATTCTAAATGCAATATGTTATCCTAGATTGGATCCTGAAACAGAAAGAGGTTATTAGTGGAAAAACTGGTGAAATCCAAATAAAGTCTATGGTTTAGTTGATAGAAATGTATCAGTGTTGGTTTCTTAGTTTTGATAAATGCACCGTGATAGTATAAGATGTTAACATTAGAAGAAACTGGGTGAGGGGTATTTGGGAACTTTCTATTATCTTTGCAAATATTCTGTAAATTCAGAATTATTCCAAAATAATATACAGAAGAATATAACATTACTTTTTTGCTTAAAAACCTTTCGTGAATAATTTGATTCATAGTAGAAGCTAACAGCCTTACGTTGGCCTACAATAGTCTATATCAGTCTTGTCCAACTTGCAGCCCACAGGCTGCCTGTGACCTATGATGGCTTTGAATGCAGCCCACCACAAATTTGTAAACTTTCTTAAAACATTATGAGATATTTTTTTGAGCTCTTTAGGTATCATTAGTGTTAGTGTATTTTATGTGTGGCCCGAGACAATTCTTCCTCCAGTGTGGCCTAAGGAAGTCAAAAGATCAGACACCTCTGCTCTACATGATCTGGTCTCCCATTACCTCTCTAACTGCATGTCTTTGTGTTCTCTCTCCCTTTGTTTCAGCCACACTTACCACGCTGTTTCTTAAGTACACCAGACCTGCTTCTACCATAGGGCCTTTGCACTGACTGCTTATTCTATCTAGAATGCTTTTGGATCCATACAGCTAATTCCTTCACATCTTTTACATGTTGCTCAAATGTCACCTTTGCAGTAAAGCATATCCCAACCTCCCTATTTAAATTACAGCTTTGCAACTTCCATAGCACCTACCCCTATACTCTCAGTCTCCTCCACCCTATTTTATCTCCTCTTTTTACTCCAGCATTTATCATTATTCTATATATGTTTTACATATTTGTTACATGTATTTTTAATTGTGTTCCCCTATTAAAATGTAAAATCCATGACGGCATGCATTTTTATCTGTTTTGTTGTCTTATGCCACATTCTAAAGCATTTGTGTGAGGCATAGAAGTACTCAGTAGGTTTTGGTTGAATGAATGACTGACTTGATTGGGTGTTTGAATCTGTAATTTTTTTTTTTTTTTTGGAGATAGAGTCTTGCTCTGTTTCCCAGGCTGGAGTGCAGTGGGACAATCTCTACTCACTGCAACCTCTGCCTCCTGGGTTCCAGCAATTCTCCCGTCTCAGCCTCCTGAGTAGTTGAGATTATAGGTACATGCCACCATGCCCAGCAACTTTTTTGTATTTTTAGTACAGATGGGGTTTCACCATGTTGGCCAGGCTGGTCTCGAACTCCTGACCTCAAGTGACCCACCCAGCTCGACCTCCCAAAGTGCTGGGATTTATAGGCATGAACCACCACACTTGACCATGAACCTGTAATTTTTGATTTGCAGTCTGAAACACTGAATTATTTCTCACTTTCATGTATCATGCTATTTCTTGCCTCTAAGCCTTTACTCGTGTAGACTCTTCTACTTGGAATGCCCTTCCTTATCTTTCTTCCTCTACCCCTAAGTTGTTTTCACCTAACCATTTTTCTTTAAAGAATCGTATAATATTAGATGTAACTCAAGGAAGCCTTCCCTAAAATGTTAGGCCAGGGTGAGTGCTGCTTTTCGGAGGAACTCCCTCCCTACCTCTGCATTTTACAAACTTATATTATAATTCTCTTTGGGTGTCTCTATTTCAGTAGAGAGTTGCGAATGTGTCTTACTGATCTTTGGGATATAAAATCCTGGTACATTGGAAGTAATCAGTGAATGTTGTAATGCATTAATGGCATGATGAAAGACACTCAGCTATGAAGCATAGTTTTGGTTTCAACCTGGGTCTTTTGAGTGTAAAATCAATGGCTTATTTGCTATTCCTTGTTTCTTAGGAGAAAGGTGGCTGTCTTTAAAATAATTGAAAGGTACTGTATCTTTTTATACAAGTAGGAGAGAGTTAATGCATTTTATAGCCCTGGACAATTTGTTCCTTGTCATTGTTGAAGCTTACAGCCCTGATGAAAGCGAGTTGTGCTTTTTTCTAAAGCATTGGCTGAAATCATTGATCAGGGTTCAATTGTAGACAGCAAATTTTTAATGTTGATGAAATTAGGCACTTTTGGGGAGAAAAACATTCTTGAGGTTTGTGTTGCCAGTAAGAAGAAATACATGCCAAAGAAGAAATACATGCCAAAATTCCAAACTGTTCATGAGGCATTTATGTTTTTACTAGATGCCGTTACTACCAATAACTTCGTATTACATTAGACTTTTGCTTGTGTACCACTGGGAAATCCCAGAGTGTTTAAAGATGTTGCAAAGATTTTCTTTCAGCAATACAGAAATTTGCTCTTAAGATTGATTTAATTATGATTAGTTTGTTAACAGTATCTCTGACACGTAGCACAAAATTAAGTAAACTAATTTTGCATTTAAAATACTGTTTGTTTAATGCTAGATAATGAGCTAGACTTCCCAACTACTCTTTATAATTGGCATTCTGAATTCAAACTGCCGTCTGAATATTGATCATTGTTGTCGCAGCCTATAAACTAAACCAGTTTTATCTTTACCTAGCCCTTAAGACTAACAAAAAAGGAAATAGATTACCTGTATAGATTCTGAAAAGGCTTCCACATTGGTAATGTGGTTGCAAATGATAATTATGCTGAGATTAAGTAATCAAAAACAAATATTACCTGGAGGACATTGTATCCGAATTTGTGTTCATTTCCATAGCTTTGCTAATCCTACAGAAGTGACTAAAATGTTGAAGTAAGCAAAGAGTTCAATCTGGCCTTGTGTGAGAGGATGCCATTAACTTACTTGTAATTTTACCTGAACAGTGAATGAGAATTTTATGAGATAAAGAAGGAACTTGCTCAATTGGAACAGAAGCATATGGCTGCTAAGAAATAAGATGCAGCCATTGTTGAAATTTGTCAGTCTTGACAGTATAAATATTGACATGCTGAGACATATCAATATTTACCATAGAATTTGGAAGTTGCCAAGTTCCTGTTTAAGAAATGTGACCCTAGCATTGGACACAGTATATCAATAAATACGGAATATGTCCAAATGAACAGCTGCTCAGGGAAAATAAAATTACATCTGTCTAAACTTCGAGGCACTTAAAAAGTTAAAGTTAAAAGTTTGTGCTTTTTTTTGGTAATTTTTCGGTAGATGCTTGTATGATATAGTATACTAATAGGGTTCCATGTATAGGTTTAACATAAAAATGACAGTATCGTTGCTATTTATAAATTTGTAAATTAGCTGTGCTATGATACTCATCTATAAATTGAATTTTAAAAACTTGCCTAGTGTTGTGTTTAGGAACCAACCCTTCATTTTCAACTTTGTTCTTAAGGAGAAATTGGCTCATCATGACTTCGATATTAATTTGGGGAGACAAAAGTTTATACTCTGAGAACTTCTTAAATGGCAACATAGAAAATAGAAGTTTTTGCACTTTAAATGTGATAAGGAAAATTGACCTTGTTATCATTATCTGACAAACATGTCTCAGTACAAAATCATATCATAAATCACCACTGTTAATTCCCATCTGAATATTACTATATTTTAACAAAGAGCTTTTTGATGTAAACTAGACATTTGAACTTTTATATCAAGTCATTAGAACCACACAATCTTACATTCTTTTGCAGACTTCTAGAAGAAGTTTAAGCTTAGCAATTCTTTGAACGAGAGTCCTGAAACAATCTTAAGAACATAAAACATGGGTATCAGGACTTGTTTTCTCATGGCATCTCCTTTCAAATGGTAGCGATAGGTGACTTTTAAATAGTAATCTAATCATTTAACCACTTCATAATATTGTATGAGTTCTTAGAAGAAATGAATGATTTATTAAGTCCATATAGTAGCATACATTGTAATTAGCTATAGAGTTGACCCTTGAACAATACAGGGGTTAGCAAGGCCAACCTCTCAAGCAGTTGAAAATCCATGTATAACTTTTGGCTCCCTCAAAACTTAACTACTAATGGTTTATTGTTGACCAGAAACCTCATCAATAACATAAATAGTTGATCAACTGTTATATATTTTGTGTGTTATATGCATTATGTACTCTGTTCTTACAATAAAGTGAGCTAGAAAAAAGTAAATGTTACTAAGAAAATCATAATGAAGGGAAAATATATTTACTATTCATTAAGTGGAAGTCAGTCATCATGAAGGTCTTCATTCTTTTCTTCATGTTGAGCTGCCTGGGGAGGAGGAGGAAGAGAAGGATAGATCTCGCTGTCTCTGGGGTGGCAGAGGTGGCAAAGGTAGAGGAGGTGGAAGAGGAGGCAGGAGAGGCAAACACACTTGGTATAACTTTTATTGAAAAACTTTTGTGTGTAAGTGGACCCACACAGAACAAACCTTCAGCTGTTCAGCGATCAACTGTGTATGTCCCTTAATTTAATTTCTCAGTTTTGGTTGTTGTTTTTTTTTTTTTTTTTAAACAGTTTTCTAAGACATTGGCTGATGCTCTCTCTTTCTCATTTTGTCCTGAGTCAAAGAAATCCCTTAGATATTAAATCAGACATACCTGAACCAAATGTTCTTACCTAACTGCCTAAACATGATCTTTATATTCTGGAATGTTCTAACTTGGTTGAATTTTTTTGGCCATGAGCTAAATAGATATCTCTGTTTTATATAACCTCTAAACAAGGTTTAATTAAAAAATCAGGCATTTCTAGGCCAGGTATGGTTGCTCACACATATAATCCCAGGTCTTTGGTAGGCCAAGGCAGGTGGATCACCTGAGGTCAGAAGTTCAAGTCCAGCCTGGCGAACATGGCGAAACCTCATCTACCAAACATACAAAAATTAGCCAGGAGTGGTGGTGCCCGCCTGTAATCCCAGCTACTTGGGAGGCTGAGGCATGAGAATCGCTTGAGCCTGGGAGGCAGAGGTTGCAGCGAGCCGAGATTGCGCCACTGCACTCCAGCCTGGGTGGCAGGGTAAGACCCTGTCTCCAGAAAAAAAAAAAAAAAAAAAACATTTCTAAATAACAACAGCCCTATAAAATTTGTCCTGGTTGGCCGTGCACAGTGGCTTACACTTGTAATCCCAGCACTTTGGGAGGCCGAGGCGGGTAGATTATTTGAGGTCAGGAGTTCAAGACTAGCCTGGCCAACATAGTGAAACTCTATCTCTACTAAAAATACAAAAATTAGCCAGACGTGGTGGTGTATACCTGTAATCCCAGCTGCTCGGGAGGCTGATGCAGGAGAATTACTTGAGCCTGAGAGGTGGAGGTTGCAGTGAGCCGAGATGGTGCCACTGTACTCCAGTCTGGGTGACAGAGTGAGACTCTGTGTCAAAAAAAAAAAAAATTTTTTTTTCCAGGTCATAGCGTGTTCATTGTTTCAGCAAGCAAGATGTCATATTAAAATACATGAAAAAATTAATACAATCTTACCTTTGAAAATTTAATAATTTAGTAATTTATTTTGGTCTATGTCTCTTCACTTGGTTTGGAGCTATATGCCTTGTTAAAATGAAAAGCGTGTACCTCATTTTTCTGGATATTTTGTATTTCTGATGTTTCATTGGGCATTCTTGTACCTTGGCCAAAGTGGAATATTTATGCAGGCAGAATTGAATTTAATAATGTGCATTTCAATTGTAAAGGAAAGATAATTTTCAAGGCATTGGAATTGTATCGTCATTGTTACTGGTGAATCTACTAGGGATTGTTGACATTTCATTTTCTGAACATTGGATTCCTCAGGCAAACCTTCTCTTATACCTCTTATTTTTGTGTATATTGATCCTGTAATTTTTTTACCTTAGAAAATATAGCATCTTTATATGTCATTTAGCAGGTATTTGACGTATCTTGTCATTATTTTATTACTACTTTAACTCTGCTGTAGCAAAATTATATACTATCTTGTATATATTTACTTTTTTTAAATAACTAACAAGTTTAATTATAATTTATATAGAACTCTGTAGTGTCATGTTCTCCGAAGTGGATGAAAATTTCTGGAGAGAAAATATCATTTTTTTTTTTTTCTTGATCTGCTGGAGTTCTTATTGAACACAAAGTTTGCACATACTGCTTCCTTAATGAATGATTGGTAGATGGAGTGGAATTTTTACAGCTGACATTCTGCAGATTGATTTCAGTTCGTTATTTCAACTTAATGGGAATTTTAAAAACATATTAAGTGACTCTGAAACTAACTTAACTTTGAATAACTTTTCAGATCAGCATTTTAAATTTTGCAATGCAAAATTGCTTCACTTGCACAAAGTAGTGTGGCTTCATTTGTTAATAAACATTTCACTAATTCTTTTGGGGAAGTGTTTGATTAAAAATAATATTTTTTTCTAAGACATATAACATTCCCAACTTCTCCCTAATGAGAAAATTTTTCGTGATAGTTCTGTAGTTTGAAGATTGTTGATGCATGTAACATTTCCAACTTATTTCTAATAAGATAATCATTCTTGATTGTTCTGAAGTTTGAAGATTATTAATAATTTGACTTCATTTTCACTTCATTGTACTTTATAGGCAGGAAGATGTTTGATTTAGTGCTATTTCAGAATCCTTTGAAGAATTCTGACAACCTTTTTTAGTATTTCATTTCAAAATTGATATTAAGTTGTAGCCATAAAGAGGCCACCAATTGATTAATCTTTCTGATCAATAAGGTAATTTAAAGATACCCTTTTAGCTGTGTGGCCTTGTTTCACTGCTGCCTGCTGGAGATAGTGCCAATTTTGCAGTTAACTAAGTGCTATCAGACACTACCCTTGTAGAAGCACAGCCTCCTAAATTGTGATACCTTGATAACAAGTGACTTCTAATCTGGATTAATTTTGTTGCTTGCTTCATTCAAATGTTGGAGAGGCCAGCACTTGGGAATCTAACAGAATGGTACTAGAATTTTGAAACTATCAAAGTTCAGTTTCAAACAGCCATTAGCTGAGCTTTCTGCTGAGTGATTCAGTGTATATAATTCAGCTCCAGGCCCTTTCCATCAGGAGAAGAACCGGCAGAGAATCTGCTGAGCATGATTATCCCAATATCGTTCCTATATTAAACCCTCTTTTTTCCCCCATTGGGGGAATAAGATAACTGACTTGGGATCCTTGGAGGCCAATCATAACTCCAATTCTCTGACGCCAAGTGGATATTCAACAACTCAGTCCAATTCAAACACTATCTAGGGTTAGTGTCAGATCCCACAGGTTCTGGGCTCGGTCCCACAAAATTGCCCCCACTTCAGGTGCCAGTCACAAGTCCCGAGTCACCTATACTTTGGACCAACCAGTTATAAATCAAGGTTTCCCATGATACCACGCTTCAGATTTGATAATTTGCTATAATGGCTCACAGAAGTCTGAAAAATATTTTATTTACCTTTACTGATTTAATACAAAAGGTAGAACTTAGGAACACCCAAATGAGAGATGACACATAGGGAAAGGTATGGGGGCAGGGGAACAGACCTTCAGTGCCCTTCTGTGGGCATGCCACCTTTCAGCACCATGATGTGTTCACCAAACAGGAAGCTGTTCACATCTCCTTGTTCAAGAGTTTTGTTTTTTTGAGACAGGGTTTCACTCTGTCACCCAGGTTGGAATGCAGGTAGCACAGTCATAGCTCACTGTAACCTCAAAGTCCTGGGCTTAAGTGATCCTCCTTCCTAAACCTCCGGATATGTTTTGGCTATTTCCCCACCTAAATCTGATCTTGAATTCCCACATGTTGTGGGAGAGACCCAGTGTGAGGTAATTGAATCATGGGGGCAGGTCTTTTCCATGCTTTTCTTGTGATAGTGAATAAGTCTCACGAGATCTGATGGTTTCGTAAGGTGCGGGGAGGGCTCCCTGCACAAGCTCTGTCTCATTGCCTGCTGCCATCTGTGTAAGACATGAATTGCTTCTCCATGCCTTCTGCCATGATTATGAGGCCTCCTCAGCCAAATGGAACTATAAGCCCATTAAACTGTTTTTCCTGTGTAAATTACTGAGTCTCAGGTATGTCTTTATCAGCAGTGTGAAAATGGACTTATACACCTCCCAATTCAAATTTTTATAGAGCTCAATCTCCTGGTCTGGGTGCATGGGAGGAATGGAGGGTTGGGAGGAGGGTCTGAAAATCCCAGCCTAGTAATCACTTGATGTTTCTGGTGACCAGCTCCATCCTGAGGCTATCTAGAGGCCCCACTCTAAGTCACTTCGTTATTATAAACTCAGGTGTAATTGAAAGCAGTTCCTTATGAGTAACAAAAACATTCCTATCACTCAGGAAATTTCAAGGATTTTGCCAACTCTGTGCAAGGAGCAGGAGACAAAGTTCAAACATATTTCTTATCACATACACACAGTATTTTTTGTTTGTTAAATTTTATTTATTTACATAATAGGTTATGGTTGTTTATACTTATGAGGTTCAAAGTGATATTGTAATTTCGAATACAATGCAGAATGATTAAATTAAGCTAATTAACATATCTATCCCTTCAAGTATTTAACATTGTTTATTCATGGCAACATTGAAATGTACAGTACTCAATTGTTAGCTCTGTTCAGCATGCTGTACAATTGATCTAAAATAAAAAAGTCAGACTTATTTCTCATATATAACTGAGGCTTTATACTCTTTTGACTATTGTATTAGCCCATTTTCACACTGCTATGAGGAACTAAGACTAGGTACATTATAAGGAAAAGAAGTTTAATTGACCCACAGTTCTGCATGGCTGTGGAGGCCTCAGGAAACTTACAATCATGGCAGAAGGAAAAGCAGGCACATCTTACATGGTGGCAGGTGAGAGAGAAGAGTGAAATGGGAACTGCCAAACACTTTTAAAACCATCAGCTCTTGTGATAACTCACTCCACTATTATGAGAACACCATGGGGGAAATTGTCCCCGTGATCCAATCACCTCCCACCAGGTCCCGCAACATCTGGTGATTACAATTCGAGATGAGATTTGGGCGGGGACACAGCCAAACCTAATCAACTGCCCATCCTCCCTACCACCCAACCTCTGGTAACCACCATTCTACTCTCTGCTTCTGTGAGTTCAATTAATTTAGATTGTACATTTAAGTGAGAACTGTGGCATTTGTCTTTCTGTGCCTTATTTCATTTAGGGTAATATCCTCCAATTCCATCTGTGATGTCACAAATTACAAAGTTATTTTTATTTTTTAAAGTCTGACTAGTGTTCCATTGTGTGTATATGAATTTTTTGGTATTCATTTATGCTCTGATAGACATTTAGGTTTATTCCATAACTTGACTATTGTCTAGTGCTGCAGTGAATATGAGAATACAGATGTCTCTTCCACATTCTGATTTTAAAACTTTCAGGTAAATACTCAGAAGTGGGATTGCTGAATCATATGGTAATTCTTTTTTTTTTTTTTTGAGACAGAGTCTCGCTCTGTCAACCAGGCTGAAGTGCAATGACACGATCTCCGCTCACTGCAAGCTCCACCTTCCTGGTTCATGCCATTCTCCTGCCTCAGCCTCCCGAGTAGCTGGGATTACAGGCACCCGCCACCAGGCCCAACTAATTTTTTGTGTTTTTAGTAGAGACGGGGTTTCACCATGTTAGCCAGGATGGTCTCGATCTCCTGACCTCGTGACCCGTCCACCTTGGCCTCCCAAAGTGCTGGGATTACAGGCGTGAGCCACTGCTCCCGGCATCATATCGTAATTCTATTTTTAGTTCTTTGAGGATCCTCCATACTGTTTCCATAATGGTTATGCTGATTTATATTCCTACCAACAGGGTACAAAAGTTCCCTTTTTTCCACCTCCTTGCAAATGTTTGTTGTTTTTGTTGATAATGGCCATTCTCACAGATAGGAGGTGATATCTAATTGTGATTTTAATTTCTATCTCCCTAATGATTAGTGATGGTGAGCATTTTTTCAAGTATTTGTCAGTTATTCAGATGTATTCTTTGAAGAAATATCTATTCAGGTCAATATCTCACGTTTTTATTGGATTATCTGTTTTGTTTCTATAGAGCTGTTTGATTTCCTCTTATATTTTGGATATTAGCCCCTTATCAGATGTATGTACTACAGATATTTTCTTCATTCTGTAGGTTGTCCCTTCACTCTGCTAATTGTTTCATTTGATGTGCAGAAGCTTTCGAGTTTGATGTAATCTCATTTGTCTGTCTTTGCTTTTGTTTCCTATGCTTTTAATGTCAAATCTAAAAAAAAAAACAACAAAAAATCGTTGCCCAGACCAGTGTTGTATAAATTCCACCCTGTTTTCTGCTTGTAGTTTTATAGTTTCAGGTCTTATGTTTAAATCTTTAATCCATTTCGAGTTGATACTTGTATGTGGTATGAGATAGGGGTCCAATTTCATATGGCTATCCAGTTTTCCCTGCATCATTTATTGATGAGATTGTCCTTTTCCCATTAAATATTCTTTTTACCTCTGTCAAGAATCGATTGACTATAGATGTATGAGTTGTTATCTGGACTCTCTATTCTGTTCCATTGGTCAATGTGTCTGTTTTGTATGCCTATTTACAAATAGGCATAAAATGTTTCTGTTTATAAAAATAAAACACTACTATGCTGTTTTAATTACTACTCCTTTGTAGTATAGTTTGAACACTTTGTTCTTTTTGCTTATGATTGCCTTGGTTATTTGGGGGTGGGTGTGTGTGTGTGTGTGTGTGTGTGTGTGTATTTCCATATAAATTTTAGGATTCTTTTTTTCTACATCTATGAGAAATAATGTTGGAATTTTGATAGAGATTGCATTGAATCTTAAATCACTTTAGGTAGTATGGATATTTTAACAATATTCTTCCAGTCAATGAACATGGGATATCTTTCTATTTGTTTGTGTTTTCTTCCATTTCTTTCTTTAATGTTTTATAGTTGTAAGTGTCCAGGTATTTCACCTCGATTAATACATTCCTAAGTATTTTTTTGTAGCTACTGTAAGTAGGATTGCTCTATATCTCAGAAGAAAAGCTTTCAGTTTTTTCCCTTTGAGTATGATGTTATCTGTGGGTGTGTCACATATGGCCCTTATTGTGTTGAGGTACATTTCTTCTGTACCTAATTTGTTGAGGTTTTTTTTTTTTTTTTTTTTAAATAAAAGGACATTAAATTATTTTTCAAATGCTTTTTCTGCATTTTGTGAGATGATCATATGATTTTTGTGTTTCGTTCTGTTAATGTAGTGTATCACATTTATTGATTTGCATATTTGAACCATCTTTGCATACCACAAATAAATCCCACTGATTATTGTGAAAGATCCTTGTAAGGTGTTGTAGAATTTGGTTTGCTAATATTTTGTTGAGGATTTTTAAAATCTATAATCTTCAAGGATATTGACCTGTAGTTATATTTTCTTGGGATGTTCTTTTCTGGCTGTGGGATTAGAGTAATACTAGCCTCATAAAAAGAGTTTGGAAGTATTCTGTCCTCTTTGATTTTTTTTGAATAGTTTGTAGAGAATTGGTATTAGTTCTTGAAATGTTGTGTAGAAGTCAGCAGTGAAGCTATTAGGTTTTGGGTTTTTTGTTGGTGGAAGACTTTATTACGACTAGAAACTCCTCTCGTTATTGGTCAGTTCAGAATTTCCATTTCTTCATGATTCAGTCTTGTAGGTTGTATGTATCTAGGAATTTGTTCATTTCCTCAAAGTATTCATTTTTTTGCTGTATAATTGTTTATAATAACCTTTTATGATCCTTTGTGTTTTTGTGATGTCAGTTGAAATGTCTTCTCTTTTATTTCTGATTTTATTTGAGTCTTTTATCTTCTTCTTTTGGTTAGTCTAGCTAAAGATTTGTTAATTTTATTTTTATTTAGAAAAACTTAGTTTTGTTGCTATTTTGTATTTTCTAGTTTCTATTTCATTTGTTTCCACTGTGATCTTTATTATTTCTTTTTTTTCTGTGAACTGTGAGCTTAGTTTGCTTTTCTTTGTTTGTTTTCTTTAGATGTAACATTGTTTATTTGCAACATGTCTTCTTTTTTGATGTAGCTATTTATTGCCATAAATTTTTTTTCTTAGAACTGTGCATTTCATAAATTAAGGATGTTCATCATCACTAGGCCTACCTTACAGGAATTGCTAAAGGGAGTTATTTATGTCAAAATAAGGGCTGATAATTAATAACAAAAAAGTTATAAAAGCACAGAACCTAAGGGTATAAGTAATACTGATCAATATTCAGAATATTTTAGGACCGTAATGGTGGTGTGTAGTGTAATTTTATCCTTAGTACAAGTGTTAAAGGACAAAATTATTAATTGCAACCACAGCTACAATAAACTTTCAAGGGATATATTTTATAATATGATGTAATTTAGACTTCAGAAACATAAAATGGCTGGGTAAAAGTGTTGAGTTGTATTTAATCAATGTTAAGCTGCTATCAGGTTAAAATAGACAGAAGTGTAAGATATTCTTTGTAATCCTCATGGTAGCCAAAAGGTAAAATTCTATACGAGATGCACAGAAAATAAAATGAAATTCAAAAGATTCAAGACATACCGCTACAGGAAGCTATCAAACCACAAAGGAAAATTGCAAGAGATGAAGAAGGAAATAAAATATCTTTAAGAAAAAAAAAACCTAACAACAGAAAATAATTAACAAAATGGCAAGAAAGTTAGTCCTTTCTTTACCTATCAATAATTATACTGAGTGTAAATGGGTTATATTCTCCTATAAAAGACAAGGAGTAAATGAATGGACACACAGACACACACACACACACACAGACACACACACACACACACACAAGACACAACTACATGCTACCTACAAGGAATTCACTTCACTTTTGAGAATGTACATAGACTGAAAGTGATGAAATGGAAAAAGATATTCTACATAAATGGAAACGAAAAATCAGCAGGAGTAGCAATACTTACAGCAGAAAAAAATAGACTTTAAGTCAAAAGCTGTAAAAAGAATAAAATGAAGGCATTATATAATGGTAAAGTAGTCAGTTTGCCAAGAGGCTATAACAATTATGAATACATATGTACCCAACAATGGAGCACCTAAATATATAAAGCAAACATTAAAGGGTGTACAGAGATAGACTGTAATACAGTAACAGTAGGGAACTTCAGTGCACCACTTTCAATAATGGACAGATAATGTAGTCAGAAAATTAATAAGGCAGCATTAGACTTAAGCAGCACTTTAAATGAAATGAACCTTAACAGACATATACAGAGTAGTCCATCTTAACACCAACAGGATACACAATCTTCTTAAATGTACACAGATCATTTCCGGGATAGATTATAGGTTAGTTCACAAAGCACATCATAGCAAGTTTAAGAAGACTGAAATCATATCACGTACCTTTTCTGACCACAATTCTATGAAACTAGAAATCAATTACAGGAAGAATTTCAGAAAATTCAGAAGTATGCTGAAATCAGCAACATGCTTCTGAACAACCAATAGGTCAGTTGAGAAGTTAAGAGGAAAATTTAAAAATATCTTTAGACAAACAAAAATGAAAACATGGTATGCCAAAATTTATGGGATGTTGTAAAATTTTGCTTGTCTGGGAAATTTTTTATTTCCTTCTTATTTTTGAAAGACACCTTTGCTGGGTAAAGTATTATTGGTTGGCAGCATTTTTTTTATGCTCCCTCTGAGCAGTTTGAATGTATCAGCCCACTCTCTCCTGGTCTGGGGTTTCTGCTAAGAAGTTTACTGTTAGTTTTATTGGGACCCCTTTGTGTGTGATTTCTTTATTATCTTTTGCTGTTTTCAGAATTTTTTCTTTCTCTTTAATTTTTGATAGTTTTATAATTACATGTTATGGTCAACTCCTCTTTGGTTTGAATTTGGTTGGAGATCTCCTTTCTTCATGTACCTGGATGATGGCTTCCTTCTTCTGATTAGAGAACTTTTCATTAGTTATTTCTTTCATATGCATCTTCCCACTTTTTTTTTTTTCTTCTTAATTCCTGTTATGTATAGGTTAGGTCTCTTGATGGTGCTACATAATCCCCATAGGTTCCCCTCCTGCCTTCTCCTCCTCCCCTCCCCTCCGCTCTTCTTTCCTTTTCTCTTCTTTCTTTTCTTTTTTTCTTTTCTCCTCTGACTAATTTCAAATGTCCATCTTCAAGCTCACTGATTCTTCAGCTTCCTCAAGGCAGCTGTTCAAGCTTCCTATTTCATTTTTCTGTTTAGTCATTGTATTCTTTAGCTCCTGAATTTCCATTTTTTAATTGTTTATATTTCTTTGTCAGACTTTTCATTTTGTTCATGTATTGTTTTCAAAATTTAATTTTCTGTTTGTATATTTTTGTAGTTAACTTTTTTTTTTTCCTTCCCAAAAGAGTCAAGGTTTCACTCTATCTCCCAGGCTGGAGACTGGAGTGCAAGGACAAAATCATAGTTCACCAAAGCCTTGAATTCCTGGGCACAAGGGATCCTCCTGCCTCAGCCTCCTGAGTTGCTGGAACTACAGGTGTGAGCCACCATGCACGGCCCATTTAACTTTTTAATTAGGATTATTCTGAATTCTTTTTTTTTTTTTTTACAACATTTTATGGATTCCATTTTCTTTGAGATTCATTGTTGGAGCTTTAGTCGTTTCTTTTGGAGGTGTCATGATTTCCTGAGTCTTTGTAATCCTGTATCCTTGTATTGGTGTTTGCACATTTGTGGAGACAACCACTTTTTCCAGCTTTTACAGGTGTTCATTGGCAGGGATAGAACTTTACTATTTATTCTAGCCTATACTTCTGGAGGGGCCAGCTAGTAATAACCCTTAGCAGATACAACTTGCTTTTCAGTTCTCTAGAAAGCTGGCCTGCTACCTTTGCTCTGAATTTTTTTGGGGGTAGCTACATAGGTTCTCTTATCTGACAGGACCACTGTCTGAGCTCTGCAATTAGTCTGAGCTGCTGAATGGGCACAGAAATTTCCTCTGATCAGCCTTGGCCACAGGGTGTATTCCTTTATTTGAGTTCAGCAGTTGGACAGGGTTGCAGGAGGGTCCTTGAGGTTAAGTGGATTGGGATGGATGGACCAATTTTTATGCTCAATAGAAATGCTTATTAGAAATGCTCAGTGGGGTAGGAAAGTAGGCTTTGAGGCTAGGGACCACTATGGTTAAACTCCCTCCTGTGTCAGAACAAGTGCCTGCTTGTTTTCAAAATCTGCTGAGGATCTGTTGTGGGGTGGAGGCTGGCAAGCTTGTCCCAGTTGCTCAGACTGGCTAGTCTTCTAGTAGTTCTCTGTGTAGGCAGGATTACTCCTGGACTGCAGCAGAGAGAGGCTGTAGCTAAGCAGAGGAGCTTCAGGATCTGCTGTGGATCGGAGGCTAACAAGTCTGTCCCAGTGGCTAAGACTTACTGGGAGATCTTTGTACTTTTAGGATAGTTCTCAAATTGCAGTGAGAGGGGCTAGAGCTAAACTGGACCTGTTCACAATCTGCTGTGGGACAGGGGCTGGTAAGCCTGTTCTGGTATTACTAAGATGGATGCTTCTTTCAGCAGTTCCCTGTCCAGGCAAGATAGTCCCCAGCAAGAGGATTGGAGCTGAGACTAAGCTGTTCCAGGATCTGCTGTGGGATACAGGCAGACACACCTGTCCCAGTGGCTAAGACTTACACAAATCCCAGAAGTTCTTTGCATAGGTGGGATAGTTTCCTCGCTGTGGCAGAGAGGGGTTGGAGCTGAGACAGCCCTGTCAGGATCTACTGTGGGATGGAGGCTGGTAAGCCTGCCGTGGTGACTCAGATATGTGAGTCTCCCAGCAGTTCTCTACATGGGCAGGATACTTCCAGGGCTGTAGGAGAGAAGTGCTGTAGCCAAGAAAGGTCCCCCTTGGGGTCTGCTGTGGGATAGAGGGTAGCAATCCTGTCCCAGTGGCTCAGATGGGTAAGTGTTTCTCTGGGTTTTTGTGTGAGCAGTAATAAGAGGGGACCACAGATGGGGGGGCTGGAGCTGAATTATAGGGTAACTTTTGAGTCCACTGCCAAGACTGATGTTGGTGGGCTGACCAGCCTTTGTGGTGCACTTGGGTATGTAATTCCTCCAGGACCTCTTGGCAGATGGTTTTAGTTGCAAAAGCCAAAGCGGGGCTGAAGCCAAGCCATTTGGCGAACAGGATTGTTTCTGGGTTTGAACCCAGGAGCCCAATCTGTGTGTCTAGGTGCAAGTGTGTACCCTCAAAATGACCTTCCTAAGTCTTGGGCTCTGCTGGGGTTTTACAGCCTCCTACCTGAATCCCAGCACTCCTACAACAAGATTTTTGTTTGTGGATGGGTGCAGAATTCTTATTGTAGGTGTACACATATAATTTTGGAGACTTTATACTCAGTGTTTTGAAAAAAATATGAGCCAACATTTAAAAGCCAGTTGACTTCTACATAAAAATAGGAGTTTGTCAGTTTCTTGAATAATCTGAATGACAGAACACTAAGGACCGGTACTTACCATTGATAACAACCTGCTTTGCAGTGAGTAATGGCTACCATCTTTATATGGTACTTGTAGTTTCTAGTGTCCCACAGTCCCACTCATCATACAATGGATGCATATGTCCTCACTCCTGATCTGCATGGCTTCTGGAAGTATTAGAACTTGTACCCTAACAAGAGAGAATAGAGCTTGACTTAAATTTTAGGTATAAATTTCAGTCTACTTTGAGAATGTATAACCCAAGGGAACTCAGAATAGTCTTTCTTATACTTTGGACCTTCTTCTTGCTGGAGTTGTACAAAATGTATTCAGAGATGTGGTCAAAATGACTTAGACTGAGAAATTGAAGCGTGGGAAATAAATATGTAGTTACTCATCCAAGTAGGAATGTAAGTCCTTATGTGCTATTTATAACTGTTACTATCATTTGAACTGTATGAAATTGTCATTTTTATAGGTTAAAAATTGTGAAATGTTGGTAATTTTATATAGTTCCTAGTTTTATATTGCTGAATTTGAGGATATGTTATAGGTTTTGTTTTGTTTTTTCCTCAGACTAAGTTCCTCAATCCTATCACTTGTTCTCTTGTTTGTCATTAAGAAATAGGCAGATAAATGGGTACAGTTTTAAGTAAATGATGGGTTTGTGAGTGGGGGGAAAAGTACATTGTTTATAAGTCTTATTCCTTTTTCATACAAGTGCTTTTAGTTACATTTCAGTTCCGAAAAACACTTTTTTTTTTTTTAAAGTAGAAGACTGTATATAAGCTTAATTGGTGATGTTTCATAGGAACACCCTCACTCTTTTGGAATTGAAATATGAGAGGTGTCAAAAATTTTGAGGCTTAAGAAATCATAATTACTAAGTTCTTGTTGAAAAAAGACTGCTGCTTAGTTAATGCTGTTTCAGGTACTATCTTATCTCTTCAGTTCTGTTAAGTGTCATTCTCACATGAAACTGCAATTAGAACTAAAGTGTTCTTGTGACAGTCTAGAAAGTTTCCAAAATGATAAGTGTACTCTCATCCTTTCTGCCAAGTTTATTTGTAATCAAAAGTGGCCGTTAATAATATGAAGGAAATTATAGTCTTGGAACTTAGGGTCCAATTTTAAGGGCACCTTGGAGCTAGGTATTAAATAGTATGTGGGAAATTTGTTCATGCATTAGGTCATTTTATTGCTTTTTAATACCCACGTTATAGGGTTAGAGTAGGAAAGGAGAGGAAGTGAAATTTATATTTAGCACTGAAACTAATGATTATTAATGGTGTTTGTAAAAGATAAGCAGAGGAAATGAGAAGTAATATGATATTTGGAATGGCAGCAACTGGCATTCCACAGTCATGAGAGGTAATTAAGGAAGGACTGTGACCTCAACCAAGAGGCCTTATTTTTTAGACTTATTTTATAGTACTAATGCTGTATTCCTAAAGCATCAGATTAATTTAATGTCTCCCTTGTACATCAGCTGTATATTACAAGTTTTTGAATAAGATTATGTTAGCAGTTGTAACTGTATTTTACTACCTTATGGTGACCAAACATCGTGGTTTGCCTGGAATTGAGAGATTTTCTAGGTCTTGGGACTGTGTTTGAAAATTAGGAAAATACCAGGATATGTGGTTACCTTACTTTCAAAATTATTAAAATGGAGTTAATTCTCACATGATTAGAAGGGTATTTAGTAATCCTGTGAATTCTTTACACTTAATGTTTAGAAAAAAGTCTAACTTGAAAATATTATTTTAGGAAAGCACTTTTTATATAGAAGTGTTGCTGAATATTTTTGTTTTAATTGCTTTGGAAATTTAAAGGCAAATTGACGTTGTGGTAATTTTTTCAAAAAAAGAAATCTTAATTTACCCTTTGGTAGCACTAACCAGCAAGTTGGCAGGCTGTTAATAATGAAAATGCTAGCAATAAATTATTCAGTAAAAAAAACTTTAATGTGGGGAGTGGGAATTCTGATAAAAAGGTAAAATGCAAATAGTAGGTGCTTTTAAAACGTACTAAACAAGAACTAATCCTTTCGTTTGCACTTAGGTTTAATTGTGTGATTGTCTCAGAAGTGAATAACCTAGTAGTAGTTGCATAAACCTTTCTTTCCTTTTTTCTAGCAATTATATATGTTCCTGTCTTTGAATTTTTATAATGTGATAATACTTTAAAACAATCTGTGACCACACTTTTGTTTGCAATTTAAATTTTCTCTTTTAAGAATAAAAATAATAAGGTCAAACAAAATAATGTAACCAGGAATCTAATTACAGACTATTAACAGCATATGCTGTGTGCTAATCTTTATTCTGAACTCACTTTAGGTATCAGCCTACTTTTCTCAACAAGGGGGCACTTAAGTTAATTGCTTCATTAGAAACATGCATTTAGCACTTTCTGATCTGTAAGTGCAACTCTTTGGCAGAGCTGCAGAAGTTTGAACACCTGCAGCCCAAGCAGCTTAAAAAGAAGTCATAATTTACTATAAAGGAAAATAAAAGAAGCTCAAGTTCAAAATGGTGTTATCAATGATATAGTGTTGTAACTAACTTGAGCTGACCTAAGAGAGAGAGTTGGCTTCTGCACTGCTCCTTATCAGCATCCAAAAGGGCATACAAAATTCTTTGTAAACTAATTTAAAAAGTGTCTTGTTTATTCAGAAGCAACTGTGAATGGTATTTGTTCAGACCTTAGATCACATCAACTGCATACCAGCCAACAACTTATTTCTCTTCTAAGAGAGAGGCCAAGTATCAAAGACACAAAGTACTAAAGATAAGCTTCTCAATTCTCAACTGTTCTGAACTCTCAATAAAGCTACTGATGTACAAATTGGGGTGGGACCCAACTGTTTCCACCTGCAGGCTTGTCTTAGATCCTTGGCTCTGCCTGGGAGAGGTGCTGATACTAATGTGACCTTTAGTGCCCTTAGAAAACAAAACACAGGCTTTCTTATAGCCCTAATCAATCAGTCCCTCTGAAGAGTATTCCACCCCCTTTCTTCAAGTAGTCCTGGGGCAAAAAACTATGGCTCACTATTCCCGTTTACAGGGCTGGTGAAAGCAAAGAGATCGTTCATTTCCTCTTATTGAATCTTAAAAGACATTCCAAGTCATCTTTTTTTCTGTTTCCATGGGTGATTCTTATTAGATGTTTTGTACTTGATATTTTGTAAGAGGGTGATCTCAGTAAGTAAAAGAATGAAGTGCTTTCAAACCTCATTCAAATAGTATGGTATTAGGAAATTAAGACTTATTTGATATAAAGAACATTTCTGAGATGGCTGAGGCACAGGATACTTTTAGGATACTGTGTTGTCACTTATGGGTTATTAATATGTTAATTGCTTAAATATGGTTCACAGGTAGTCTCCAAAGTTTCAAATCTGAGTTTACTAAATAATAGAATCTTTAAAATAAAATCATATCATTTTTGTTATGAATACCTAGAATTAGAAAATTGGAAAATATTTGAAACATGAATAATTCAAAGATGTTCTTAAAATTGATCCCCAGATGTCTTTTTAACATCATTGAGATTAAAGCCCTTTATATTATTGTGAAAGTAGGAGTTACTGACAGGTATCTGGAATATTGAATTTTAAACTAAATTTTCTCTATAATTAGAAATTTGTCACTTGGTTCAAATATGGTTTTAAAAAAAGCAATGAAACTAATTGCTATTTCACAGTAATTGTAAGTGCTGTATTTTCCTTTCAAAAAATTGTATTAATAGTAACAATAACCATGGTTCTTAAGGTAAGTTTAAGAAAAAATGATCTGCATAAGTATGTGTGCATCTATGTATGTTTGTATGGAAATACTATACAGGCAAAAAATGCTATGCCATTAGTAGTTTCTATACCATCCTATGTACCCCACCCCCAAAATTGTGGGTTTTGGGCCAATTAGAATTATGTAAGCCTTGAACTATATGTGTTTTTTAATGATTGGCATAGAAAAACAGTAACACAGATTTTCCAGTAATTTTCAAATTTAAGGATTACAGAGCATGTGAATAATTTACTGCATGTTAAGTGTATTGACTAACTGATCTAAAATAAAATATCCACAAATGGATAAAGCATTTCAGAATTAAGTACATCTAGGCAAAGAACCTCTTTGTAGGAAAAAATTTTGACTAAATGGAATATTTAAAAATAATAATTTTTTTCAATGATTATGATGTCAAACCTACAAACTTAAATATACCTAAAATTTTTACATGCCTAATTGATGGGGCTACAAGGATTATTTTATAATGGTTTTTAAAAGGATCATCTAGTAAGAGATTCTTGCTATGTGATTAAATAATAGTTGTAATATTTTCATGTTGGAAGTTTGTGCTTTGTTCCTGATCCTGACTTTTTATAATGTTTTCTTTTTGCATTTTTATAATTTTTATGTTATTTCTCTAGTTTTGCTTATTAGCTTCTACAGTAAAAGCATCTTTTAATGAAACTCACAAAGTCAATTTTATAGTATCAGATGTTACAGTATTAGAACAAATATAGGTATTTGCTTGAACTAAGTAGTATGTGTCATTTTACAGTCTGATAAATTTGAAGTCAATCTGGGCAAGATTCTAGAGTGATTTACCAGAAGAATTGCTTTTGGATTAAAAGAAAAAGAACCTATCATTGCTATAAATAAGAGTAGGATCACTAATTAACAGTTTTAATTTCTTTTTTTGTTGTTGTTCTTCTAGATAGCATTGATAGACTGGTAGAGTAGATAGATTTTGCCAAGGATTCTCCTTATATTCTTGTGACTTAGAAATATAAGTGGTGTTCCCACGTAGTGTTGATGATTGATGTCTTCTCGAGGGTGTTTCTAATGGTAGACTATACAGGTCTATGCCTGAGCTTGTCCTCCTCAACATTTTATGTGCATGACTTGAATACTTAGAAGAAGAGGTTTATCAGATTTCTAGATGACAAAGTCAGAGAGATAGTAAATGTGTTGGGTCACAGGAACAGAATCACTATTCAGTAACAATGTAACCTTAACAAGCCAATGTAAAACATAAAATTGAACCCCAGCAAACACATCAGACAACATCAACAAAAATTACAAAGGATAGAGTAAAAATGACTTAGTAATAACATATGTAGAAAAACAACTAAACAAGGTTTAGTTTATATTAAACTCAAATAGGAGTTTTTAGAATGATGTAGCTGCCAAAAACACAACAAAATACCCTCCACACAACCCCATCACTCTCACTATCATTAAAAACAGTAATTAAAACCGAATATGATATTTCTTTGAAATTATAGAAGTGCACTATTTAGGATGAAGTAATAATCTTTGTCTATTTTTTAATTGTTTATAGAACAACTAGAGTACCAGTTGGGACTCAGTGAACTATGCTTTGAGTGGCAGAGATTAACTGTAGTACATTTTGTGGAGATTAATCAAACTAGTGAGGGTATCAGAAATCATCTTATAAGAACTGTTTTCACTGCAAGCATATAGTCTTGAGAAGAGGCCTGTTGTGTGTAAGACGATTTAGACTTAATCTGTATGGCCCCTACTGGTATTACTAGGAAAAATGGGTAGAATTCATGAGTGACAGATTTGAAATAATTTTAAATGAATCCAAGGATGAGTATTTGTGGAAAGACTTCTTTGGGACAGGCGTAGACTTTTCAAATCCTGGGCAGACATATCCAGAAGTCAGCAGTAGGGTATAGGAGATCAGAGTTGGAAACTTTTTTCTTGTAACTTGATCCAGGATCAGAACTGGCTATTTTGTTTCCCACATGTCTCATATGATTGCAGAATATAAGCTTGGTTAACTATCATTTGATGGGAAACTGGAAATAAGTCTTAGTTTTGTTTTAGAGTAGTCTTAAAACAACAGCTCCTTATCTGTCAATGCCTGTCACACGGCAGAAGCTCCCTAAGCATACCTCTTTCATGGTCTAACCCTGTTTCTTTATCTGGTAACTTTAGAAGTCTGGTTTTTCTTAACTTCAGATCTACTAGACTTCCACATTCCTACTGACAAGCAAAGTGCTGTGGTAAGAAGAGCAGGTGGTGGATTTGAGTTGTTGCACCACCACTTAGTGTGTGATCTTGGATATTAAACTTTGCCTCTGTTTTTTGATTCATACAATGAGGATCCTGTTAGTTGCTATATTCATAGGGTTCCAGTAAAGATAGAGCTGATACATATATGTCAACATACTTCCATTAATTATAGTACTTAATGGATTATTATTTAGTCACTAAGAATGCTAGGCGTAAAACTCTGTGTCACCATGAAAAAAGCTGTTTATAAGATTTATTTAAACATGGGTGTCTGTAGATAAAGACAGAGGGAAATGTTTAGATAAACATTGTTTTGGGAAGGGCGAGGTTAGGTTTTTAGAATTTTTATATTATGTGGATTTCTGTTTGTTCAAGTAATGAAGTTCTTGTGCAGTTGCAAAGTACTTAACAAATGAATGATGATGATCTTAGATCTGAATCCCTTCTAACTCTAACTTCCAGTATTACATTGTGTACTCCTAATTCTTCTTTTTTTCTTTATTGTATGAAGTAAAAACTTGGGTAACATGAAAACCATGGAAAATGTTTGGAAGAATGTGCAGTCATCAGAGTTCTCATACACCAGTTGTAAACTGGTACAACTCTTTTAGAGAAGTATTTGCTGTGTAGTACCAAAACTGAATATATCCATATCCTCTGATCCAACAATTTTACTCTTAGGTATATACTCAACAGAAATGCATATATATTTGCTAGAGTGTTTCTGGCAGCACTATTTGTAATAGTCAAAACCTAGAAAGTACCCAGATGCCTACCACTAGTAGAATGAATAAATAACCTGTCTTGTACTCATTTAATACACTACTATACTGCCCTGAAAATCATCTATCACTGTAACACATAGTGCAGATGAATCTTTCAAACATAATGTTGAGCAAAAGAAGCCAGGCACAAAATAGAACATGCTGTATGATTATATTTACATAAAGTACAGAAATATTCAAAGCCCTCATCTCTGTTAGAAGATAGGATAGTGGTTATTTGGAGAGGCCAGTGACTAGAGAGGAGGGAGTGTGAGAATGAATTTTGGGGTAGTGACATTCTGCTTCTTGATCTAGGTTCTACTTACATGGATTTGTTCAATTGTAAAATTCATTGAGTTGTACTTTTGTACTTTTCGTATATGTGCTTTTCGGTCTATATATAATACTTAAATACAAAACTTAAAAAATGCAAAAATATTTATTGGCCTCAGGCTGTGATAATCTGATGCAACTCATCTCTATTACAGAGTGCCCCTGTATCAGTGGATAGGGTGTTTCAGTCACTGAGCCTGGGCGTCTCTGTCTTAGACAAGGCATGACTGGATACTGCCAGCTGTTGGGTTCTGAGATTCCCCCCCCACCATTGAATTATGCTTACTCAACTTTTTCATTCCACACGGTGTCTCCAGACAGAGACTAAGATACTTGGTCAATTTTATCCTTTCTAATTACTGCAATATTTCAGTGGTGAGATCACTTCCAGGTGATTCTCACAAGTACTTGCAACCATTTCTTTTGTGGTAGAGAAACAGCCTTTTGAATCTGGGGAAAAGAAATGGTAAAATTTACTCTGCATATTGTTGAGATGATAACTTTCTTTTTTTTTTTTAGTAGAGACGGGGTTTCACCATGTTGACCAGACTGGTCTTGAACTCCTGACCTCAGGCAATCCGCCCACCTTGGCCTCCCAAAGTGCTGGGATTACAGGTGTGAGCCACCGTGCCCAGCGGAGATGATAATTTTTATCTTCATTACTTGGAGAAATCACTTTCCATTTATGGGCCTCTGTTTTTCTCCTCTGTAAAAATTGTGAATTAATATTGAAGAAAACTATGAATTTACTGAATGAATATATTATTTACTGAATTTAATGGTTGAATCTAATGGTTGAACCTATTATACAGTTTTTTTGTTCTGCTTATTTTCTTATTTCCTTGGTGTTTATGTAGCTGAGAGGCCAGTACAGAAAAACATCATTATTTGAGTTACAGTTTCTTTTAAAAATAGTAATTGTATTCTCCTGTTACAGGTATTAAGAAATGGAGAGAAAAATAAGCAGAATCCATCTTACTTCTGAACCCAATATTGCTCATTTTCTACAAGTATCTTGGGAGAAAACACTGGAATCTGGTTTTGTTATTACACTTACTGATGGTCATTCAGCATGGACTGGGACAGGTAATATTAAAAACAAAGTTTTTAAAAGTAAAATTTGAGTGTGCTATTCTTCAGTCCTCAGGGATACTTCTCCAATAGATATTGGGTAAGATACGAATTTTACTTGCTATTGCTGTCAAATTTATATACAAGTTTGTAATATTTAATGCCACTTTCTATAATTGATAGTAATAGAAAAACAAGAATGTGTCCTAGAAAATTCTGGTTACCATTTGAATCTTAGTAACTTGTATTTGTTCAGAGTTTTAAAATGATCTCTTTATAGAAAATATAAATAGTACTTTCTAAATATATCTTTTCTCAGGACCCCAGGGAAGAAGTCTGGGGCAGAGGAAGGAGATTAGTTAGGTAAATGGGTTTGTGTTGCCTTGGGGCAATGGAGTAGTGGTAGGTTATTTATTTATTTATTTTCCCCAATGAACATGTATTACATTTGTAACAACACAGGACCAGAGCCTAAAAATTTGTAATGCAAGGTTCACACCCATATTTAGGATCTTGGCTGTGCTTTTAGGAAATACATTTTTTATTTTTTAACTCTTTGTTGATAGTATTTTAAAAATGCTAATGACCATCAAATCATGTATGGAACATGATGGATATAAAGTAAAAGTATTTAGAATTATATTTTCCTTATATAGGAAGTTTTAATACTCTTCTAAAGTATCTTATTGAAAGATTTAAAGAACTATTTTTATAATCATGCAAAAGTCTTTTCTAGAGTTATGTTGTGAATAATGTTTTCTGTACGATAATTTTTTCATGTTAATTTGTATACTATTTGTATCTTCTATTAACTTTAGAAATATTTCTCTAGAATTTGTTACCATGATTATTATATATCGTCTTTAAAATTACATTGTAAAATTTTGTTTCTTTCTTGAGCATTATGAATTCTGTTATACAACACAGTCAAATTGAATTTATACTTACAGAGTTTCAAAAAAATTGTCTTTTTTGACACAGAACAAGTAATGTTGATGTAGGGATTCCTGTAAAATACAGAATTTTCAGGGATAATATTTGCAGTACTTATGATATCTATTTAAGCTACACATTTCTCTGTAAGAGAAATCAGAAATCAGGTTGGTAGTGGCAGTTCAAGAGTAGAAGATTGGTCAGCTTAATTTTATGTATGCCAATTCAGAAGACAGTATTTCTTGTTTTAGGATGAAGGGTATATAAGGCTAAAGACCAGGGCAATAGATTAATGCTGGTCATCTGGGTGAGAAGAGCAGTTCTAACAACACAGCTTGGAAGCAAGTCCTAGGGGAAGTGGTTGCTTGTATGTAAGGAATACTGTATTTATAACTTTAGATATTTCTAATTGGCAAATGGCATATTCCATATATTAAGTTATTGTCAGACAGATGACCTTATGGTGTTTCAGGAACCTTAATTATCAAAAGAAGAGACTGAATTCTAATCTAGTCCATAAGCCTCATTCACCAAGACAAAAATCAATGATAATATGTTATTTGAAATTTTTTATCACTAAGTATTAGGGGGAAAAAGAGCACTTCATTAACTCTTTATCTCTTAATTTAACCAGAAATGTAAGTTGATCTTAAATTTATGGAACATTTCATTTATATCATACAAATTGTGCTGGCATCATTCTTAATGATATTAACATGAATTATCGTTTCACTAGACAGTACAGATCTATATTGAGCGTAAGAGACACATTTGGTTTGTCAACACTCTACGCAATTATCTAGACCAGTACCTACGAAATACGTTCTCAATGAATACTTTTTTGATTGAAAGAATGAAAGGATGTCTCAAATATATAAAACTGGTCTGAGAAAAAAGAAAATAAATTGTTCATTTTAGAGTTAGCATGTTTTTGAATGAAAACTCCAGTTTTATATTTACTTATTGTTGACATTTATCATAACTGCAGTATATTCTACCATTTATTTTTTAGCTAATGGAATTTCGAGTGACAAACTGTGATATCAAACTTATGTATTCTTTGGTAGATTGTTAACATTTTGGCTTCCTGTACCAAACACGCTTGAAAACAGAAAATTTTATAGTGTACTATGTGGTCATTTTATTTTCAAAAATATCTAATAATGTTTAAATCTCTCATGTGTTTTATGCCTTCATTCATTTCTATTTTCTTGTTTACATATCAGGGACAAAATAGGAAATCAAATAATATAACAGCGTGCCCATGTTTAGTTAAGGCTTATTCCGTAAATGTGATCTGGTACTTTACATGTAGACAATAAAATCACTGAGGACATTGAAACAATTAAATAACTGAAACATGGAAATGGATTTCCTTCCTATACCTCATCCTGTTTTTTTTGTTCAACATTTTGATTGCTGCAACCTTCAATTTGGACAACTTTTCTTCTCTTTTCATTTGAGTGAAATTAAAAGGATGTAAGTTTCCTTTTAATCTCCCCCACACTAAACTCACTGATTTCCATTAGCAATGTTTTATCTAATGAATGTTTTTAAGGTCCAATTATCTAATTATCATGTGGTCTATCATCACATCAATATTACAGGGGGTTGTATCACAGGGTTAAGTCACAAAGTGGGTGAATGATCGATGACTGTGACTTTTATAAGAATTCTTACTGGCAGTGGGAAACTTGTATCACCCATCTCTGGAGTAGTTTCAAGTTTATCAAAGAGTAAATTAAACTTTACTAATTGTTTTATTATCCACTAACTAGATCCACTTATAATTATCTTAAGCATTAATATTTTTTGACCTATATGGAAATAATGACAGAACTCAGTGGAAAGAGTACTTTAATAAATCAAGCAATGAAATGGGTTTATGATGCAATACCAACTGGAATCCTAATGGTATGGTAAGACTGTATGTCTTCTGAGCTCCAGTACAAGCTTAGGATGTGTGCAGGCTTTTGGTTAGTTATATGTAGGTATCTGAAGGAAAAAAATCTTCTTTCCTCACTTACATCTTCATCTAACTATAAACACTGCAAAAGTGATGCTTTTCAGTGTCAAAGTGAGTCTCAGTCTGACTCCTACTAGTCTGAGAATGGTTCCTTGTTTTTTGGTCATGTTGCCCTGCTCATGTTTTATGCCTTATTATGTGGTTCAGATGCATTCTTGCTGAATTTTATTATTTCCATTGCTTTTATTCTTGGTCACTGAAGTTTTAGAGCATCGAGTGCTTACAGCTGTAGTTTTTCCAGATGTTCTTGGCACAGAATTCAAAACTGGTGACCAGGTTGGTTTTTCAGGATTAAAGCCCTATGTAGGCAGTCAGATTTCCACATTTACTTTTATAGGAAATTTTCAAGTACATTTTTGAACAAATACCTGTTTTATATAATTTCCTTTCATATGTTTTTTCTCCTTCAAAAATTAAATATTCCATAATCAGCACAGTATTCATTGGGAGAGGAAAACAAGAGGATATCTACGATGATAACTGACAAGATATCTAAAATGTTATCTAAGATATTAGCACTTGAATTTGAGCTCCATAGGCTAGCATTTTAGGAATGAATGAGTGAATGATTACATATTTTCAGACAGGTATCTTTTCACTTTAATGAAATTTAGAATACTTTTAACTAGATGCTTTTTAAATAGTTGTTCTCTATTTTCTTTTGTGTTTTCTTCAAGTTTTTCTATGATTGCATTAAAGATGGCATCTGCAAATTTATTTCCTATTTCTCTGTGAAATAACTGTTCTTCCTAGGTATTGGTGAGTTAAAGTTAGGTACTTTTTAACATAATGCAAACATAAAATAGGAAATTATTCCTTAAATAGGAAGCATTTATCTTCTTATTTTTGTTTTTTTAGAAGAGCTACTAGGGCTTTTGAAATAGGTTTGATAGTGATGATCATATTAAATGTGTCCGCTTCCAATAGAGAAAATGTGAAAGTGTTTTAGAAGCTGTTAATATATGAATATAAGCTATTTTTATTCTTACCTCATTTCAAACATTGTGTGAAGTATGAGAATCATATTTTATTATCAAAACTTGTTATCAAAAATTGATCATATAAAATATATTGGTACCTTTCAAGACTCCCTTTTTCATTGACTGTCATGGGTCTTCCAGACACTTGATAGCATAGAGACCAAAGGTATGAAAATATGTCTTCCATTTTAGGGATTCTTTAATCATGATTTCCTTATATTCTGTAATATTTTATACTAATGTTGTTTTTCAAAATTATGGATGGAAATAATTTATCCAATGTTTCATATCTCTGCTTCACCTCAAAATAAAACATCCAGAGAGACATGAGTTAATCCCAGCTTCACCAGTTACCTACTACATCACCCTAAACTATTACTTGATCTCTGTGAGCCTCAGTTTTCTCTTTTGCAAAATGAAAATAATATCTGTTTTTCAGTTTTATAAGGAATTAAAATAGATAAGTGTAATGCATAAGTATGAAATTATACAACCATATGGGACTTTTATTATTACTGTGATAGCCTAAATTAACACAGGAAACCATCCAACCACACACACATTCCAACAAATACGAGATTAAATCTTGTAATTTTAAAAACAAACAAATATGCAGACCCATTGCCGCTTTTGAGTGTAAGAAAGGGAAAACCTCAGATGCCATGTTTGAAGAGGTATTTCAAAACCAAAGTAATTGATGGGAATTAAAGCTTACCTGTACATTCATGGAATATCTGAACTAGATACACCTCTAGATGACAGTGAGTATAATGTTTGAGTGAAGTGGAATGTTGAGGCTTCAGACCTCTTATGGAATTGGAGTTGAGCTCTCAGTATAAAGAAAGGAACCTGGAAAAATATACTGTTAATAAAATAATCTTATAAAAAAACTACTACTCTCTGTCCTGAGGATGCAGCATAAAAATAGAACAATCCCTGGGAGGCCGAGACGGGTGGATCACGAGGTCAGGAGATCGAGACCATCCTGGCTAACACGGTGAAACCCCGTCTCTACTAAAAAATACAAAAAACTAGCCGGGCGAAGTGGCGGACGCCTGTAGTCCCAGCTACTCAGGAGGCTGAGGCAGGAGAATGGCGTGAACCCAGGAGGCGGAGCTTGCAGTGAGCTGAGATCCGGCCACTGCACTCCAGCCTGGGCGACAGAGCGAGACTCCGTCTCAAAAAAAAAAAAAAAAAAAAAAAAAAAAAATAGAACAATCCCTAAGGACTATGAGTGAATAAAAGTCTCTAGAAAAATCAGAACCCTAAACCTGTGTTATGTGTGTATGCAAGGTTTAAAATGGAACACTTTGCTTCAAGTGTAAAAATCAAGGTGAAAAATTAACTTTCAAAACTAGTCTCGAACTGATGAAACTTGTAATGACCCCCAGAAAGGCAAACCAGCAACCTTCATTTAAGAACACTTCTTCCCAGAACACTTGCCACTTTGGCTAGTGGCGAGCCGTACTCAAACGTTACAAAGCATGAAAGGAAAACAAGTAAAACAAGAATTTTTCCACAGATAGAAGAAACATAATTTATACTCCAGGAGCCACACATAAATACAGAAATGAAAGAGATCTTAAAATATGTTTATTTAAATATTTAAAAGAAGGGTAGGGTAGAACAGGATATAATGGCACAGGAACAAAGATAATACCTAGAACTGAAAATATGATTACTGAAACAAAAATCTCAATGATAGATAAAACATCAGCTTTAAAAATACCTAGATAAGAGAATTGGAAGCCAGATCTCTAGTATAGTATGTGTTGCAGAGGAGATGCTCAGTACATTTTAGTTTCCTTCCCATTCTTTCCTTATTTTCCTTTCATCCATATTTTCTGTTGTTGGCACATGATATGAGAATAATGAGCTCCACTTTTGCTTTTGTTTTACTCTGCTCATATGAGTGAGAAATACACTGTAGACTATTGAATCTTTGATGCAAGGAAGGAAGATGTTATAAAATATTGAGCTTATTATTCATTATAGGAAATTATCTGGCTTTGACCTAAGAGCAGGTACACAAAGTGGAATTTTCTGTAATAACTTACAATGTGTTTCATCTGAGGACAGAGAAAGAATGTCAAGGGTTTAATGTATTTCACATGAGTTGTGAGTCTAAATTAATGCATTTCTTAAAAATTGCTAGTTCAATAAAAAGGAATAACTTGATTTAAAAATGTGTAGTATAGGGATTGATTTTACTTGTTTAAATTTCTGTTACACGTGATAAATTAGTACTAACAGATAAACTAATATTTTCTCATGTGTAGTCGTTTACTTTTCATTTTAAAACTTTTGTTAATATTTCCCATAGTTTCTGAATCAGAGATTTCCCAAGAAGCTGATGACATGGCAATGGAAAAAGGGAAATATGTTGATGAACTGAGAAAAGCATTGGTGTCAGGAGCAGGACCAGCTGATGTATACACATTTAATTTTTCTAAAGAGTCTTGTTATTTCTTCTTTGAGAAAAACCTGAAAGATGTTTCAGTAAGTAAAACTTTCCAAAATGTTACATAGTAAAATGTCAGAGCACTTATTGAGGGATTATATTTAAATTTAAGTAACTACTATATTATTCCCAGAACACCTCAGAAGCAAAAGCTTGAAAAGTACTTAGTTTCCGAATTGGAAGAGACTTCAAAGCTAAAGTCATTAAATATATTAATGAATCACAAAAAATAATTATTGGAAAATATATTTAGTTTTTAATGCTTGAAAAATTTTAAAGTATTACAGAGTTAATTATAATCTTGAAAAAGGTGGGATCAGAAGTTTTAGCCATTGTGACAGGTCTTATTGAAATAAGTTTTGTGAAATATTGATTTTAAGAAATAAAATAATGTATCTTTGAATATCAAATAATTATGACTTATTTTCTACTTTATTAGAGTGTATTTGAAATTTAAAAATACATAGTCAGGATTAAGGATACTTTATTTATATTGTCAGATTTAAAAATATTAAAATAGAAATAATTTGCAGCCTAAGCTTTGCAGACAAGAGTATCTGCTACTTATTCTGCTCAGTTCCTGCACCAATTCAGATCAAGGCAGGTGGTTTATTTATTAAAGTCTTGCACTAATTATTTGTATATTTTACCGAAGTTGAATAGATATTGAATTTGTTTTTTTAGCCGGTGGTTTTTAGTCATATGTGAGAGCTATCATTTCTGAAGGAGAGGGAAGGAAATGTTTGCTACATTAAGTTAACAAATAGCTATTGAGAATTTGTTTTAGAGCTCAACTTAGTTTAGAAAATTATTTTAAAACAACCTTTTAAATTCAGAATAATTAAAGAGATTTCTTTCATTAGAGAAACATTTGAAGAAACAAATGGAATCATTATAAATATATATTATCATGTAGGGAATAATACAGAGAAACTAGCCTTAGTAATTTATATTTAAAATAAACATTTTCTAATTAGCTGTCAAATTATGTAAGTTTCAATATGCTGTGTTTCTTAAAATGGTAATTTAAAATAGGTTCAGTAAGAAGGTTGGAACTAGCTACTACAATTTTGTTATTTATCGTAAGTGTTCTTTCCTATGGCCCAAGCTCAATCAGATGATATTATATATTACAGAAGTGCAGACTCTTCGAATATTTTGAAGCAGATCATTGCCAAATTGGGATCAATGCCATTTCCCATTCACTAAACATTTGCATGTAACAACTAGCATTATTTTGTGCAGCCATTTTCTAGTTTTTATCTGTTTCATACATATTGATACATAATTCCAAATTAGTGAGGTACATTTTGGAAGGCTGAAAGGCTTTTGATATTTTTGACATGGTAAAAGATGGGGCTTGGTACAGTTGGCATTTATATTAATCTGTTCTCACACTGCTAATAAAGACATAACCGAGGCTGGGTAATTTATAAAGGAAAAAGATTTAATTGACTCACAGTTCCACATGGCTGGGGAGGCCTCACAATCATGGGGGAAAGCAGAAGAGGAGCAAAGTCATGTCTTACGTGGTGGCAGGCAAGAGAACATGTGCAGGGGAACTCCCCTTTATAAAATCATTAGATCTCATGAGACTTATTCACTATCATGAGAACAACACAGGAAAGACCCCCACTCAGGATTCAGTTACCTCCCACTGGGTCCCTCTTATAACACTTGGGAATTATGAGAGCTACAATTCAAGATGAGATTTGGGTGGAGACAGCCAAATCATATCATTCCGCCCAGCCTCTCATGTCCTCACATTTCAAAACCAATCATTCCTTCCCAACAGTCCCCCAGAGTCTTAACTCATTTCATCATTAATTCAGAAGTCCACAGTCCAAAGTCTCATCTGAGACAAGGCAAGTTCCTTCTACCTATGAGCTTGCAAAATCATAAACAAGTCAGTTACTTCCCAGATACAATGAGGATACAGGCATTGGGTAAATATACCCATTTCAAGTGGGAGAAATTGGCCAAAACAAAGAGACTACAGGCCCCATGCAAGTTCGAAATCCAATAGGGCAGTCATGAAACCTTAAAGTTCCAAAATGATCTCCTTTGACTCATATCTCACATTCAAGTGATGCTGATGCAAGAGGTGGACTCCCACAACCATGAGCTGTTCCACCCCTGTGGCTTTGCAGGGTACAGCTCCCCTCCTGGCTGCTTTCATGAGCTGGCATTGAAAGTCTGTGGCTTTTCCAGGGGCACAGTGCAAGCTGTCAGTGGATCTACCATTCTGGGGTCTGCAGGAAAGTGGCCCTCATCTTACAGCTTCACTAGGCAGTGCCCCAGTGAGGTCTCTGTACAGGGGCTCCAACCCCACGTTTCCCTTCTGTACTGCCCTAGCAGAGGTTCTTCATGAGGGCCCTGCCCCTGCAGCAAACTTCTGCCTGGACATCCAGACATTTCTATACATCATCTGAAATCTAGGCAGAGGTTCCCAAACCTCAATTCTTGGCCTCTGTGCACTCGCAGGCTCAACACAACATGGAAGCTGCCAAGACTTGGGACTTGTACCTTCTGAAGCACGGCCCGATCTGTACCTTTGCCCGTTTTAGCCACTGCTAGAGTGACTGGGATGCAGGGAACCAAGTCCCTAGGCTGCACACTGCAGGGGGGGCCTGGACCTGGCTCAGGAAACCGTATTTTCCACCTAGGCTTCTGGAGCCTATAATCAGGGGAGCTCCCGTGAACATCTCTGACATGCCTCGGAGACATTTCCCCCATTATTGTGGTGATTAACATTTGGCTCCTTGTTACTTATGCAAATTTCTGCAGCAGGCTTGAATTTTTTCCCAGAATATGGGTTTTTCTTTTTTGTTGCATTGTCAGGCTGCAAATTTTCCAGACTTTTATGCTCTGCTTCCTCTTGAATGCCTTGCTGCTTACAAATTTCTTCTGCTAGATACCCTAAATCATTTCTCTCAAGTTGAAAGTTCCACAGATCTCTGGGGAAGGGGCAAAATGCCCCTAGTCTCTTTAAATAGCAAGAATGACCTTTAGTTCCCAGCAAGTTCCTTACCTCCATCTGAGAGCATCTCAGCCTGGACTTGTTGTCTGTATCAGCATTTTGTTCCAAGCCATTCAACATTTCTGTAGGAAATTCCAAACTTTCCCACATTTTCCTATCTTCTTTTGAGCCCTGCAAACTGTTCCATTCTCTGCCTGTTACCCAGTTCCAAAGTTGCTTTCACATTTTTGGGAACCTTTATAGCAGCACTCTAGTCTACTGGTACCAGTGTACTGTATTAGTCTGTTCTCACACTGCTAATAAAGACATACTCGAAGCTGGGCAATTTATAAAGGAAAGAAGTTTAAATGATTCACAGTTCCACGTGGCTGGAGAGGCCTCACAATCATGGCAGAAAGAGAAGGAGGAACAAAGTTACGTCTTACATGGTGGCAGGCAAGAGAGCATGTACAGGTGAACTCCCCTTTATAAAACCTTTAGATCTCATGAGACTTACTCACTTTCATGAGAACAGCATGGGAAAAACCCACCCCCATGATTTGATTACCTCCCACCATGTTTCTCTTACAACATGTGGGAATTATGGGAGCTACAATTCAAGATGAGATTTAGGCCGGGCGTGGTGGCTCATGCCTGTAATCCCAGCTCTTTGGGTGGCCAAGGTGGGTGGGTGACCTGAGGTTGGGAGTTCCAGACCAGCCTGACCAACATGCAGAAACCATGTCTCTACTAAAAATACAAAATTAGCCGGGCATGGTGGCACATGCCTGTAATTCCAGCTACTTGGGAGGCTGAGGCAGGAAAATGGCTTGAACCCAGAAGGTGGAGGTTACAGTGAGCTCAGATCACGCCATTGCACTCCAGCCTGGGCGACAAGTGCGAAACTCTGTCTCAAAACAAACAAACAAATAAGAAAACCAAAAAAACAAGATGAGATTTGGGTGGGGACACAGAAAAACCATATCAGCCTAGATGGAGTACTTGCCATGGCTGGCAATACATCAGGTTTTACTCCTTTTATGAAGAAAGAGCTTTAAGTCCTCTTGATTCATGTCTTCTACAGTTGGTTTGGCATCTATCAGCATCAAAGACTCATAATAATCCTGAAAGATTTTTGCTTGCCACCCTGAAAGTAAACAACTTTATCAGAGTCAGCATCTTGAACTACAGGTACTACCTTTTCAAGAAGTGTTCACAAGAAATGCAAACAGCCTAAAAGATTACCAGCAATGCAAAAAGTGTGCTGGTTCCCTACAGAATGTCTTAAACCACTACATTGCAGTCTAAATAGCTGTCTCCTTATTTATTCATTTATTTATTTGTTTATGAGAAAGAAAAGGCTATTCTCAGAACAGTTTGATAAGGAGGAGTTTGTTCATGGCTTGACTTACTTGAGAGGTATTTTGGATATTTAAATGAGGTAAAACTTCCAGTGCTGTTGTCAGCCTTATGGATGGATGCAGCTGAGAGATCACAAATTCATTTGGCCAAAGTGTCATGGTAATCTTCAATATTTAGGATATGCTTCTGCAAACTGATTTCAGAGTGACAATATCTCATAAATTCATCTGCTGGCAAAAAAAAAAAAATTTGCAGACAATTGGAACGAAACATGGCAGACAGAATACTTTTTTGAAGCTAATTTTGCTTGGATGACCTAAAAATTGAGGAGTTTGTAATACTTTTCTTGATGACACAGACATCTGATTGTTGAAAAAAATGACCTCCTAAACTTAGAAGAAAGGAAAAGAATGAATATAAATTCAACTCAAAAAGTTGTGAGTTCTGTTGTTTCTTAATGTAAGGTTGCTCCCCTGTGACAAAGAGTTGCTCCCAGATGCATACCTCTGAGAGTCAGGATTTTAGACATTTATTGCCATCAGTTCAAGAAATTTTGTGTATCTAATTGTGTGTTCACTGTACAATTTGAACATTTTGGATATCTAACTTATATAAGAATTGTTTGAAATTTACATTTATAACAAATTTTCTTTTTTTTTCTTAAAAGGAAGTAACCACTATTTTAGTATTCAAAAATACCTGATATTTTGAAAATACTATCTTATGGTTTGTTTGAGTGAGAGAATTACAAATTTCTCTCTCTCTCTCTTTCTTTTTTGAGATGGAGCCTTGCTCTGTCATGCAGGCTGGAGTGCAGTGGTGCAATCTCAGCTCACTGCAACCTCTGCCTCCCAGGTTCAAGTGATTCTCCTGCCTTAGCCTCCTGAGTAGCTGAGATTACAGGTGCATGTCACCATGCCTGGCTGATTTTTGTATTTTTAGTAGAAACGGGGTTGTGCCATGTGGGCCAGGTTGGTCTGACTTCAAGTGATCCGCCTGCCTCAGCCTCCCAAAGTTTTGGGATTATAGGCGTGAGCCACTGCACCCAGCCAGAATTACCAATTTCTAATGTAGTGAAATATTTTAAATTTTAAACTTTTTGTCAATATTTATACACATGTTTTAGGAGCAGTGGGTCCAAAATTTTCATGAGATTGCTTTTGAGCTTATCCTCCCTAAACTTCCCTTAGGCGTTAATTGGCTTTTCTTTATAGATAACATAGATCCTTTCATTTTAGCTTCATTCTCATTTGAATAAATGTCGGGTGAACAGCTACACACTAATTTCTTTTCTCCATAGAGTGCGAACCCATGTGACCCTTCCTGCCTAGTGCTCTTCATTTAACAGTAGATTGTTCTGGTTGAAAGCATACTGTAGTGCCAGCATTTGGAACTCCTCATCTCTTCAGCACAAGGACTGTCACTCACACAAGAGATCATTTGTGTGCTTTAGGTCACTGTTTTCCCTCTACCTTTAACAATTTATCCTGATTTTGCCATACAGACTTTGTCCTGCTAACAATGCATCTTAATGAATAATATATTCATCTTCCTTGTTTGCTTTCATATCTCACTCTGTTTCTTTAGAAAAAATTCATTTATGAGTCAAAGAAAAGTACTTAATTCTTTTTGATAAGAATAAACTTGGACTAATCATTTAACCTTAACTTCCTCATGATTCTGTTTTTTCATCTGTAAAATTTTAAAGTGATTTCTTAGATTAATTCCAGCTCAGCAAACATGTTGTAGAGCTACATATATATGTATATGTATGTATGTATATATACATGTGTATATACATATGTATGTATATGTGTGTATATATACATATCTATATATACATGGATGTATGTATATGTATGTATGTATATATACATGTGTATATACATATGTATGTATATGTGTGTATATATACATATCTATATATACATGGATGTATGTATATGTATGTATGTATATATAAACATTTTGGCTATAAGGATATGTCTTTCTTAAAAAAATTAATTTAATTTTATTTTAGGTTCTGGGATACATGTGCAGGATGTGTAGATCTGTTACATACGTAGGCATGTGCCATGGTGGTTTGCTGCACTTATCAACCCATCACCTGGGTAGTAAGCCCAGCGTGCATTAACTATTTTTCCTGGTGCTCTCCCCTTGCCTGGACCCCCTGACCAGTCCCAGTATGCATTGTTCCCCTCCCTGTGTTCATGTGTTTTCGTTCTTCCCCAGTGAAGGAAGCCATGAGGTTTGAAGAAAAATTAAACATGATTTAGTACATATATATATCTGTATGTATATACATCTCCACACACACACACACACACGTATATAGTGAATATCTAAAACACTAGAATTTGCTACAAGTCTCTAGTAGAATTAATGCAAAGTCTACTTCTATTTCTTTACCCTCATTTCCCCTAGTACTTAAATAGCATAGAGGTTTATTTTTCAGTGATATAAAAATCCAAATAGGCAGTCCTGAGTTAATATGATGGTTTTATGATTTTGGAGACACAGGCTTCTTTGTTGCCTTGGCTTTTTTTTTTTTTTTTTTAATTGTGACAGGGTCACACTTTTTTGCCTAGTCTGGAGTACAGTGATGTGATCATAGCTCACTGTAACCTCTGATACTTAGGCTCACAAGAACCTCCTACCTTAGTCTCCCAAAGCACTAAGATTACAGGTATGAGTCAGTGTGCCCAACAGTCTACTTTGTAATTTTTAACAGATAGTTTTTATTTCATAGTCCAAGATAACTTGTCTAGTTTTACTATTATGCTCACTTTTGAGGCAGCAGGACCCAGTTAAAGAGACAGGAAATAATATGTGCTTTTTTCTTTAAGATAATCACTCCCAAATTTGATACATTCCTTTTGCTTACGTCCCATTGGCCAGAATGTAGTCACATAGCTTCACCTAGCTGCAAGGGAATCTGTGAAATGTAATCTTCAGCTGCGTCCTGTGCACAGAAGTTTTAATTACTGTGTAAAAACTGAAAGATAGATATTGAGGGTCAAGTAGCAATCTATGCGTTTAACATTCAGGGAAGATTGAAACATCATTCAGAAGGCTTTGTTGTTTTTGTTGCAAGGATATTTGTTTAGTATTTCATTACAAATAAGGGTTTCAGTCATCTCAATTTAAGAAATGTTACAACATAAGGTATATCCTGCTCTATCTTACTATATTTTATAAGTTTTATTTATTTTTTAGTGGAAAATCTATTTTAAGTTTCAGACAGCCTTCCCACATTATTTAACTGACATTTCTCAGATATATGAAAATGAAGTAAAACCAGTTAGCCAAAATAAACATCCAGAGTTCTTTTTTAAAACAGCAGTCCAAAATCCTATATTATTGCCATGTGTCCCTGTGGTTTGAGGGACTCTGAATTCAAAGGGCTATTTCCAGATGAAATATCAGAATTGTAGCATTTATTGTGTCTTCTGCCAAAGATTTTGTCAAAAATAGTAATGACTTTCAGGTCTGTGGGAATATGGGTTGCAGATGTGTTGTTTGAATGTCTGAAAAGGAAATCATAGTATTCTTTGTTTTGGTCATAAAAGTATTTGTGTACATGTGCTATTTTGATACTAAACACTATATAATTTTGTGATCTTTTTGGAATGTGAGGACTAAGTAATGTAAGTGGTGAAGAAATCCCATTAAAAGTATATGGTTTCTAGCTAATCCATACATTAAATTTTATAACTACTTTGAAAAACAAAAATATCAATGTTTAGTTATACTGTTTTTTGTTTATGGACCTATTTTATTTCTTGCTTCATATTTTTCTGCCTTTATTTAAAATGTTTGCTTTGATAAATATTTTAAAGTCATTATATCTTAACTTTTTTGTTCAGAAAAGAAACAACTTAGCATAATAACAGAGCAGAAGAAGGCATGGCATGGTGGCTCATGCCTGTAATCCCAGTACTTGGGAAGGCCAATGTGGGAGGATCACTTGAGGCCAGGAGTTTGAGACCAGCCTGGACAATATAGTGGGACCCTCATCTCTACAAAAAAAGAAAAATGTAAATTAGCTGGGCATGGTGAGACATGCCTATAGTCCCAGCTACTTAGGAGGCTGAGTTGGGAGGATCACTTTAGCTGAGGAATTTGAGGCTGCAGTGAGATAAGCTAAGATTGTGCCAGTGCACTCCAGCCTGTCCAGCCTGGGCGACAGAGACAGAGTGAGACCTTGTCTCACAAAACAACAACAGCAGCAACAACAACAACAACAACAACAAAAACAGAAGTAGAAAGTAGCATGTAAAAACTGTATTGTAAAAGGACATTTCAATTTAATAATATTAATATTTCCTTGTTTTCAGTTAATCTGCTTCAGCATGCAATCTCATACTTCATCAAATGCACTTGGTATTGTCACTGTTTATACATGAAACAATACATGCTGAAAGTGTAAGTGAGTTGCTAAGGAAAACAGAGGTAGTAAGCTGAGCTAGAGTAGAATTCAGGCCTGTTTTATGAATCCCAAATCAATTTTTTAAAAATTTGTTTAGGGATAATTTATGAACAATTAAATGTACCTATGGTGAGTATACAGTTTTCAGTATTCAGGAAAGCACTTTCAAGCCTCTTTGCAGTCAGGCGCCCAACTACCCATTTTCTTCTCCCAACCCTACCTACTCTGAAGGCCCCAGACAGCCATTGGGCTGCTTTCTATCATTATAGATCAGCTTTACATGTTTTAGAATTTCATATGAATGGAACTGTGCAGTGTGTATACTTGCTTATAACTTTATTTGCATAGTATAACATTTTTGAGATGTCTCATTATGTGCTGTATATCAGCATTTCATTCCTTCCACTGCTGAGTAGTATTCCATTGTATAGATATACCACATTTATGGTGATTTCAAGTTGTGGGTTGATGTGAATAAAGCAGCCATATACATTCATGTCTAAATCTTTTTGTGGGTATGTTTTAATTTTTAACAACTTTATTGTGATATAATTAACATAAAATGTGCATATAGAAGGTATACAACTGGGTAAATTTTAAAATGTGTACATACCCATAAAACTATCACCGTAATCAAGATGATAAGTCCTTAACCTGCCCAAATTTTTTTGTACCCATCGTAATTCCTTTCTCCCTCTCTCCTACCTCTTTACTCAGTCCCCAGAAAACCACTGATCAGATTTCTGTCATTATAGATTGGTTTACATTATCCATACATTTAACCATACAGTATGTACTTCTTTTTTTGGTCTGATTTCTTTTATTCAGCATAATTGTTTTGTGATTCCTCCATGTTGTTGTAAGTTTTAATAACTTATTCTTTTTTTCCTGCTTGATGGTGTTCCATTTTATAGATATACCCCAATTTGTTTATGGATTCACCAGTTGGGTTGCTTCTAGTTTTGGACTATAACCAATAAAGCTGCTATGAACATTTAAATATTTGTATGGACATATGTTTTATTTGAATAATATATAGGAGTAGAATAGTTGGGTTATATGGTAGGCATATGTTTAATTTTTGAAGAAACTGCCCAACAGTGTTCCGTAGAGTTTGTACTGTTTTACATTCCCATCATCAGTATATGAGTTCCAGTTTCTCCACATCCTTGTCATTACTTGGTATGATCAGATTTTTCATTTTAGACATTTTAGTGGGTGTGTGACCATATCTCATATTTTAAATTAGCATTTCCCAAATGTCTAATGATATTATTTGCCATCTGTGTATCTTCTATAGTGAGATATTGGTTTAAATCTTTTACATTTGTTTTTATTGGGTTGCTTCTTTTCTTAATGAGTTTTGAAGAACTCTTCATATCCTTAACAGATCCACAATTTGCAAATACTTTCTCCAAGTTTGTGGGAGAAGCAGATAATTTCTTAATTTTGAGGAACTGAATTTTTTTCTTTTATTAATCTTGCTTTTAGATCACTTCTAATACATTTTTGCCTAACTTGTTACAGACTTACACTTTCATGTATGAACTCTATAGTTTTAGATTTTTACATTTAGAGTCCGTGATACATTTTGAGTTAATTTTTATATATACTTTAATCTATGGGTTGAAGTTCATTTTTTATATGAATATTTAGTCATTCTAGCACTATTCGTTGAATTCCCCGCTGAATTTTTCTTGCACTTTGTTGAAAATCAGTTAACCATGTATGTATTATTGGTCTATATTTGGACTCTGTACTGCCCCATCGATCTATTTGTTTAGCTCTGTGCCAGCCATAATCTGTCTTGATTACTTAGGCTTATAATAAATCATGAAGTCTGGTGAAATCATGTCGTATAAGTTCTTCAATTTTGTTATTTTTGAGTTTGCTTTAGTTATTCTATTATTTCAAATATTTTTATGAGGTGTAGAATTATTTTCTCAATTTTTCCAAACAAGTCTGCTGGGATCTTAATTGGGAATGCATTGGATCTACAGAATTGACATCTTAACCATATTAAGCCTTCTGACTCATAAATATAGTACATCCATTTATTTAGGTCAGTGTTTCCTACCCCCGGGAGATTTTGCTCATCTAGGGTCACTTGGCAATGTCTGAAGACATTTTTGATTGTCACGGCCAGCAGCTCCTAACTGGCATCCAATGGGAAGAAGGTAGAGAGATTTGGCTAAGTATTCTATAATGTGCAGGGTTTCCTTCCATACCAAAAATTATATACCAAAAATTATCTGAAACAGTGTCAGTAGTGTTGAATTTATAAATCTTCAGTGAGATCTCATCAATTACTCAGCAATTGTTTGTAGTTTTCAAATTATAGATCTTATACATTTTATATTAGGTTTATCACTTTGAAGCAGAAAGTGAGGTCACTGAATTAAAACTTTCCTTTTTTTCTGATATACAATTTGGGATCTAAATTTTATTCCAAATTCTACTATAACTTCATTCCTCACATTTTGGTATGTTGTGTTTTCATTTTCATTTAAAGTATTTCCTAATTTCCCTTTTCATTTTAGTCTTCACCCTTGAATTAATTAGTAGATTGTAATTTTGTTTTCAGTTTTGTTTGCTATTACAGATATCGTGCCAATACTCGTTTTTAATTTAGGTCCATTGTTGTTAGACAACTTTATGTGACTTGAATCCCTTGAAATTTATTGGGACTTGTATTATGACACTGAATGTAACCTTTATTCAATGTTTTATATGCATTTGAAAGAAATACTTATTTGCTATTTTTGGGTGTTATTAGATTTTCGAGTGTTAATTTTTGGGTATTGATTAGATCAGGTTGGTTGGTGGTGTTAAGTTTTCTATATTCTTGCTTATTTTCTGTCTACTTCTTTTAAAAGTGACTGATAATGTATTAAAATCAAGAACTGTAATTCTGTATTTGTCTTACTTCTCCTTGAAGTAATATCAGAGATTACTTCATGTATTTTGAGCCCTTGTTAATTAGGTGTAAAACATTAAGCTTTGACATGCTGTCTTGATGAACTGCCCTCTTTGTCACTATGAAATGACCCTCTAATTCTATGATGTTATTTGTCTTAAAAATCTACTTTATACATGTTCTTATACTCCTCCAGTTTTCTTTTGATTGCAGTCTGCATGGAATATTTTTTCATCCTTTTGCTTTTAATTATTTTTCTCTTTATGTAAACTAGATTTCTTTTAGGAAGTATATAGTTGGGTGTTGTTGTTTTAATTCAGTCTATCAATCTGTGTTTTTCCATTGGGACATTTAGGCCATTTATGTTTTATGTAATTATTGACAATTACATAAAAAATGGTGGTTTAAAAATCTACTATCTCTTGTTTGTTCCATCTTTATTTTATTTACTTGTTCCTCTCCATTTTATTTGGGCTAAGTATTTTTTATCATTCTATTTTATCTTTTTAGTTATCTTGTTATCTATAACTCATCTTTATGCTATTTTTATGTTTGCTTTAGGGTTTATAGTATGCATCTTTACCTTATCACCGTATGCTTTGAAGTGATATACCATTTCACAGATATTATGGCATCATACTTTCATTTCTCCTTTTATGAGCTTATGCTGTTGTGGTCACACATTTTTTTTCTGCATATCTTACACACTTCACAGTTATTGTTACATTAATATTATTTTTACTTTTAACAGTTAACTTCCTTTTTTAACTTTTCATTTTGAAATAACCTTAGGCTCAAAAAGTTTTAACAGTAGTACACAGAGGTCCTGTGTACCCTTCACCCAGCTTTCCCGATGATAACAATATATAACTGTAGTACATTATTGAAAGCAGTAAATTGGCTTCGGTACAATATTGTTAACTACAGACTATACACAGATTTTTATCAGTTTTTATGTGCACTGTTTTTATTGTTCTTGTTGTTGTTTTGGCATATAGTTATGTGAATTTTGCTCTACATGTGGATTCATGTAACTACCACCATAGTCAGGGTACAGAACTCTTTTATTGCTTCAAAGAAACCTCTTTATTCCCTTGTGTTACCGCCTTTATATTCACACTATCCATCCAATGGAATTCCTGGTAGCCACCGATCTACTCTTTGTCACTGTAGTTTTGCCACTTTGAGAATATTAGTGGAATTGTACAATATACATCCTTTTGAGATTGGCTGTTTTTCACTAACCATAATACTTTTGAGAGCCACCAAATTGTTGAGTGTATCAGTAAATCATTTTCTTTATTGTGGAGTAGTCTGTTATTACTTCGTGCAATGCCATGGGTGCACCACACTTTGTTTATTCATTTATTCACTGGAAAAAACCTTTAGGTTGTTTCCACTTTTTTGGCTACTAGAAAGCTGCTTTTGACATTCATGTACAGGTTTCCATGTGAGCATAAATTTTCATTTATTTAGTACAGGGGTTGGCAAACAATAGCCTGTGAATTGGCTGCCCATTTTGGGAAATAAAGTTTTACTGGAATGCAAGCATGTTTTTTTTTTTTTTTTTTTTTTTAATATGTTGTCTGTGTATACTTTTGTACTACAGTGGCAAAGTTGAATAGTTGCAACAGAGTCCTCTATGGTGTGTAATGACTAAAATATTTACCTTTCGCCCTTTTGGAAACAGTTTGCTGACCCCTGCTCTAGGATAAATATCTAGGACTATGAATGCAGGGTTGTATGGTAAGTATGTGTTTAACTTTAAGAGAAAGTGCTACATTGTTTTCCCAAATGGGTGTACCATTTTACATTCTTACCAGAAATACATAAGATCTGCATTCTTATCAGCATTTGGTATTGTCAGAATTTTTGCCTTTAGCCGTTCTAATAGGTGTGTTATGGTATCTTATTGTGGCTTTTATGAACATTTCTTTAATCGCTAAGGTGCTGAAAAATCTTTTCATGTGTTTATTTGCCATGTGTGTATCCCATTTGGTGAAGTGTTTGTTCAAATCTTTTACCCCTTTTTGATTGTATTTTTGTTGTATGTGTAATTTGTAACTATCTTCTTTAGTCTCTTGCTGGTCTGATCATTTTATTAACAGGGTCTTATGTAGAGCAAAAGCTTTTATTTTTGTTGAAGTCCAATTTGTTGACTATTTTTCTTTTATGCTTTTGCTTCTGGTGTCATGGCTAAGAACTCTTCGCCTAACCCTATGTCATACAAATTTTTGACTATGGTTTCTTTTAAAAGTTTTGTAGTTCTGTATTTTACGTTTATATCTATTATCTATTTTGAATTCCTTTTGGTATAAAGTATGAGGTTGAGGTTCACTTTCTTGGCTATGAATGTCAATTGTTCTAACATCATTAGTTGAAAAGACTCTCCTCTCTCCATTGAATTGCTTTTGCCTTTGTTAAAAATCATTGACTGGACTTAAGTGGGTCTACTTTTGTATTTTCTATGCTGCCTCATGGATCTATGTGTCTGTCCCTCCACAAACACTATACTGTCTTAATTACTGCAGCTACATCCTTACCCTTAAAATTGAGTTATGTGGGCTGGGCGTCATGGCACACACCTATAATCCCAGCACTTTGAGAGACCGAGGTGGGTGGATCACCTGAGGTCGGGAGTTCATGACCAGGTTGACTAACATGGTAAAACCCCGTCTACTAAATGCTAAAAAATTAGCCGGGTGTGGTGGCGCATTCCTGTAATCCGAGTTACTTGGGAGGCTGAGGCAGGAGAATCACTTGTACCTGGGAGGCCGAGGTTGCAGTGAGCTGAGATCACACCATTGCACTCCAGCCTGGGCAACCAGAGTGAAACTCCATCTCACCAAAAAAAAAAAAAAAAAAAAAAAAAAAAAAAATTGAGTTACATGAATCTTCCAACTTTATTTTTTTGAAAAATTTTATTTTAAATAATTTAGTTGCTTTTTACACTTTTAAAATCAGTTTTACTCTAATTATGAAAAAAATTGAGTCTTAGAGTTTATCAACATGGTATATCTATATAAGTTTACTTTGAAATCTTGCATCAGAATTTTGTAGTTTTTAGCATACAGATCCAATGCACATTTTGTTAGGTTTATGCCTAAGTATTTCAATCTTTTTGGCACTGTTATAAGTGGTATTATGTTTTAAATTTGTACAGTGGTTCATTATGAGTATATATTAATAGAAATTCAACTGACTTCTTTTGTGTTAACTGTATATTCTCCAACCTTTCTAAATTCCCTTATTTGTTCTAGGTGGTTTTTGTTGTTGTTGTTTGCTTTTAAGATTCTTTGATAATTTTTTCTTTAGACAGTGATGTTATCTGCAAATAGATGCAGTTTTAGAGGCTGTCTCAGAGAGCTTCAAGGCCTGGACAGCAGAGACTTGCTACAGGGATGGGGCTGCCACAGAGTCCCCACGAAGTCAATGCCCAGGGGAACTGTGGGGTGTGAGCTGCTGCTGAGAGCCCCCTTCTCTACTACTGCAATGCCTGGTAGAGCTGTGGGAAGAAGGCCACCTGAATACTCCAGAACTAAGAGCCACCAGTATGCAGTGCTAGCCTGGGAAAGCTTACAGACATCGGTTTTAAATGTGTGAGAGCTATAATGTGGGCTGTGCCAGCAAAGCCATGGGGGCAGGCATGTGCAAGTCTTAGAGACTCAATCCTTCCTATGTATCTGGAAGGTGGGACATGGAGCCATATAAGATTATTTTCCAGCCTTATGATCTAAAGTTGTATGCCTTATTGGGCTTTAGACATTTCTGGGACTTGTAACTCCCTTCTTTTTTCCTGTTTCTCTTTTTGGAATAGAAATATCTGTTTTATGCCTGCATTGTGTTTTAGAGCGACAAAACTTACCTGTTTGATTTTACAGGGAAATGTGCTTCAGGATTAATTGTTCCTTGAGTCTCACCCATATCTGATTTAGATGAGACTCTGAACTTTAGACTTTTGTGTTGATGCTGGAATGAGTTAAGACTTTTGGGGCTATTGGGATGGAATGGATGTATTTTGTGTGTTATAAGGATATGAATTTGGGGGGCTAGGGGTGGAATGCTATGGTCTGAATAAGTCTCCCAAAATTTGTGTGTGGAAAACTGAACCCCTGATATGGTTTGGCTATTTCCCCACCCAAGTTTCATCTTGAATTGTAGCTCGCATAATTTTCACATGTTGTGGGAGGGACCTGGTAGATGATAATTGAATTAAGGGGGCAGGTTCCCCCATACACTTCTTGTGGTATTAAGTCTCAAGAGATCTGATGCTTTTATAAGATCCCTTGCACTTGGTTCTCATTCTCTCTTGCCTGCCACCATGTAAGATGTGCCTTTCATCTTCGGCCATGATTCTGAGGCCTCCCGAGCTATGTGGAACTGTGAGTCCATTAAACTTCTTCTTTTTTTTTTTTTTAAAAAAAATAAATTACCCAGTCTTGGATATGTCTTTATCAGCAGCATGAAAACAGACTAATACAATCCCCAATGCAACCGTGTTAGGAGGTGGGACGTAATGGTACATGTTCAGGTCTGGAGCAATTTATTCCTCCATATAGATCCAGATTTCCGTGTAATAATATTTTCCTTCTGTTTGAAGGACTTCATTTAATATTCCTTATAATGCGGATCTGCCTAGGATGAACTTTGTCAGGTTTTACATATCTTCCAAAGTCTGTACTTTGCCTGTCTTTTTGAAAGTTATTTTCAATGGGTAGAGAATTCTAGATTGACTTTTTCTTTTCTTTTCTTTTCTTTTCCTGTACATTAAGAGCATTGCTCTGTCTTCTGGCTAGTTTTTTAGTTTTTTTTTTTTTTTTTTTGCTGAGAAGTCATCTGTCATTCTTATCTTTTATTTATTTATTTATTTTTAATTGTTTTTTATTATACTTTAAGTTCTAGGTTACATGTGCACAACGTACAGGTTTGTTACATATGTATACATGTGCCATGTTGGTGTGCTGTACCCATTAACTCGTCATTTCCATTAGGTATATCTCCTATTGCTATCCCTCTCCCTTCCCCCACCCCATGACAGGCCCCGGTGTGTGATGTTCTGCATCCTGTGTCCAAGTGTTCTCATTGTTCAATTCCCATCTGTGAGTGAGAACATGCAGTGTTTGGTTTCCTGTTCTTGTGATAGTTTGCTGAGAATGATGGTTTCCAGCTTCATCCATGTCCCTACAAAGGATATGAAGTCATCCTTTTTTAAGGCTGCATGGTATTCCATGGTGTATATGTGCCACATTTTCTTAATCCACCCTATCATTGATGGATGTTTGGTTTGGTTCCAAGTCTTTACTATTGTGAATAGTGCTGCAATAGACATACGTGTGTATGTATCTTTACAGCAGCATGATTTATAATCCTTTGGGTATGTACCCAGTAATGGGATGGCTGGGTCAAATGGTGTTTCTGGTTCTAGATCCTTGAGGAATCACCACACTGTCTTCCACGATGGTTGAACTACTTGACAGTCCCACCAACAATGTAAAAGTGTTCTTAATTCTCCACATTCTCTCCAGCACCTGTTGTTTCCTGACTTTTTGATGATCGCCATTCTTACTGGTGTGAGATGGTATCTCATTGTGGTTTTGATTTGCACTTCTCTGATGGCCAGTGATGATGAGCATTTCTTCATGTGTCTGTTTGCTGCATAAATGTCTTCTTTGAGAATTGTCTGTTCATATCCTTTGCCCACTTTTTGATGAGGTTGTTTGATTTTTTTCTTGTAAATTTGTTTAAGTTCCTTGTAGATTCTGGATATTAGCCCTTTGTCAGATGGATAGATTCTAAAAATTTTCTCCCATTCTGTAGGTTGCCTGTTCACTCTGATGATAGTTTCTTTTGCTGTGCAGAGGCTTTTAGTTTAATTTGTCAATTTTGGCTTTGGTTGCCCTCGCTTTTGGTGTTTTAGTCATGAAGTCCTTGCCCATGCCTATGGCCTGAATGGTATTGCCTAGATTTTCTTCTAGGGTTTTTATGGTTTTAGGTCTAACATTTAAGTCTTTAATCCCTCTTGAATTAATTTTTGTATAAGGTATAAGGAAGGGATCTGGTTTCAGCTTTCTACATATGGCTAGCCAGTTTTCCCAGCACCTTTTATTAAATAGGGAATCCTTTCCCCATTTCTTGTTTTTGTCAGGTTTATCAAAAATCAGATGGTTGTAGATGTGTGGCATTATTTCTGAGGGCTCTGTTCTGTTCCATTGTTCTATACCTTTGTTTTGGTACCAGTACCATGCTGTTTTGGTTACTGTAGCCGTGTAGTATAGTTTGAAGTCAGGTAGCATGATGCCTCCAGCTTTGTTCTTTGGGCTTAGGATTGTCTTGGCAATGCGGACTCTTTTTTGGTTCATATGAACTTTAAAGTAGTTTTTTCCAATTCTGTGAAGAAAGTCATTGGTAGCTTGATCAGGATGGCATTGAATCTATTAATTACCTTGGGCAGCATGGCCATTTTCATGATATCGAATCTTCTTATCCATGAGCATGGAATGTTCTTCCATTTGTTTGTATCCTCTTTTATTTCGTTGAGCAGTGGTTTGTAGTTCTCCTTGAAGAGGTCCTTCACATCCTTTGTAAGTTTTATTCCTAGGTATTTTATTCTCTTTGAAGCAATTGTGAATGGGAGTTCACTGATGATTTGGCTCCCTGTTTGTCTATTACTGATGTATAGGAATGCCTGTGATTTTTGCACATTGATTTTGTATCCTGAGACTTTGCTGAAGTTGTTTATCAGCTTAAGGAAATCAGCTTGAGACGATGGAGTTTTCTAAATATACAATCATGTCATCTGCAAACACTGACAATTTGACTTCCTCTTTTCCTAATTGAATACCCTCTGTTTCTTTCTCCTGCCTGATTGCCCTGGCCAGGAAGTCCAACACTGTGTTGAATAGGAGTGGTGAGAGAGGGCACGTAGAGGACTACGTGCTCGGACTACGTGCTCGTAAACGAGACGTTCCCCATACGTCCTGCTCTTGCAAACGAAGCAGGGCATTCCCGATAAGTCCTGCTCTTGCAAACGAAGCAGGGAGTTCCTTCCCTGTAAACAGGGAGGACAAAGGAGCCAGCTGCAAACAGTAGACGCTGGGGGCTTGTTTATGTGTAAGCATCTTTTGAAAATCCAGAAAGTCAGGGAAAGGTCAGAAAAACAACAATGTGTCTTGTGACTTGGCAACATTCCACAAAGGACGGTATAAAATAAAGCAGAGCATGCCATTCGAGGTGGCCGCCATGTTTGTCTTGTCTTGTGTTGTCTTGTGTGTTCATTCCTTTGTTTAGGAAACACGCGGACCCCAACAAGGGCATCACTGTCTTGTGCCAGTTTTCAAAGGTAATGCTTCCATTTTTTGCCGATTCAGTATGATATTGGCTGTGGGTTCGTCACAAATAACTCTCATTATTTTGAGACACGTCCCATCAATACCTAGTTTATTGAGAGTTTTTAGCATGAAGGCTGGTGAATTTTGTCAAAGGTCTTTTCTGCATCCATTGAGATAATCATGTGGTTTTTGTCTTTGGTACTGTTTATATGCTGGATTATGTTTATTGATTTGCATACGTTGAACCAGCCGTGCATCCCAGGGATAAAGCCAACTTGATCATGGTGGATAAGCTTTTTGATGTGCTGCTGGCTTTAGTTTGCCAGTATTTTATTGAGGATTTCTGAATAGATATTCATCAGGGGTATTGGTCTAAAATTCTCTTTTTTTGTTGTGTCTCTGCCAGGCTTTGGAATCAGGATGATGCTGGCCTCATAAAATGAGTTAGGGAGGATTCCTTCTTTTTCTATTGAGTGGAATAGTTTCAGAAGGAATGGTACCAGCTCCTCTTTGTACCTCTGGTAGAACTCGGCTGTGAATCCATCTGGTCCTGGAGTTTTTTTGGTTGGCAGGCTATTAATTATTGTCTCAATTTCAGAACCTGTTATTTGTCTATTCAGAAATTCAACTTCTTCCTGGTTTAGTCTTGGGAGGGCGTATGTGTCCAGGAATTTATCTATTTCTTCTAGATTTTCTAGTTTTTTTGTATAGAGGTGTTTATAGTATTCTGTGATGGTAGTTTGTATTGCTGTGGAATCAGTGGTGATATCCCCTTTATCATTTTTCATTGTGTCTATTCGATTTTTCTCTCTTTTCTTCTTTATTAATTTTGCTAGTGGTCTATCAATTTAGATATTTTCAAAAATCCAGCTTCTGGATTCGTTGATTTTTTTAAGGGTTTTTTTTTGTGTGTGTGTCTCTTATCTCCTTTGGTTCTGCTCTGATCTTAGTTATTTCTTGCCTTCTGCTAGCTTTTGAATGTGTTTGCTCTTGCTTCTCTAGTTCTTTTAATTGTGATATTAGGGTGTCAATTTTAGATCTTTCTCTTGTGGGCATTTAGTGCTGTAAGTTTCCCTCCACACACTGCTTTCAGTGTGTCCCAGAGATTCTGGTACATTGTATCTTTGTTCTCATCGGTTTCAAAAACATCTTTATTTCTGCCTTCATTTCGTTATGTACCCAGTAGTCATTCAAGAGTAGGTTGTTCAGTTTCCATGTAGTTGACTGGTTTTGAGGGAGTTTCTTAATCCTGAGTTCTAGTTTGACTGCACTGTGGTCTGAGAGAGACAGTTTGTTATCATTTCTTTTCTTTTACATTTGCTGAGGAGTGCTTTACTTCCAACTCTGTTGTGAATTTCTAAGTGTGATGTGGTGCTGAGAGGAATGTATATTTTGTTGATACAGGGTGAAGAGTTTTGTAGATGTCTATTAGGTCTGCTTGGTGCAGAGCTGAGTTCAGTTCCTGGATATTCTTGTCAACTTTCTGTCTCGTTGATCTGTCTAATGTTGACAGTGGGTTGTTAAAGTCTCCCATTATTATTGTGTGGGAGTCTAACTCTCTTTGTAGGTCTCTAAGGACTTGCTTTATGCATCTGGGTGTTCTTGTATTGAGTGCATATATATTTAGGATAGTTAGCTCTTCTTGTTGAATTCGTGCCTTTACCATTATGTAATGGCCTTATTTTGGTCTTTGTTGGTTTAAAGTCTGTTTTATCAGGCACTGGAATTGCAGCCCCAGCTTTTTTTTGTTTTCCATTTGCTTCATGGATCTTCCTCCATCTCTTTATTTTGAGCTTATGTGTGTCTCTGCACGTGAGATGGGTCTCCTGAGTACAGCACGCTGATGGATCTTGACTGTTTATCCAATTTGTAAGTCTTTTAATTGGAGCATTTAGCCCATTTACATTTAAGGTTAATGTTGTTATGTTTGAATTTGATCCAGTCATTATGATGTTCGCTGGTTATTTTGCTCGTTAGTTGATGCAGTTTTTTTCCTAGCATCGATGGTCTTTACATTTTGGCATGTTTTTGCAGTAGCTGGTACCGGTTGTTCCTTTCCATGTTTAGTGTTTCCTTCAGGAGCTCTTGTACGGTAGACCTGGTGGTGACAAAATCTCTCAGCATTTGCTTGTCTGTAAAGGCTTTTCTTTCTCCTTCACTTATGAAACTTAGTTTGGCTGGATATGAAATTCTGGGTTGAAAATTCTTTTCTTTAAGAATGTTGAATATTAGCCCCCACTGTCTTTTGGCTTGTAGAGTTTCTGCCTAGAGATCTGCTGTTAGTCTGATGGGCTTCCCTTTGTGGGTAACATGACCTTTCTCTCTGGCTGCCCTTAACATTTTTTTCCTTCATTTCAACTTTGGTGAATCTGACAATTATGTGTCTTGGAGTTGCTCTTCTCAAGGAGTATCTTTGTGACGTTCTCTGTATTTCCTGAATTTGAATGTTGGCCTGCCTTGCTAGGTTGGGGAAGTTCTCCTGGATGATATCCTCAAGAGTGTTTTCCAACTTGGTTCCATTCTCCCCGTCACTTTCAGGTACACCAATCAGATGGAGATTTTGTCTTTTCACGTAGTCCCATATTTCTTGTAGGCTTTGATTGTTTGTTTTTACTCTTTTTTTCTCCTAACTTCTCTTTTTACTTCATTCATTTGATCTTCAGTGACTGATATCCTTTCTTCCACTTGATCGAATCGCCCACTGAAACTTGTGCATGTGTCATGTAGTTCTCATATCATGGTTTTCAGCTCCATCAGCTCATTTAAGGTCTACTCTATGCTGTTCATTCTAGTTAGCCATTCGTCTAATCTTTTTTCAAGGCTTTTAGCTTCTTTGCGATGGGTTCAAACATCCTCCTTTAGCTCGGAAAAGTTTGTTATTACTGATCATCTGAAGTCTTCTTCTCTCAACTCGTCAAAGTCATTCTCCATCCGGCTTTGTTCCATTGCTGGCGAGGAGCTGTATTCCTTTGGAAGAGAAGAGGCACTCTGGTTTTTAGAATTTTCAGTTTTTCTGCTCTGGTTTCTCCCCATCTTTATGTTTCATCTACCTTTGATCTTTGATGATGGTGACCAACAGATGGGGTTTTGATGTGCGTGTCCCTTCTGTTTGTTAGTTTTCCTTCTAATAGTCAGGACCCTCAGCTGCAGGTCTGTTGGAGTTTGCTGGAGGTCCACTCCAGACCCTGTTTGCCTGGGTATCACCAGCGGAGGCTGCAGAATAGCAAATGTTGCAGAACGACAAATGTTGCTGCCTGATCTTTCCTCTGGAAGCTTCGTCTCAGAGGGGCACCTGGCCGTATGAGGTGTCAGTTGGCCCCTACTGGCAGTTGCCTCCCAGTTAGGCTTCTTGCGTGTCAGGGACTCACTTGAGCAACCAGTCTGTCCGTTCTCTGATCTCAAACTCCGTGCTGGGAGAATGACTACTCCCTTCAAAGCTGTCAGGGATGTTTAATTCTGCAGAGGTTTCTGCTGCCGTTTTTTCAGCTATGCCCTGCCCCCGTAGGTGGAGTCTACAGAGGCAGGCAGGCCTCCTTGAGCTGCAGTGTGGTCCACCAAGTTCAAGCTTCCTGGCCACTTCGTTTACCTACTCAAGCCTCAGCGATGGTGGACGCCCATCCCCCAGCCTCGCTGTTCCCTTGTAGTTTGGTCTCAGACTGCTGTACTAGCAGTAAGTGAGGCTCCGTAGGCGTGGGACCCTCTGAGCCAGGCACGGGATATTATGTCCTGCTGTGCTGTTTGCTAAGACCATTGGAAAAGTGCAGTATTAGGGTGGGAGTGTCCCGATTTTCCAGGTGGGAGGTGACAATGTGCTAGCATCCCTTACTTGCTCTTGGCGCCTCCTCATTCTTGGCATCCATTCTGCCCGCTTGAGGAGTCCTTCAGCCCACTCCTGCGTATGAGGGCCCCTCTCTGGAGGTGGCTACGGCTGGAGCTGGCTCCCTCTGCTTGCAGGGAAGTATGAAGAGAAATTCGTGGTCGGGATCCAGGGCTGCTCTTGGCGCTGGCGGGCTGGTATGAGTTCCAGGTGAGCGCGGGCTCAGCAAGACCCACACACTTGGCACGGCCAGCCAGTGCCTGCTGGGCTTGATTGGAGGCTGAATCCTGTGCTTGGATCGCTGTTCCCTCTTCACGGGAACATTGGCCATGATAGCAGGTCTCTGTCTCTCGCTTCACCTCTTTTCCTCTTGATTGTCTGGGATGATCTCCCACTGGGCTGCTGGAGTGCCTGCGCTAGGTGCGGTAAAGTCCCGCAGTGAGTGCCAGTGAGAGGTGAATCCGACTGTGCTTCTGGAACTTGTGGGGACTTGGAGAACTTTTGTGTCTAGCTAAAGGATTATAAATGCACCAATCAGCACTCTGTGTCTAGGTAAAGGTTTGTAAATGCATCAGTCAGTGCTCTGTGCCTAGCTAATTGGGTGGGGACATGGAGAACTTTTCTGTCTAGCTAAAGGATTGTAAACACACCCGTCAGCACTCAGTGTCTAGCTAAAGGTTTGTAAATGCACCAATCAGCACCCTGTAAAAATGCACCAATCAGTACTGTGTCTAGCTAAAGGTTTGTAAATGCACCAATCAGCACTCTGTCAAAACAGACCAATTGGCTCTCTGTAAAACGGACCAATCAGCTTTCTGCATAATGGACCAATCAGCAGGATGAGGGTGGGGCCAGATAAGGGAATAAAAGCAGGCCACCCTAACCAGCAGCAGCAACCTGTTTGGGTCCCCTTCCACGCTGTGGAAGCTTTGTTGTTTTGCTCTTTGCAATAAATTTTGCTGCTGCTCACTCTTCGGCTCCGCATTGTCTTTATGAGCTGTAACACTCACCACGAAGGTCTGCAGCTTCCCTCCCGAAGCCACTGAGACCACGAACCCACCAGGCAGAATGAACAACTCTGGACACGCTGCCTTTAAGAGTTGTAACACTCACCGCAGAGGTCTGCAGCTTCATTCCTGAAGTCAGCATAGACCACGAATCCACTAGAAGGAAAAAACTCCAGACGCATCTGAACATCTAAAGGAATAAACTCCGGACACACCATCTTTAAGAACTGTAACACTCACCGCCAGGGTCCACAGCTTCATTCTTGAAGTCAGCAAGACCAAGACTTGGTATCCAGGAACCAATTCCGGATACACAGGTACCATCTCTCATGGCTTCCCTTGGCTAGGAAAGGGAATTCCCTGATCCCTTGTGCTTCCAGGGTGAGGCGATGTCCCGCCCTGCTTCGGCTCATGCTCCCTGGTCTGCATCCACTGTCTGACAAGTCCCAGTGAGATGAGCCCAGTACCTCAGTTGGAGGTGCAGAAATCACCCATCTTCTGTGTCACTCACACTGGGAGCTGTAGACTGGAGCTGTTCCTGTTCGGCCATCTTGGAACCTCCTCCTACCTTATCTTATATAAGGCAGTATGCCTTTTTTTTTTTTTTTTCCCTCAGCTTTTAAGTTTTTTTCTTTTTTGTCACTGTCTTTAAGCGAGTTGATTATAATATGCCATGATGTAGTTTTCTTTGTTTATTGAGCTTCTTTGATCTATTTGTTTATAGTTTTTCTATTTTCTCCTTTTTTGGGGATTCCATTTAGATGTATATTATGTTTCTTAAAGAGGTCACACAGCCCACTGATCCTATATTTCCCCCCCACACTTTTTTTTAGCTTCCTGAGGTTTGTTTTGGATAGTTTCTATCACTGTGTCTTTACATTTGCCAATCTTTTCTTCTGCTGTGCGGTGTTTAATGTGTTGTTTTTTTCATCTCAGTCATGGTGGTTTTCATCTTTCTAAGTCTTTTAAAATACATTTCAAGTTTTTTTAACATTCTTGAACATATGGAATAAAATTGTAATAACCTTTAACGACCTTGACTATGAATATTTCTTAATCTTTGTTATTTTTGATTGGTTTTGATACATTTTTCTGCTCCGTATGTGTTCTGTTTTTCTTTTTCTTTGCATGCCTATTTATCTTTGATTGTATGCTAAACATTGTGAATCTTTTTATTTGGTACAGTATATTTTTGTATTCATATACACTTTTGCTTTGTTCTGGGACATAGGTAAGTTACTTAGAAACGGTTATACTTTTTGCTCTTGCTTTTAAACTTTGTTAAACAGGAACAAACATTTATTTTAGATTTATTTTTACCTTGCTGTTGAGGCAAAATACTTCTGAGTCCTTTTTCCTGATTCCTATTTTTTCTATACAAGGGGGTAAAGTGAATAATTTTGTGATTATATTTGGCATTTTAGCTTTGTGTATGAAATACATCATCTTGTCTTTTGTCAAGTTAGATCTCCAGTTCTGTTGACCCACCTATTAATAGATTTGTGCTTTTTTTGCTCTCGCAGAAACTTTGAAAATCTGAGATATTTTCTTCCTTTCTTGCCCTCTGCTCTGGTATAGTCTTCTGGAAACCATTGCTTCATTCCGTGCACATAAGATTTTCAGTGTCAGGAAAAGAATTATCCAGGTACCTGTCAAAAGTTGTGTTGCTCCTCATTATTTAGTTACTGTTTTGGAATTTGGGTTTTCTTTTGACTATCATCCTTCCCCACCTTTAAAAAAAACTTGCTATTAATTATTGTCATTAAGTTATAATCATTTAAAAATCAATTAAAGATACAACAGTTAAGGTGAACTTCAGCCTTTGAAATTCTCACTTCAAAATTTCAAATTTTCAAAATATTTTTGGTTACCTACATTCTGAATGCTGTGTCAAATTGCTTAGAAAAAAAATTTAAGATTGATTTCTGAAGCAGTAAAAATCTACAGTACTCTTTATTGACTTAATTGAATTATATTCAGTTATTTTCTTAAATAGGCATTTTCTTTATTTTTAAAAGCAAACTGTTTATTATGGAATTCAGTCAAGAATCGTATTAACGAGTTCTGGAGATCTAATTTATACCATGGTGACTATAGGTACCAATATTGTACTGTATATTTGAAGGTTGCTAAGAGGATGGATCCTGTGTTCTCTTCACAAACATACACAAAAGAGGTAACCGTGTGGTGATAGATGTTAATTAGCTTGATTGTGGTGATTATTTCACATTGTAGACATAGATCAAGTCATCAAATTGTGTACTTTATATACAAACAAATCCAGTTTTTATTTATGATTACCATCCAAAAGTTATAAACAAGTAACCAATTGAAAAAACTAACAAAATCTAAGATATTTTAGCAGCTTCTAAAATCAGATGATGATGTTGATCATGATGATGGCTCGTAATTCTGTAAAATAATTGCTAATTAAATTGATTTAAAAGGGATATTTTATATATGGATGCAGAACAGAAATCTTCACTGATGATAAATATTAAAAATTATATAATAATTAGACTTAACTGGGATGTTTCAGTGGGTGAGTTTGGAGGGGATGCAATGTAGTATAGTTGTGTTCACGCTCTCCAAAAATACTGAATTTAGAAAGTTTAGCGAGGCAGCTATAGAAATATTGTTCAAATTACATTATAGTTGTTAATCATTTTTGAATAGCTATAATCTTATATTTTAAAATGTTACTATTAAAACAGTTTATAGCCAGGAGAATCATATTGTGCATCTGTAACCCATTCTTGGCATGTTATTGCCCACTGCCTATGTAGTGATGAACCCTCCTGACTACCTGGATTTGAATCTCAGCACAGCACCTTTCAGGGTGTGAGATTTTGGAAACTTATTCAACTGTTTGTCCTCAATTATTTTGTTTGTAATTTAGAAATAGTACTAGTACTGGCCTTAGGAGGTGGTTGTAAGGATTTAATTAATTAGTGTGTGTGTGTGTATATGTGTGTATTCTAGGACAGTCCTTTCTTATATCCTTTAAAAGTCTTTGTTGTTAGTATTTACTTGTCTATTCTAGTATACAGTAAACTCTTTGAGGGAAGTGGTCATGTTTAGCTGGATTTCAAACTGCAGCAAATCCATATGTTCTGGGGATGGCCTTTTATTGAGAGGAAATGTTTGCATAGTGGATAGAACATAATATCTAGGCCTGACTCTTGAATTTAATTATTTCTAATCATATATTTCTCAGCAAACATTTATCTATTTTATAATGGAAATACTTGAGTTCAGCTAGATTAATAATGTTAACTCACAGGGTTTTATGCTTGTGGACACTAAGGTTGATAAGTGTATGCAAATACTTTATAAACTGTGATTTGGTATACTATAGGATGCCATCGGGCTGATGTTTTTCATTTAGAAGGGTCTCAAATATATGCTTCTGATGTTATCTCTAAATGAGTTTATACACATAGTCATAGCAGACATGCTATGTACCTATTTATAACTGTTTCCCATTACAAGCCATATTGCTTGAAGTACACTCTGAATAACATAGTTTTAAATATGTCAATCCAGTTTTTATAACCTTTATAACCTTTTACTATATCTGGAGTCTATTGGGAGTGGCTTGGGTCTCCCTTGACCTTATGAGAGGCCTTGTTAGATATTTATTATTGCTTGCTATATACTTTATCAAATATTTTTACTAGTAGACCCAGAACTTCCAATTTCTTTGTTGAATTTTCTGGTAGAGTAACATAATATGCATTGATTGAAGTATACTTATAAAGTATACTATAAGCAAATATGTTAGCAAAACCTAGCATACAACAAAAACTAGCACACTTTGCTAGTATACTTTATAGTATAAGTATACTTTAATTAATGCATGTTATGTTACTCTACCAGAAAATGCAACAAAGGATTATCCATTTCCTTACTTTTTTCATTACATTTCCAGTCTTGTAATAATTAAAGGCCAGTTTCTTTATTTGTGCAACTCCTGGTAAGAATGTGATATTTTTAGCGACAAATGATTCAACAGCAGTTCTGTTGGGGGGAAGTGCTCATAGTGACTAGAACAGTGATAGTGGATTATAGTGCTATTTTCTGATTTGTTATAGTTCTTGGTCATTTATGTGTTTTGAGAGGTAATATATATTTTTTATTGCTTAATTTTAGACTTACGGAAAAGTTGCAAAGAACAATAAAGAGAATTTCTGTATACCTTTACTCCTGTGTTCCCTAATGTTCACATATTCCATTATATAATTATAGTACAATTATTAAAACTAAGAAATTAACATTGGCATAGTAATCTACAGATTTTATTTCAGTTTCATCAGTTGTCTCACTAAAGATCTTTTTCTTGTCTAGCATACAATCCAGTATCCCACATTGCATTTCATTGTCTCTTTAGTCTTTTACAGTTTATGGAAGTTCCTTAGTGTTTGTTTTTCATGACATTGATTATTTTAAAGACTACTGGCCATTGAGATTATTTGTAGGACATCCCTCACTTTGGATATTTCCTCAAGATTAGATTGAGTTTATACATTTTTGACAAGAATACCATAGAAATGATGTTGTACCTTTCTCAGTGTAACATATTGGAGTGTACTTGATATTCATAAGCATTACTACGGGTGATATTAATTTTGAATACTTGGTTAAGGTTTTGTTTCCTAGGTTTTGCTAATTTCTCCTTTTGTAATTAGTAAGTATCTTGTGGAGAGATATTTTAAGAGAATACAAGTATCTTTTGTTTCATCAGACTTTTACCAACTAATTTTAGCAGAGATAGCAAATACAGTCACATGTTGTTTAACAGTGGGCATATGTTCTGAGAAATCTTCATTAGGTGATTTCTTCAATGTGCAGACATCATAGAGAATACTTAACACAAACCTAGATGACATATCACACCTAGGATGTATTGTATGTATAGCCTGTTGCTGCAAGGCCACAAACCTGTACAACATGTTGCTGTGCTGAATACTGTAGGCAGTTGTAAGACAGTGGTAAATCTTTGTATATCTACACATACCTAAACCCCAAATAGGTACAGTAAAAATAAGGCATTATAATCTTATGGGACTATGCTTTTCCTTGTTGACTGAAATATTGTTATATGGTGCATGATTGTGTGGTTGGTTGTATACTCATACCTATACATCTACACTTCTGCATTTGTTTATCTGTATTTATGTTAAAAGCCATTAGTTCAATGTAGAGTTTACTCTAGGCTTTCCTTCTTTCTTATTTGTAACTTTCTCTGACAGTGAAATCTGGCTTTCATTTTTCACAATATGTTCACTTATTTTCTCAGTCCTGGTGTGCATGTGTATTAGTCAGGGTTCTCCAGAGGGACAGAACTAATAGGATATATGTATATATGAAAGCGAGTTTGTTAAGGAGAATTGACTCACACGATCATAAGGTGAAGTCCCACGATAGGCCATCTGCAGGCTGAGGATGTAGGAAGCCAGTAGTGGCTCAGTCTCAGTCCAAAAGCCTCAAGAGCAGGGAAGCTGATACAGTCTGTGGCCAAAGGCCAGAGATCCCCTGGCAAACCACTGATGTAAGTCTAAGAGCTCAAGGGCCGAGGAACCTGGAGTCTAATGTCCAAGGGCAGGAAGCATGCAGCAGGGGAGAAAGATGAAACCCAGAAGACTCATCTTATCTTACCTGTCAGCTTTCAGTTACCTTCTTTTATTCAAAACTGTTATCTCCTTTCTTGGTATTCCTATAGATTTTCTATATTTCATTATTACATTTACATTGAATTGTGGGCCAGCGTTTTAGCTGCCTGTGGTTCAGCACCTTGTTGTCATAGTTCCCTCTTTTTCTGTGCTTAATAATGAAAGTTACTAATAATGAGGATGGCCACTGTGTGCTGTACGTGATACTCTGCCCTGTACATGAAACTCTGATGATTTTATCCAGTAGATCCTGTTACCATTTCACTGTTACGGATGAGGAAACTAACTCTCAGTGGTGTTTAATTTGTCTGTAGCCAAATAGCTAGTGAGTGGCAAAGCTGGAATTGAACACAGGTGGTGTGGCTTCAAAGCATATGGGACTAATTACAATACTGTATATCATGTCTTTTAATTTTGTATTTAGTTAATGTGCTTAAATTTTTATTTAGTTCATTTATTAAAGTTCTGTGACATTCTTGATATTTCAGGTGTAAAATTGGGAGGGCCTTGGCCAAGGGAGTGGAAGTAAAAGTAAAGTGTAACAGCAAGAAAAATTGAACATCCACATGGAATTAAGTTTGGTTAAGTTTGTAAGGATATTTGAAGTTTTGTGAGGGTGTGTCTCCGTTTTTTTTTTTTTTTTTTTTTTAATTGTCATTCATTCTGATTACATCAGCAAAAGGAACCCGTTCTGTAGACGGCAACTGTGTAGATGACATCTCAAGAGTCACCGGTTCATTTGTACATTGTTTTAAAATTAAGAGATCTCAGCTGTGATTCTGTTTTTATTTGCACGTGCTAAATGTTAGACATTACTAAAATTTGCATCAGAGAAATTGTTTGTTTAAATAATTTTAACAAAGCCCCGATTAGCATAAACGTTTCTTAATGGGTTTGCCAAATGGGCTTGCCGACTGGGATACGATGCTTATGTTACAATTTTGAATATATAGGTGTTCCTTTGCAGTTGATAACACTTAAATGTAGAGATTCAAATAGTTACCAGTGACAATACTTTTTGATGAAAAATGATAACCTTTTCCATACTATTTTATAGGCAACTCATAACTCTATGGAATACGTGTGATTATTTGTTAGTATTATTTTAAGGTTAAATGACTTACCACAGTCCTGCTCCAGTGCTGTTTTGGTATTTTGAGAATTAGTTTTGTTATTGGCGTATTTTAATCTACCTTTATACTGAAAATACTTAGGTATAGTAAGGTCTGTTGCATTTATAAGTGAAGCAAAAATACGGAAATATAATATAAAACAGCTACCTGACCAATTTTAAAGGAATGTACTACTTCATATTCCTAGTTCACCCACTTTGATCACTATATGTGTATCAAAATATCACATGTATGCCATAAATATATAAAATTATGTATCAATCTAAACTAAATAAAATTATAAGAAAATAACTGCTAAAAGCAACATTCTAACATTTTGTTGTGGGGTTGATATTTTCATTTCTTTTGCTCCTTATTTCTTCCTGCTGATCCATATTTCTGTCTGATATCATTTCATTTTATCCTGAACAAATTCCTCTAGCATTTCCTGTAGTACGGGCTTGCTGGCAACAAATTCCCTTAATTTTATTTTAATTTTGCCTTCAATCTTGAAGGACTTTTTCTCTGAACAAAGGATTCTAGACTGAAGGTTTTTTTTTCTTTTCTTTTGGAAATTTCAATGTGTTGTTTTGTTTTCTCATCTACATTTTTTTTCTGATAAGTTAGCATTCGTTTGAATTATTGTTCTCTTGCATGTAATTGTTTTTCCTTGACTGCTTTTAATATTTTCTCTTTAACTTTGATTTTTAGCAGCTTGACTATGATGTGCCTAGGAGTTTTCTTTCTTTCTTTTTTTTAATTCCAATAGCTTTTGGGGTACAGGTGGTGTTTGGTTATATGGATGAATTGTACAGTGGTGAACTCTGAGATTTTAATGTACCAGTTCCCTAATTAGTCTACATTCTGCCCTATATATAGTTTTTTTTTATCCCTCACTCCCCTCTGCCCTCCCCCCTCTGAGTCTCTAATGTTCATTGTATCACTCTGTATGTCTTTGTGTAACTATAGCTTAGCTCCCACTTGTGAGAACATAAAATATTTGGTTTTCCATTCCAAAGTTACTTCACTTAGAATAATGACCTCCAGCTCCATCCAAGTTCCTGCAAAAGACATTATTTCCTTCTTTTTTCTGGCTGAGTAATATTCCTCTGTGTGTGTGTGTGTGTGTGTGTGTGCGCGCGCGCGCACGCGTGTGCGTGTGTGCATGAGAAATTGAACATCCACATGTATATACTGAGCTAATTTGGTCAAGTTTGTAAGGATATTTGAAGTTTTGTCAGGGTGAGTCTCCCCATTAGCCTTACAAACTTCACCTAATGACGATTTCTCAGAACATATCCCCACTGTTAAACACCCGTGCATACATATACCATATTTTCTTTTTCCAAGGAGTGGACTTAAAAAAAAATTTTTGTTTGTTTGTTTTGTGTCTCCTCCCCGCCCACCCCTATGGATTGGCCGAGCTTCTTGGATCTGTGAATGTTTGTCTTTCAATCAAATTGGGAAATTCTTGCCTGCTATTTTTTAAATGCTTTTCTACCTCCATTCTCTTTTTTCCTTTCTTCTGAGACTTTAAAAATCCTTCTGCTGTTTGTCCTGCAGATTGGATAATTTATATTGATCTTTCTATAAGTTCATTGTCTCTATTTTCATCTCAATCTAGTGATTTAAAAAATTTTATAGTTTTTTTATTTGTAATATTTCCATTTGGTTCTTGTTTATAGCCTTTATTTCCCCCATGAGGTTTTCTGTATTTTCATTTGTTATGATCATAAATTATTTTTAATCCTTAATTATAGTGATAATAGCTAATTAAAAATCCTTGTCTGCTAACTTAACCATCTAGATAAATTTATGTCAGCCATTCACTGTGAATATCCTTCAGTGTGTTTTTATTTCTCTACTTGGTGAGAACTTTTAGATTTAATAATGAACATTGTGAATGATGTAGAGAGGAGATTGTCTTAGACTCATCTGAGGAGTATTTTTTTTTTGAGGTAAGGAGGAGTCTGCTTTCTGAGTCAGTTAACTTGGCTGTATTTCAACTTCAAACTTTGTTTCCCATGTGGTAGGTGTTAGCTGAAATTTCAGGTCAGTTCTTTTAACCTTAGCACTATTACTTGGAGTCTGTCTCACATATACTTCATTTAAAATTTAGCAAGAGATTTGAACAGTTTATCCATAGAGTTTAGAGCTTCTCTCCTCTGCTTCTTCCTTTCCAAAATTCTCTTCCTCACTTTTCAAGTGCTGTGAGTTCTCTGAAAGTCTGTCTTCAGGATCTTCAATTTAATAGAACTGGTTTCTACTAAATTTTAGCTGCTTTGCATGGCTGATATTTGGGCCCTCACTCAGGTTATGGGAATTTTATTCAGTGTTACTCTTTTTTTTCCCCCCCAGAATCAATCTGCTTTCATTCACTTTCCTGTGCAGTCAGGTCTTTTTTTTTTTTTTTTTTTTTTCTCTCTAATATTTTGTGCTGAGTTTGTAATTGTTATCTATGATAGGATTGTTCCTATGGGAATGGCCCGACCATGACTAAAAGCAGAGCTCTATACTTAGCTTTTGAGCTGTCCGGTCCCTTATGTCTCATGACTTTTCTCTATATTTCAACAAAAGTATGTTTATATTATTGAACTTTCCACTTGTTAGGAAATTGGTACTGTGACCTAATTCCTTAGAATCAGTCTTTCTGCTGTCCTAGTTTATGCCTTGCCTAATTAAAGTCATGCCTCTATTTGAAAAGTGGAAAACTTCCAAGGAAAGTGAGCAGCTGGTATTGACACTCAAAAGAGTTTTATGAAATGAAAGTAAGCAAAGGGCCAGTTAGGCTGAACTTCAGGAAAAAGTATCTAATGGTGAGATTTGTGAGACTAAACAATCTGGCAAGGGACTTTCTCTGAGCTATTTCAAACTGAATTGGAAAAGTCAGGGAAAAAACAAGTAATAAGCCCAGGTCATGCATTGGCAGATGGACAGTTTGTATGATCTCATACTTACCTTTCCCAGTGGCTATTTGGTTGTGGGGTTATTAGCAGAAAAGCACTTTAGGTTTTACGTTATTAATATGAATGTCTGAATTGGACTGAGAAAATAGATGTCTCAAAAATGCTTAAAATTGATGATAAAAATTCTTCTGTAAAGTAAGAAATGTATTATTCATTTTTATGTGGTGAAATTCTATGAGAGCAGGCACAGGAGCTTTCTTATTTATCATGGTATTGCAAGCACCTAGCATAATGCCTGGCCAATAGAAGACATTCAGCAAATATTAGCATTATTTCTACTTTCACTATACCTTACTAAAAAGTGACACACCCACAAACAAATGTCAACTATCAGAGGTGACAAAGTTGATGTTTTCCTTTATTTTTCTTATTTTTCTGTATGTTTTCTTTTTCCCCCTGAGTCCAGAAAGCCTGAATTTAAGGTGATTAGGTTTTCTTTGTGATTTTGTCCACAGGAAAAATCAAAAGGATTTAATTTTGTCCACAGTGAAATGTTACTGCAGGAAAACAAAGTATGAAAGATATTTGCTGGGAGAGAGAATATGAAGCAAAGCAGTTAATCATACTGAATATGAAGTCAGATGGTCCTGACTTTTAATTCTGGCCACAAATTACACTTGTTCTGTGGCCTTTGACAAATACTTGATCTGTGGTCTTTAACAACTTCTCAAGTTTATCTGAACCTTAGTATCATCGTGTTTTAAAAATGTGGTTAGAATCCATGGGGTATGGTGATGTACATCTGTAGTCCTAGCTGTTTGGGAGGCTGAGGTGGGAGGGTCTCTTGAACCCAGGAGTTCAAGTCCAGCCTGGGCAACATAGCGAGGCTTTGTGTCTAAGAAACAAACAAAAACTGCATGCACACAGGAAATAATCAACCCAAGTATCCATCAACAGATGAATGGAGAAGGAAAATATGATAGATCTACAAAGTAGTATACTATTCAGCCTTAAAACACAAGGAAATCCTATCACTTGTGGTAACGTGGGTGAACCTGGAGGATGTTATGTTAAGTGAAATAAGCCAGGCACTGATTGACAAATACTATATGATTTCACTTATATGTGGAACCTAAAAAAATTGAACTGATGGAAACAGAGAGTAGAATGATGTTTACCTGGGGTTGGGGGTGGGGAAGAAGGTGCTTGAAGAAATTTTGGTCAAAGGATACACAGTTTAATTAGGAGAAATAAATTCAAGAGATTTGTTGTGTAATAACACAGGGACTATAGAAATAACATGTACTATATTCTTGAAAATCACTAAGAGTAGATTTTAAGTGTTGTCACCACAAAAAATCATAAGTATGTGAAGTAATACATATGTTAATTAGCTCAATTTAGCCACTGCACAATGCGTATATATTTCTTTTCTTTTTTTTTTGACACAGAGTTTTACTTGTCGCCCAGGCTGGAGTGCAGTGGCACGATCTTGGCTCACTGCAACCTCCGCTTCCCAGTTTCAAGTGATTCTCGTGCCTCAGCCTCCTGAGTAGCTGGGATTACAGACACACGCCACTATGCCCAGCTAATTTTTGTATTATTGGTAGAGATGGGGTTTCACCATGTTGACCAGGCTATTCTCGAACTCCCGGCCTCAGGTGATTCGCTCTCCTCAGCCTCCCAAAGTGCTGGACATCATCTTATATGTGGTAAATCTATCAAGTAACAACCGATAAATTAATTAACTTTAAATTAATGAGTTTTAATTTATCAATTAAAAATTAATTGATTAAAAAGCATGGATAGCTAGCACCTATTAAATATTAGAGGTATGAATTTAAAATGAGATTAGTATATAAAATTGTTTTGCATTGTATCAGATACATAATAGGTGCTTGATAAAATATAGCTGCAGTTCTGGTGGTTATTCTGTTCATCTTAATCTTCTTTGTAGTTCCCTCTTTTTGTTTTTTAGGTAGTTTGATACTTTAACATGGGGCCAATTAGTGGCTTTGTGACCTTCAACATTTTTGTCTTAACTTTTACTCTTCAGTTAAATTGTTTATGAAATGAGGGGATGAATCAACTCAGATTTGCTCCCCTGAATCAACTCTACTTGGTGGACTTTTCTTGGAGAGTTATTCATTGAGTACTCTGAGATTACTTCCATTGCTCACTAGAAGACATGATGTAATTCTGAGTTTGTGAACCAGATTTGACATCATTCACTATCCATTTATAGCTTCCGTCTTTAATTTTCAATAGGTTAGAACATAAAATACATTTTAAAATACTTGTTTATATAACTTTACATTTTAAAAAACAATGATTAAGTGCTCACTTTATGTTATACATTGTATTAGATGCTTCCATTGAGTTTGTGAGGGTTGAAGGCAGTGGCTGAATCCTGGAATAGATAGCTTACTTAGGACATCAATAATAATGATGACAATAATAATAAATACTATTATAGTGAAGATATAATAATAACAATGAAGAAATAATAAAAAATAGTAAAGAGATTGTATCAAATGTACTCAAAATTAATACATTTTTTGTAGCAGTATTTAACAAACTGTAAGAATTTAAAACTACCCGCAAAAAGAGCTTATTATATATAATTTTTGCAACATTGTACAGTGAATAGCACTATCCAAAGCAAGACCTTTATTATTGAATCAGAATACTGAAATATAGTGCATTTTGCTTTAATTATCAAATAAATCATATCATTGACATGGTAATATGACTATATTGCTTTATGTTTTCATTTCCTAATGGTATCTGTAGCCATGCATAGATTTGGATCAATCCACTGATGATTCTTTTTGTTGGATATTGAAATGTGAGGAAAGTCTCTACATGGTATTCTGCTGTTCGCAGAGCTTACTTTGGCCTGTTTTTCTATATAGTTACTAATATTTAGCAGGTAGTCTTCGAATGGCTGAATGACATTGAAGTGTGTTGCATTATCTTCTGGTCTACAATATTTAGTTTTTTTTTTTTGAGATACAGGATATATATGTAATGGATGTTTCATTATGTGTTATACTTTCATAATATGCTATACTTTAATAGTAGCATAATAATTAAAGGCAGCTTTAAAGCAAAATGAATAACTCATTCAATCCAACAAAAACTCCAAATTTTCTAGTGTTGTTAATTATAATTATTGCTCTCCTTTTTGTCTTTTGAAACAGTGATCAGAGAAGTTGAATTTCCATGTGATTCAGTATTTTGAAATATTTAGTCCAACTCAACGTAGTATTTCATCAAAAGAAGATGGTGTGAATGCTGATTTATAAATATACTGATATGCTAACCTGCTAAGCCGCTATCTGGCAGGTTGCAAATATCCTGTATGATAGCAATTTTTCAGGGTTTTGGGTAGTGATAGCAGAACATGTTGCTTCTCCCTATTAAAACAACAATTTGGTTGGTATACTTTGTTATAACCCAGCTGCAAAACCAAAGTGGACCACTCACAGAGAATCCAGTTAGAGATTATTGAGGTTTGGCTGGCTAAAGTACTGCTACTTAAACAAATATCGTCGCCAGTTCTGTGACTCAGTGCTTGATCTAAGTAAGTGATTACTTAGAAATGAATTTTTCCAGGTGTCCAAGCTTCTGAGTTTCTGTATTTAAAAAATAATGGAATAATAAAAGCAGGAAGAACTTCCTTTGAAACAAATTATTAAAACCTGATAATTAAATTTAATCTCCTATTAGTGGCTAAATTATAATACTTTCTGTACTTTTGGTATAGCAAGCCTCTTATAATGATTTTAAATGATGATAAATAGCTTCATGTGTAATACCAGCACTCTTCATAAAATATTTTTTTGTATTGTCTGTGTTTTGCCATTACAATGAGATTTTTGAGAATATAAGAAATGTAGTTGTTACTCTGATATCATTTTATTGGATATCCTTGAATTATGCATATTCATAGCAGTATATCGTAATGAAGTCAGTGTATTCCTTTTTTGGGGGAAGCATCTTAATGTTAAAAGCTTCCTAAGCATTATTTACTAGAACACTGTTTGAATAGCAGTGTAACTGTGTAGTCTGATGATATATCGTTTGAATAACAGAGGTCACATGGAGTTCTGAGTATTTCCCAGATAACTAACTGCTCAATTAAGAAAAAAAGCTTACTGAAAGATGAAATGATGCTTTCAAGGGTCACAGAAAATACAGGTGCATTGAAGACCTCTATAGGTATTAACTAATTACTGAGGGTACAACATAAATATACACACATGTTCTTATGTTGATAGAATATGAATAATGAGATTATTGGACTTGTGTGTTGTGTGATTTATTCCAAAAATGTATCCTAGCCTTTTTGAAATTTATTCTGTGTTCTGTCATAACAGCCATAAATCAGCATGAGGAATTATTGAATTTACTATGACTTGAATTGTTACCTCCATGATAAAGATAGACGTAATTATTCAGGAAATTATTTGCTTGTATAATTTATAGTTTGCTGGTCAAGAGGATTTTTTATATCATAATAGATAAATAGATATCTTATTAGAAAAATAGCCTATGAGGGTTTTGTTTTGTTTTGGAGTGAATGGATTGTTTATTCTGGTATGATTCCATTGCTATCTCAATTTATTTTTCTTTCTTTCGGGTGCAAGTTTAAAATAAGATTTATTTAAAATAAAGCCATGCATTTTCAAATAGCAAGGCTTCATACATACATTTTAGACACAGAAAAAGTTATAAAAAATGCCAAATGTTTCCATAAAATTGAAATAGAATAATTAATTTTATTTTGGTGTTAAAAAAAATGTAGTATTTCAAAACTAGATTCTGAACTCCATGAAACACATAAATCATAAATATGACAGTATTTTCTTCATAGGATAGTATTTTATATGAATAGTTTAGAGTCTCTGACAGTCACAACTAGAGGAAATAAGATCAAGAACCAGAATGAGTTTTATTAGGCAGGTGACTTTCCTCTTAGTAAAATAGGCTTTTGTACTGCTGAAAAGTGCCATATGAAAAGGAAAAACTGTTGATGTATTGAATCAGAAGAAATTGTATTTTCCTTTACAAAAAGGTTCATAGAAAATCCCATTTATAAAAATTTTTCATCAGTATATTATTTTTTATCAGGCCTTAAAAACTGGCCAACAGAAAAAACTTGAATTACTATAAACCTGATGGAAGTGGTTTTAGTTTAGTTGAGCCTATATTAATGATTTAAAATCTTCATTAAGTTCCCATAATATAACAGCTATATTGGATTGGGGAGGAAAATAAATAAATAAATAAATATCCATAACACAATTTTTCCGTTACCCTCATCAATGTTCTGTGTACACTAATATATTCAACAAATATATTTCTGCTGAAACCTTACCACTAAGAGTCTGAAACTGACTAGAAGCAAAAATCAGGTAAAAGAATATAGTAACATTAACCAAATGTGCAGTTTGATGTGGAAGAAGGTTTAACTTTTATTACACAAATTCAGTTCAGTGGAGATTATTCAATACTATGCTTGATTAAAATGTTTTCTACATGCATTGCTTCCCCTACCAAAACATCACATCACTACAGACTTGGGACTTTAGCCCCAGGAAGTACTCCAAAGCAGAACAATAGTTAGCCAGGTGTTGGCATAACTAGTTATTATTTTTTAAACGTGCATATTACAAAACATACCAACTAATGACTAAGGTGATAGAAATGCAAAATTGAAGAAATAGTTCTCAGCAACTAAAGTATTGAATTAACTGTTACTAAATAATAAAAGATTAGCAAATGTTAATTCCATTGTTGTTAATGATAGTTTAATATTGATGTCTGATTAGTCAAATTAAAAAGATATAGCCAAATTTTTTAAAAGTAGTGTTTAAGGTTTTTTTAGGCAACTAAGGTTATCTTCCTAAATTGAAACTTCATGCCTAAGAATATTTAATGATATATGTAGGTATAATTGAACTAGAACTTCAAATATATTTCAAAGACCTTTAAAAGAAGGTTTTTGGAAAGATCTATGTTCTTTTTAAAAGTATTTCTTTCAAGTCTAACATTTAAGTCTCTAATCCATCTTGAATTAATTTTTGTATAAGGAGTAAGGAAAGGATCCAGAATTCCTACTGGATCCTACCATAAGAAGCTTCCTACTTATGGCTAGCTAATTTTCCCAGCACCATTTATTAAATAGGGAATCCTTTCCCCATTTCTTGTTTTTCTCAGGTTTGTCAAAGATCAGATGGCTGTAGATGTGTGGCATTATTTCTGAGGGCTCTGTTCTGTTCCATTGGTCTATATCTCTGTTTTGGTACCAGTGCCATGCTGTTTTGGTTACTGTAGCCTTGTAGTATAGTTTGAAATCAGGTAGCATGATGCCTCCATTTTGTTCTTTTGACTTAGGATTGTCTTGGCAATGCAGGCTCTTTTTTGCTTCCATATGAACTTTAAAGTATTTTTTTCCAATTCTGTGAAGAAAGTCATTGGTAGCTTAATGGGGATGGCATTGAATCTATACATTACCTTGGGCAGTATGGCCATTTTCACGATATTGATTCTTCCTATCCATGAGCACGTAATGTTCTTCCATTTGTTTATATCCTCTTTTATTTCACTGAGCAGTGGTTTGTAGTTCTCTTTGAAGAGGTCCTTCACATCCATTGTAAGTTGGATTCCTAGGTATTTATTCTCTTTGAAGCAATTGTGAATGGAAGTTCATTCATGATTTGGCTCTCTGTCTGTTATTGGTGTATAAGAATGCTTGTGATTTTTGCACATT